>NC_090447.1:930479712-930782742 GCF_031143425.1 Pleurodeles waltl
TCTCAAAGCACTTATCCCACCGCTGCACAACCAATGTAGGAGGCTGGTCTGGCTTGTAGTGAGTACCAAGGGGAACTTGCACCTTGCACCAGGCCCAGTTATCCCTTATTAGTGTATAGGGTGTCTAGCAGCTTAGGATGATAGATAATGGTAGCTTAGCAGAGCAGCTTAGGCTGAACTAGGAGACGTGTGAAGCTACTACAGTACCACTTAGTGTCATATGCACAATATCATAAGAAAACACAATACACAGTTATACTAAAAATAAAGGTACTTTATTTTTATGACAATATGCCAAAGTATCTTAGAGTGTACCCTCAGTGAGAGGATAGGAAATATACACAAGATATATATACACAATAGCACAAATATGCAGTATAGTCTTAGAAAACAGTGCAAACAATGTATAGTTACAATAGGATGCAATGGGGAAACATAGGGATAGGGGCAACACAAACCATATACTCCAAAAGTGGAATGCGAACCACGAATGGACCCCAAACCTATGTGACCTTGTAGAGGGTCGCTGGGACTATTAGAAAATAGTGAGAGTTAGAAAAATAACCCTCCCCAAGACCCTGAAAAGTGAGTGCAAAGTGCACTAAAGTTCCCCTAAGGACAAAGAAGTCGTGTTAGAGGAATAATGCAGGAAAGACACAAACCAGCAATGCAACAACTGTGGATTTCCAATCTAGGGTACCTGTGGAACAAGGGGACCAAGTCCAAAAGTCACAAGCAAGTCGGAGATGGGCAGATGCCCAGGAAATGCCAGCTGCGGGTGCAAAGAAGCTTCTACTGGACAGAAGAAGCTGAGGTTTCTGCAGGAACGAAAAGGGCTAGAGACTTCCCCTTTGGTGGACGGATTCCTCTCGCCTTGGAGAGTCGTGCAGAAGTGTTTTCCTGCCAAAAGGACGCCAACAAGCCTTGCTAGTTGCAAATCGTGTGTTTGGCGTTTTTGGACGCTGCTGGGGCCCAGGAGGGACCAGGAGGTTGCAAATTGGACCTGAAGAGAGAGGGGACGTTGAGCAAGACAAAGGGCCCTCACTAAAGCAGGTAGCACCCGGAGAAGTGCCAGAAACAGGCACTACGAGGATGCGTGAAACGGTGCTCGCCGAAGTTGCACAAAGGAGTCCCACGTCGCCGGAGACCAACTTAGAAAGTCGTGCAATGCAGGTTAGAGTGCCGTGGACACAGGCTTGGCTGTGCAAAAAGGATTTCCGCCGGAAGTGCACAGGGGCCGGAGTAGCTGCAAAAGTCGCGGTTCCCAGCAATGCAACCCAGCGAGGTGAGGCAAGGACTTACCTCCACCAAACTTGGACTGAAGAGTCACTGGACTGTGGGGGTCACTTGGACAGAGTCGCTGGATTCGAGGGACCTCGCTCGTTGTGCTGAGAGGAGACCCAAGGGACCGGTAATGCAGCTTTTTGGTGCCTGCGGTTGCAGGGGGAAGATTCCGTCGACCCACGGGAGATTTCTTCGGAGCTTCTGGTGCAGAGAGGAGGCAGACTACCCCCACAGCATGCACAAGCAGGAAAACAGTCGAGAAGGCGGCAGGATCAGCGTTACAGAGTTGCAGTAGTCGTCTTTGCTACTATGTTGCAGGTTTGCAGGCTTCCAGCGCGGTCAGCAGTCGATTCCTTATCAGAAGGTGAAGAGAGAGATGCAGAGGAACTCGGATGAGCTCTTGCATTCGTTATCTAAAATTTCCCCAGAGACAGAGACCCTAAATAGCCAGAAAAGAGGGTTTGGCTACTTAGGAGAGAGGATAGGCTAGCAACACCTGAAGGAGCCTATCACAAGGAGTCTCTGACGTCACCTGGTGGCACTGGCCACTCAGAGCAGTCCAGTGTGCCAGCAGCACCTCTGTTTCCAAGATGGCAGAGGTCTGGAGCACACTGGAGGAGCTCTGGACACCTCCCAGGGGAGGTGCAGGTCAGGGGAGTGGTCACTCCCCTTTCCTTTGTCCAGTTTTGCGCCAGAGCAGGGGCTAAGGGGTCCCTGAACCGGTGTAGACTGGCTTATGCAGAATTGGGCACATCTGTGCCCAACAAAGCATTTCCAGAGGCTGGGGGAGGCTACTCCTCCCCTGCCTTCACACCATTTTCCAAAGGGAGAGGGTGTCACACCCTCTCTCAGAGGAAGTTCTTTGTTCTGCCATCCTGGGCCAGGCCTGGCTGGACCCCAGGAGGGCAGATGCCTGTCTGAGGGGTTGGCAGCAGCAGCAGCTGCAGCGAAACCCCAGGAAGGGCAGTTTGGCAGTACCAGGGTCTGTGCTACAGACCACTGGGATCATGGGATTGTGCCAACTATGCCAGGATGGCATAGAGGGGGCAATTCCATGATCATAGACATGTTACATGGCCATATTCGGAGTTACCATTGTGAAGCTACATATAGGTAGTGACCTATATGTAGTGCACGCGTGTAATGGTGTCCCCGCACTCACAAAGTTCAGGGAATTGGCTCTGAACAATGTGGGGGCACCTTGGCTAGTGCCAGGGTGCCCTCACACTAAGTAACTTTGCACCTAACCTTTACCAGGTAAAGGTTAGACATATAGGTGACTTATAAGTTACTTAAGTGCAGTGTAAAATGGCTGTGAAATAACGTGGACGTTATTTCACTCAGGCTGCAGTGGCAGGCCTGTGTAAGAATTGTCAGAGCTCCCTATGGGTGGCAAAAGAACTGCTGCAGCCCATAGGGATCTCCTGGAACCCCAATACCCTGGGTACCTCAGTACCATATACTAGGGAATTATAAGGGTGTTCCAGTAAGCCAATGTAAATTGGTAAAAATGGTCACTAGCCTGTTAGTGACAATTTGGAAAGAAATGAGAGAGCATAACCACTGAGGTTCTGATTAGCAGAGCCTCAGTGAGACAGTTAGTCACTACACAGGTAACACATTCAGGCACACTTATGAGCACTGGGGCCCTGGGTTACCAGGGTCCCAGTGACACATACAAATAAAACAACATATATACAGTGAAAAATGGGGGTAACATGCCAGGCAAGATGGTACTTTCCTACAGGCACCCCCACCCATAATAGAGGGACTGCGGAGGATGGGGGACCCCATCCCAGGTAAGTACAGGTAAGATTGCATTTTGTTTTTGAAAGTGCCATAGGGGGCCCTGAAATGGGCCCCCATACATGGCTCAGGGTGCAATGGCCATGCCCAGGAGACCCCTGTCCTCTGTGCTGGCCATTGGGGTGGTGGTCATGACTCCTGCCTTTTCTAAGGCAGGAGTCATGTGGCATGGTGGGTTTAGCACCATAAAATGACGCAAATCTGGTTAGAGTCATTTTTTTTTTACTCTAACCTGCCTAAAGTCATTCTTTGGTGCTAAACCCTCTTCTTCTATACTGCCAGCCCCACCTGACTAAAGTCATTTTTTTTTACTCTAGCCTACCCTTTGCACCAGCTTGCACCATTCCATAAATATGGTGGCCGGCTGGTGTACAGAAATGGTGCAAGCCGGTGCTAAACTTTTTGGCGCAAAACTGAGTTAGTGCAGTTTTGCAGCAAAAAGTATAAATAAGGGCCAATATTTTGTAAGTTGCACCAGTTTTGCAACAAAAAATGACTTTAGTGCAGCTCAAAAAAAGTATAAATCAGGGCCTTGGTGCTAGACGGGTATAGCACCAAAGTATAAATATGGAGTTAGATGTGCACCGAATTAGAGTAAAAAAAATGACGCTCATACGGTGCAAACAGAGTATAAATATGCTGCAGAGTATAAATATGCCCCTAAATATGGCGTTAAGGCCATAAAGTTTTTTTTTGCACGGGAAAGCCTACCTTGCATCTCATTAAGGCAAGTGTTAGACTTTTCATCCTTGTCGTCGTCTCCCTTAACTTTTTGCCTCTGTTCCCCAGGTTGTTGATGTGTGCTGGACTCTGATTTTATTGTTTTTGTTACTCTGGGCACTTTACCACTGCTAACCAGTGCTAAAGTGCATGTGCTCCTGTTTAAAATGTGTACGTAATTGGTTCTCCATGATTGGCATATTTGTTTTACTGTTAAGTCCCTAGTAAAGTGCACTAGAGGTGCCCAGGGCCTGTAAATCAAATGCTACTAGTGGGCCTGCAGCACTGGTTGTGCCACCCACATAAGTAGCTCTGTAATCATGTCTCAGACCTGCCACTGCAGTGTCTGTGTGTGTATTTTTACACTGTAAATTCGACTTGGCAAGTGTACCCACTTGCCAGGCCTAAACCTTCCCTTTTCTTACATGTAAGGCACCCCTAAGGTAGGCCATAGGTAGCCCCAAGGGCAGGGTGCAGTGTATGGATAAGGTAGGACATATAGTAATGTGGTTTATATGTCCTGACAGTGAAATACTGCCAATTTCGTTTTTCACTGTTGCAAAGCCTGTCTCTCTCATAGGATAATATGGGGGCTACCTTTAAATATGATTAAAGTGTAGATTCCCCTAGAGAGTAGATGGACATGTGGAGTTTGGGGTCCCTGAACTCACAATTTAAAAATACATCTTTTAGTAAAGTTGATTTTAAGATTGTGCGTTTGAAAATGCCACTTTTAGAAAGTGAGCATTTTCTTGCTTAAACCATTCTGTGACTCTGCCTTGTTTGTGGATTCCCTGTCTGGGTCAGTTTGACAGTTGGGTTGTTTTTCACCTCACACCAGACAGTGACACAAAGGGAGCTGGGGTGTAACCTGCATTTCCTGATTAGCCATCTCTGCTAGGAGGGAGGGGTGGAGTGGTCACTCTCATCTGAAAGGACTGTGCCTGCCTCTAACAATGCCGGCTCCAACCCCCTGGTGTGTGTCTGAGGCCTTGCCTGGGCAAGGCAAGATTTCACAAGTAGGTGTGAGTCCCCTTTGAAGAAAGGTGACTTCAAAGACTAAAATGGGTATAAGAAGGGCACCCAAATCTACAGACTTTAGAAACACTTCTGGAACCAAGAGGAACCTCTGCCTGGAGAAGAGCTGATAGCTGAGGAAGACGTGCTGCCCTGCCTGTGACTGTGCTTTGTGGAGCTTTCCTGCAGTGCTGCTTCTGCCAGAGTAAGAGGACAAAAACTGGACTTTGTGTGCCTTCCATCTTGTGAAGAAATCTCCAAGGGCTTGAGTTAGAGCTTGCCTCCTGTTGTTTGAAGTCTCAGGGACAGCAAAGACTTCTCTCTGCCAGCACCTGGAGTCTCTGGAGAGACTCCTGCTCTGACAAGTGGTGCCCTGTCCAGTCCCTGGGCCCTTGAAAGGAAAGCTGGTGGAAATCCAAGGAAATCGACTTCGGACGACTCCGGACCAACGCCGCTGCTGAATCCGGTAACGCCGCCTGCACCTGACGCCGTGACACTCTTCGCAGGCCCGTCGCCGCAGCAGCCCCGCTGAAGTCCGCGACTCCGTGGAAGTCGCCGCACCACGTCGTGACCGCCGCCGCTTGAAGTGCACAGATTCAACGTTTTGCACAGACGCCGCGATTCCTGACTTCGCGCCTCGGCTTGTTTTCACTCTTCACCAAAGGTACTGTACTTGGGGGTCTACACGACTCCGTGTCCGGCGCCGCTGGTGTCGGCTTGTTGGGAACGACTCCGTCACGACGCCGTGTTAACATCTCATTGAAGCATTTTTGTTTCTAAGCGCTATTTTTGAGTTTAATCTTTAAAAAATCATAACTTGACTTGTGTATGTTGGATTTTTGTCGTTTTGGTCTTGTTTTGTTTAGATAAATATTTCCTATTTTTCTAAACCGGTGTTGTGTCATTTTGTAGTGTTTTCATTAAATGACTGTGTGTGTTGGTACAAATACTTTACACCTAGCGCTCGAAGTTAAGCCTACTGCTCTGCCAAGCTACCAAGGGGGTAAGCAGGGGTTAGCTGAGGGTGATTCTGTTTTACCCTGACTAGAGTGAGGGTCCTTGCTTGAACAGGGGGTAACCTGACTGTCAACCAAAGACTCCATTTCTAACATTGGTGATCAGCGGTTGGGATTTGGACTTGTATTTGTGCTTGACATACAGTAATTAAGTGTACACTACTGTTTGAGTTCAGACCACTACGTGACCACATACTACTAGTCTTGTGATTTTTGTTTTTTTCTATTTGGACTGTTTTTGCTCTGCATTCAGTTTCTTTTTTCGCTGATCCGGTGATAGACTTTTCTGGAACTTCATTTGAGAACTTGCTTTTCTGCATTTGGAACTTTGCACTCTTTTAACCTTTTATCATGTCTCTACTTGGAGATGCATCAGTTGAAGCTGTTTTTGACCTGAAGCAATTGGATAGTTATAACAAGGCTCAGCTAAAGCAGTTTTGTAAAAATTTTGGTTGTCCCATTAAGAGCTCTTCCAAGAAGGATGAGCTGAAAAAGGCGCTGAGGGCCTGGGTGACAACCAGAAGCACTGGAGGGCACACTGAGGATGAGGAGGAGGATGAGGATGAGGAGGGAGAGCAATCAGTACATAATGGTATAGTGGGGGGACCTGTTATTCCCAGGGAAAGAGTCTCTAGGGCAAGTAGCAGTGTATCCTCCAAGGGTCTGACACCTGAAGAGTTACAGGACAGACAGGCAGAGAGGGAGTACCAATTGGAGCTGAAAAAGCTCAGTCTAGAGATGGAACAGAGAAGGCTGGCCATTGAGGAAAGGAAGTTAGAAATGGCTCATGAGCTCAGTTTAAAAGAGATAGATCAGAGGAGTCAGCCCAGTAGGGATGGTGGCAGCAATCCTACAGTGCAGCCTGAGAGAAGGGTACACATCCCAAAAGACCTTGTGAGGGATTATAAGAGGGATGATGATATCTACTTGTGGTTCAAGGGTTATGAGTCAGCTCTCCACATGAACCTGGTCCCTGAAGCTCATTGGGGGGCAGCCCTGTGGAAGCATTTTGAGGCAGAGGGGAGGGACACACTGACAGCCTTAGGGGATGCTCAGGATCTCACCTACCCTGTCATGAAGGAGGCCTTACTTACCAGGTATGGTCTCACCCCTGAGCAGTACAAGGAGAAGTTTAGATCCTACAAGAGAAAGGAATCCCAAACATGGTTGGAATGTGTTGATTCTTTTTGCAGGTGACTGGATGGTTGGGTGAAGGGCAGTAAGGTAAACACGTATGAGGGGCTTTACAATTTAATTGCTTGGGAGCACTTGTACAGTTTATGTTTTCCAGAGCTGCGCCAGCACCTCATTGACAGCAAGCTGACTGACCCCAGGAAGCTTGCACAGGAAGCGGACCGCTGGTAGAGCACCAGGGTCCAAAAGAGGTATGGGGGAGACCACGCCAATGGTGGGCAGGGTCCCTCTCAGAAGAAAGGGGGGGGGTAAGGGCAAACAGGGGGAGTTCTCTAAAGGGCCCCAAACTGATTCCCAGGGTAAGGATTCCCAACCCCCCTGTGAAAAGAAGCCATGGTTGTCCAAAGGGAAGCCAGTGGCAGGTGGTCCCCCACGTAAGTGCTATGCATGTGACCAGGTGGGTCATGTGAGGGGGGACCCCAAATGCCCCAGAAGTACACCGGCACCCACTGGTGCACCGTCCCAGGGTTTGGCCAGTGTAGCGCTTGGGGAGGAGTTGGTTTCAGGTGGGTGGGAACCAGCAGAAATGACCCTTGTCTCACTAGGGGACAGTGAGATGGTCCAGAGAAACCTAGTGCCTGATAACACTAAGAAGTACAGGCAATGGGTGACCATCAATGGACAGAGGGTGGAGGCTCTGAGAGACACAGGAGCCAGTGTGACTACAGTGAGGAGTCACCTGGTGTCTGAAGAGCAGATTGATCCCCGGGTACTTCACCAAGTAGTTGCGGTAGACAATTCTGAGCGCCTCTGCAGAGTGGCGCAGGTTCCCTTTGAATGGGGGGGGGGTCTCAGGTTCCTGGAAAGTAGCTGTGAGTCCAACCATGCCTGTTGATTGTTTGCTAGGTAATGACCTGGAGGATTCCCCTTGGAAGGAGGTGGAACACAGGTCTCAATTGGAGATGTTGGGTCTGCCTGGGTGGGTATGCGTATCCACCCGGTCTATGGCAGCCAATCAGGGTAGTCAAGAGCCCCGAGAGCCTGAAACAGTGGCCCAGGGGACCGCCAAGAAGAGGAAGGGCCGGGGGCGCGGGAAACCGGCCCCAGAAGTTCCCACGGTCCGGGAGGAGGCAGAGCCTGAGGGTGATGCCCCGGAGCCTACAGGGGAACAGGTGGCTGAACTGGGGGAGGTCCCTGAGCTGTCACAGTGGCAGCAGGAAGGGGGACCCACCAGGGAAGCATTCTGCACAGCGCAGAAGGAGTGCCCTACTCTTGAGGGGCTGCGGCAGCAGGCTGCAGCCCAGGCGGCTGGCGAGGCGCCAGGTACTCACCTGATTTATTGGGAGGATGGCCTCCTGTATAGTGAGCCTAAGGTTCCTGAGCCTGGGTCAGCTCGTATGCTGGTGCTACCCCAGTGCTTCAGGGCCTTCCTACTGGGTTTGGCTCATGATGTGCCTTTGGCAGGACATCTAGGGCAGGACAAGACCTATAAGAGGCTTGTCTCCCACTTTTACTGGCCCTTGATGCACAAGCAGTCAGCTGCTTATTGTAGGTCTTGTCAGACTTGTCAGGCAAGTGGCAAGAGTGGGGGGAAATGCAAAGCTCCCCTCCAACCTTTACCTGTAGTCAGTACTCCCTTTGAAAGGGTAGGAATTGACATTGTGGGGCCTCTGGATCCCAAGACAGCCATGGGCAACAGGTTCATCCTGGTCTTGGTGGACCATGCCACGCAGTACCCAGAAGCCATTCCTCTAAGGACGGTCACTGCCCCCGTGGTGGGACGTGCCTTGATGGGGGTTTTTACCTGCATGGGGTTCCCCAAGGAGGTGGTATCTGATAGAGGTACAAACTTCATATCCACTTATATGAAGTCTCTGTGGAAGGTGTGTGGGGTAACCTACAAGTTCACCACCCCTTACCACCCCCAAAGTAATGGTCTGGTTGAGAGATTCAACCGCACCTTGAAAGGCATGATTCAGGGCCTGTCAGAGCCCTTGAGGCGTAAGTGGGACTTCCTCTTGCCATGCCTTCTGTTCGCTTACAGGGAGGTGCCTCAAAAGGGACTTGGCTTTAGCCCCTTTGAGCTCATCTATGGCCACCCTGTGAGGGGACCGCTCAGTCTGGTGAAGGAGGCTTTGGAGAAAGCTCCTAGTAAACCACCCCAGGATGTATTTAGCTACATGCTGGCACTAAGAAACCAGACTGCCCGCTTCAGGAGTCTCGCTCAGGAGAACCTGGAAGCAAGCCAGGAGGATATGAAACGGTGGTACGACCAGAACGCCACTCTGGTTGAGTTTCAGCCTGGACAAAAAGTGTGGGTCATGGCACCAGTGGAGCCTAGGGCTCTCCAAGATAAGTGGACTGGGCCTTTTGAGGTGGTGGAAAGAAAGAGCGAGGTCACCTATCTGGTAGACTTGCAATCCCCCAGAAACCCTTTGAGGGTCCTACATGTCAACCGCCTCAAACCACACTTTGAGCGAACTGAGCTATCCATGCTCCTAGCGACAGATAACGGGGTGGAGGAAGAGAGTGAGCCTCTTCCTGACCTCCTGTCTGCAGGAGAGAAAGATAGGTCTGTGGAGGGAGTGATCCTCTCCCCCTCCCTGACTGAGGAACAGCAGAGGGACTGTCGCCACGTGCTGGGACAGTTCGCCTCGCTGTTTTCCCTGATCCCAGGAGTCACACACCAGTGCACACATGATGTGGACACTGGGGACAGTACACCTGTTAAACATAAGGTTTACAGGGTGACTGACAGGGTCAGGGCTTGCATTAAGGAGGAAGTCTCCAAAATGTTAACCCTAGGGGTTATTGAGCACTCCAGCAGTCCTTGGGCCAGCCCAGTGGTCTTGGTCCCAAAGGCTGCTGCTCCTGGTGCCACTCCAGAACTTAGGTTCTGTGTGGACTACCGGGGTCTCAATGCTGTCAGCAAGACTGACGCACACCCCATCCCCCGAGCTGATGAGCTCATTGATCGGTTAGGAGCTGCCAAGTACCTCAGTACGTTTGATTTAACATCTGGGTACTGGCAGATTGCCTTAACTGAGGGGGCAAAGGAGAGGTCAGCATTCTCTACCCCAGATGGGCACTTCCACTTCAATGTGATGCCCTTTGGGATGAAGAATGCCCCTGCCACCTTTCAGAGGTTGGTCAACCAGGTGTTGGCAGGACTGGATGAGTTCAGTGCCGCCTACCTGGATGACATTGCTGTGTTTAGTTCCACATGGGAGGAACACCTGCAGCACCTCTGGAGAGTGTTAGAAGCCCTGCAGAAGGCAGGCCTCACTATTAAGGCGAGCAAGTGCCAAATAGGGCAGGGTTCTGTGGTGTACTTAGGACACCAGGTGGGGAGTGGCCAGGTGGCACCCCTACAGCCTAAGATTGACACGATTCTGGCTTGGGAGCCTCCCAAGACCCAGACTGAAGTGAGAGCCTTTTTAGGTCTCACTGGATATTACAGGAGGTTTGTTAAGGGATATGGTACCATTGTTACCCCCTTAACGGAGTTGACTTCTAAGAAGCAACCCAAGAAAGTGATCTGGACAGAGGCTTGCCAGAACGCTTTTGATGCCCTGAAGGCTGCCATGTGCACAGCACCTGTGCTGCAGGCACCTGACTACTCCAAGGAGTTTGTTGTGCAAACAGACGCCTCAGAGCATGGTATTGGAGCAGTACTCTCACAGCTTAATGAAGAGGGCCTAGATCAACCCGTAGCCTTCATTAGCAGGAGGTTACTACCCAGGGAACGTAGGTGGAGTGCCATAGAAAGCGAATCGTTTGCTGTGGTCTGGGCACTGAAGAAGCTAAGACCCTACTTGTTTGGGACTCACTTCCGAGTTCAGACCGACCACAGGCCCCTCAGATGGTTAATGCAGATGAGGGGTGAGAATCCAAAACTGTTGAGGTGGTCCATTTCCCTACAGGGGATGGACTTTACGGTGGAACATCGTCCTGGTACAGAGCACGCCAATGCTGATGGTCTGTCCAGGTTCTTCTGCCTTAGTGATGAGAACTCCCATGAGGTTGGGTAGTTGCTCCCCACTTTTAGCTGGGGGGACACGTGTTAGACTTTTCATCCTTGTCGTGGTCTCCCTTAACTTTTTGCCTCTGTTCCCCAGGTTGTTGATGTGTGCTGGACTCTGATTTTATTGTTTTTGTTACTCTGGGCACTTTACCACTGCTAACCAGTGCTAAAGTGCATGTGCTCCTGTTTAAAATGTGTACGTAATTGGTTCTCCATGATTGGCATATTTGTTTTACTGTTAAGTCCCTAGTAAAGTGCACTAGAGGTGCCCAGGGCCTGTAAATCAAATGCTACTAGTGGGCCTGCAGCACTGGTTGTGCCACCCACATAAGTAGCTCTGTAATCATGTCTCAGACCTGCCACTGCAGTGTCTGTGTGTGTATTTTTACACTGTAAATTCGACTTGGCAAGTGTACCCACTTGCCAGGCCTAAACCTTCCCTTTTCTTACATGTAAGGCACCCCTAAGGTAGGCCATAGGTAGCCCCAAGGGCAGGGTGCAGTGTATGGATAAGGTAGGACATATAGTAATGTGGTTTATATGTCCTGACAGTGAAATACTGCCAATTTCGTTTTTCACTGTTGCAAAGCCTGTCTCTCTCATAGGATAATATGGGGGCTACCTTTAAATATGATTAAAGTGTAGATTCCCCTAGAGAGTAGATGGACATGTGGAGTTTGGGGTCCCTGAACTCACAATTTAAAAATACATCTTTTAGTAAAGTTGATTTTAAGATTGTGCGTTTGAAAATGCCACTTTTAGAAAGTGAGCATTTTCTTGCTTAAACCATTCTGTGACTCTGCCTTGTTTGTGGATTCCCTGTCTGGGTCAGTTTGACAGTTGGGTTGTTTTTCACCTCACACCAGACAGTGACACAAAGGGAGCTGGGGTGTAACCTGCATTTCCTGATTAGCCATCTCTGCTAGGAGGGAGGGGTGGAGTGGTCACTCTCATCTGAAAGGACTGTGCCTGCCTCTAACAATGCCGGCTCCAACCCCCTGGTGTGTGTCTGAGGCCTTGCCTGGGCAAGGCAAGATTTCACAAGTAGGTGTGAGTCCCCTTTGAAGAAAGGTGACTTCAAAGACTAAAATGGGTATAAGAAGGGCACCCAAATCTACAGACTTTAGAAACACTTCTGGAACCAAGAGGAACCTCTGCCTGGAGAAGAGCTGATAGCTGAGGAAGACGTGCTGCCCTGCCTGTGACTGTGCTTTGTGGAGCTTTCCTGCAGTGCTGCTTCTGCCAGAGTAAGAGGACAAAAACTGGACTTTGTGTGCCTTCCATCTTGTGAAGAAATCTCCAAGGGCTTGAGTTAGAGCTTGCCTCCTGTTGTTTGAAGTCTCAGGGACAGCAAAGACTTCTCTCTGCCAGCACCTGGAGTCTCTGGAGAGACTCCTGCTCTGACAAGTGGTGCCCTGTCCAGTCCCTGGGCCCTTGAAAGGAAAGCTGGTGGAAATCCAAGGAAATCGACTTCGGACGACTCCGGACCAACGCCGCTGCTGAATCCGGTAACGCCGCCTGCACCTGACGCCGTGACCTTCGCTGGAACGCGACACTCTTCGCAGGCCCGTCGCCGCAGCAGCCCCGCTGAAGTCCGCGACTCCGTGGAAGTCGCCGCACCACGTCGTGACCGACGCCGCTTGAAGTGCACAGATTCAACGTTTCGCACAGATGCCGCGATTCCTGACTTCGCGCCTCGGCTTGTTTTCACTCTTCACCAAAGGTACTGTACTTGGGGGTCTACACGACTCCGTGTCCGGCGCCGCTGGTGTCGGCTTGTTGGGAACGACTCCGTCACGACGCCGTGTTAACATCTCATTGAAGCATTTTTGTTTCTAAGCGCTATTTTTGAGTTTCATCTTTAAAAAATCATAACTTGACTTGTGTATGTTGGACTTTTGTCGTTTTGGTCTTGTTTTGTTTAGATAAATATTTCCTATTTTTCTAAACTGGTGTTGTGTCATTTTGTAGTGTTTTCATTAAATTACTGTGTGTGTTGGTACAAATACTTTACACCTAGCGCTCGAAGTTAAGCCTACTGCTCTGCCAAGCTACCAAGGGGGTAAGCAGGGGTTAGCTGAGGGTGATTCTCTTTTACCCTGACTAGAGTGAGGGTCCTTGCTTGAACAGGGGGTAACCTGACTGTCAACCAAAGACTCCATTTCTAACAGCAAGGTAGGTCTCTACTTTCATAAAGTGACTTTAACTCCATAAATTTGGCGTTAGAGGGGTCTAGCACCAAAGTATAAATATAGAGTTAGTTTTGCACTGAATTAAAGTAAAAAAAAATGACACTAATTCGGTGCAAACAGAGTATAAATATGCCCCTAAATCCCTTCCGAAGAGGTTCACTGGCCTGGAATCACACACCAAAAAATCTGTATCTGTCTTTGAAAGATCCTATTCTCACCAAAACTGATTCAGTTTCCTCGGTTGTCATCTATTTGTTTGCTACTCCTACAACTTGGACTAGTTTTCATGAAAAGGGCAGGATCAGAACCTCTACTGTTTTTAAAGTAGATGGGGTAGCATCTATATCAATCAAAAATGACTTGTGCGACCATCCACCGTACTGTTTATAAATGATCCACTGTGGTCCACCTCTCAGGCCTCACCAAGCACCCAATGTTCCTCCCCTCTCAGGCACCATCAGACTGACTGCCCGGAGCCATAGTTCTCTTTTGGTTGAAATAGAGGGAATTGTTGGAAAGCATTTCCTCCCTGAATCATATTCATATTCACATTCAGAATCTGATTAGTATTGGGTATGGGAAACACCCGGAAGAACGAGTCCGGAACCACGAGGTTGTGAAAAACAAAAGCGAGACAATGCTTTCATTTTCCATGACTCCCTGGTTTCGGTACCTTAACCACGCATTTCTGAACAATGTAGATGCATGGTTAAGGTACAGAAGGGAGTCAGAGTGGACGCAGTGAAGGAGGAGGTAAGTTGTGCTGGGACTGGGGCTGTTCTGGGGGAAGGGGGTGGGGAGGTGGGGGTGATTAGGGTTTGGGGGGCAGGGTTTAGGTTTTAGTAGTGGGGGTGGGGACTCAGGGTATTTTTAGTTTTTGGGGTAGGGTGGGGGCTGGGGGTGATTAGAGTTTGGGGGTCAGGGTTTAGGTTTAAGGGTTGGCGTGGGGTGGAGGGCTGGGGTGGAAGCATGTTGGGTCGTGCATGCTGATTGGTAATGCCTTTACCAGGAATACATTTACAACAGTAAAAGTGTTGTAAACGCATTCTTGGTGAAGGCATTAGTGTTTAGAACGAGGTCATTGTTCCGACCTTGTTGTTGAGCCACAGGTGGTTCAGGCACCCGTGGTTCCGACATGTAACCATTGGGTATAGGACTCATTGCATTATATTGTGGCATTGGAGGTTGGAGAACCTGCATCATCCGAGCTTTGGGCATGTTAAAATTTAGATTTTTCTGTCTCGATGCATTTTGCATCTGTACTGTGTTAGCATTCGGTGATGGTGCAAATCCTGAATTTTGAACTTGGCTAGCCTGACGAAAACGAAATTCCCATTTCCAACGCGCTATCTGGTTACAGATGTTACAAAGGGTTGTCCTTTTCACACTATTGACATTTATTCCAGTATTAGGGGCAACAGGGGTTCCTCAATCCCTACCTTGCATGGGACTTGGTCCTTTCTGATGTACACCTAGCATGGCACCCACATTGTTCTCTACTGGCTGAATGGGACTGGTTCTCTGCGATGCTTTCATCTGTGTAACCATGAGTTTTTCTTTCTATTTCTTCTATTTCATCTCAATCTCATTGTATCAGTACTTGGCATACCCCAAAATGTAATCAATTGACTTATTCTGCCATCAAATCAGATGTAGCTGGATCATCAGATCAATCCAGTCCAGTCCGTCAACACTCTAGTCACAAACCTTGGCAGAAACAGGGTACTGTTTGAATGCCTGCAACAATCTTTAATTATAAACATGGATCGATTCCTTCGACTCTTGAGTCGTTCTGTCAATTTTAACTCAATCAACATCTTGGGGAGGTACCGTCCCCTTCAGAAATGTCATGACCTGTTGACACATTTTCATCACTATTTGTGAAGGAGCTTTAGTTCTCAGATTTCTATTTGGTTCCGTCTCAGGCTACTGGACAGCTACCTTTCACTGTGTCCACAAATCTCTTGAACCAACAATGTTATGCAAAATATTTAAATCAACCCAACAAACCTGTGATATTTCCCAAATGTTTCAGCCTGTCTGTACAATTCCATTGTCTTCTCTTGTAACTTTGGGAAATCATTGGTAAATGATACTTTTGTTCCATGGCATATGAACATAACCCCCATTAGGCACTTTTTCTAAGGAGAAGGTTGTAACAACCCCCTCTGTTGCATGCAGAGGCAGTTCACCTGGAGGTTTCTTTACCTCCTTCTTTTTTGCCCATTTGGTCTCCCACTTGCCTAATTCACTCAATTTCCTAATATTGTAAATTAGTTCCTTAATCTGAGTTTTCAAATCCCGAGTTCACAAGTCAGCAAAATATTTTTCAGTGAAACTTCCTTCCACGGCCTTAGCTTTGCTTAAATCACTTCACATTTTTGAGCTAATTCTACCAATTTATCGTGAACTTAGCCCACTGCCTAGTAATATCCCTACACATAAATGGAAGCTCATCTTCATGATAGGTATCTAATTGTTCCAACCCAAGATTTCCATCAATCATTGCATCCAATTCTGTTGTAAGCTTTGCTAAGTTTTCATTTCTTTCTTTTAATTGTTCCCTGGCTCATTTCTATACCCATACTCTTGCTAGATGGAGTACTTTAATTGAAATAATTTACCCAATCATCTGCCTCCTTCACACTAATGAATCGGGTCACCATGGGAACCTTAGCTATAGTATCATTTCCTTAAACATCATTTCCCAAAATTAAAGGCAGCTCCCATACAGGAGTCAAGGGGTAGGCACTTTGTGATAAGTACCTATTGAAGCGCATCCTGACAGGTTTAAAGTTGTATCTGTACTCGCTCCACATGTGTACTAGTGTATGTTGGGACCAAAGGAACAAACTCCCTAACATCTGGATGATTTGGAACTCCACTCTGTTCTCCAACAGTATTAGGCACAGTCAAATTGTAAGTATGTTAGCCATAGCCTTCTGATTTATACGTTGGAACTACCGGGCCAGGAGTAACTGGGGCTGTAAGAGCATCAACAGTACTCATAGTAGGATCAATTGGGACACACTCTCTCAAACATTCACTTCTTGGTTCACAAGGCACATAACTGAAGTGGCTCCCACGAGATTAGGAGTCATCCTAGATGGGGCAGTGGCAAAAATAATCGGACCATCAATACCAGTATCCTAATTTCTACTCTTGTCTATGGTCTCATGATATGGGGATATATGTTCAGATAATAACACATTCAGAAGACTATCTTCAGAGTCATTATCACTGTCTACGTTCATGTCACCAGGCTCTTTTTGTTTATTTTCCTTCTGTTTTTTAATTAATGTTCCTCCCCCTTCATTAACCACATCGGTGGTCAAAGCTGGATACAACCTAATTTCTTCAATTATGCCAGCTGTCCATCTTTTCTGCACAGCATCCCAACTAGCAGCAACATACGTAGGTATAGTTTTCTTTGCTTTACTCTGGTATTTCTCCATGGGCACCATGTTCCCAAGCATTAAGTGTTTCATATTGTGCAGGTCTATGAGGTGGTTTAATCTTATACAATAACCTCCTCATGTTTGCAATAATTCTCAAATCGAATGTGCCATAACATTGAAATCTCAATTCACTATCATGGTCTGTAATCTTGCATCATTGACTAAACCACACACATGTATAAAGTACCATAGTACTTACTATATAGTGACCTTGGGTATCTTCTGCAAGCGGCTTTTTGACCTCACTACTGGCGATATGAACATCACCTCTAAATAAATCTTGCATAACTTTAAAACATTTAATTCTCCATAATTAAATGTCAATAATTATAATTGTATTTCAACTCAGAAACAGCATCATATTTACAATCCTTTGCTCTGTAACAACTACCAATCACAGAGCTACCCCTTATGAGGTTGTTACAATAACAACATGGCACCACACCAACCAACCTATACCAGCACAACACATTGTGATGTAGATCTCTATCCTTTGAGCGGTTCCCCTCCTTTACAATCAGCACACACACTCTCTCCACAATTTCAAACATATGCAGCAACTACTGTAGGATCCTGTCTCTCTATGTAGTGTGCAAAACTAGGCACACTGTGCAGAGAGTCCGGGCAACCACACAATGGTTTACAGAGGTAAAAACTAGATCACCTAGTGCTGTCATTTATTATGGTAGCTTGGTCGAGCAGTTGGATCAATCTGGAAGAAGTGCAAAGTATTAGATATACTCACTGTATCAATAAGCAAGATGGACACTCAAAGGAATAACTCAAGACCAATTTACAAAAATATTTCAGATTTTTAAAACACTTTTAAGACCAAAATCATCAAAATAGGGGACATACTTTTTAAGTTATGATTTTTCAAAATTTAGCAAATTTTTAAAATCTAAATTGAGGTCATCAAGAAGTCCTGTGGGCCAGCCCAATGAGTCCTGGCTTTTCTCAGTTTTGGCATGAAGTACTGCTGAAATGTTCTTGGAGCCGGTGCAGGACCACTGCAGGGGACCGCTTGGAAAATCAGTGCAAACGTTGACTTTATAGTGAGTCCAGTGGGAGCCCTTGGAGTGTAGAGGTGGCAAAGGGTGTGAGACCCTTAAGCACAGCTAGTTCTCCAGTGCAGGGCCCAGGGAGGCTGGGTGCAGAGCAGATAGATGAGCCAAGATGTGCAATGGTGCCCTTGGAAGTAGGAGGCAGGTCACTTTGAGTATCACTTGCAGGTCAGTAGGACCACTATGGTGGGTGGTTCTGGTGGTTTCAGAAGTCTCTCGCCCTAGGGTAACTATACCTTACGCCCTTGCCATGCATAGTTTTCTTATCAACAATGTGGTTGCAAACATTGCAGTGATACTAAAGATGGCACACAAGATCTAATCAATGACATATTATGTGAAGTAATTAGCTGTGAGTGGTGAAAATGCAAGTCTTAGTTACCTTAGGGCATGAGTTACAGTTACTTGAAAGAACTCTAACTATAACTGCAGAATTTCTTTGGTGTTGTACAAATAGATTCAGAACCTAACTATAACATCCCAATAACCTTTAGTTTTTTTTTTTCAGTGAATTTCTATGTTTTTTTAATTGTAATTACTATACGTTATACTAATCCCCGCTGCACACAGTAGGGTTTGGTCCCCAGGTCTGGCCTTGTAGACAGGCCTTGCAGCCAAGCCCTTATAACCACCCAACCCCGCACCACACATGGCCTTTGGCCTTGTGCAGTGCAGAGTGGCCACTGGACTGTCTCTGTAAGTGGATTTGTGAGTGGGTGCATGTCTGAGTGGTTCTAAAAGTGGGTGTGTGAGTATAGGAGTGGGTCTGAGTGGGTGCATAAGTGTCTGAGTGGGTGTGCGAGTGGGCACATGAGCCTCTGCATGCATGCATGAATGAATGAATTAATGTATAAATCAGTTTGTGTTTTTTTTCAAATTTCTCCGTAATAGTGAATATTTTGCAAACATTTTCATAAATTCACGGACATTTGTGAATTTTCACAAACATCATGCACTGCTTCACAAAATTATTTTGAATGTATAATTTGTACCTAAAACACACCTATATCACCCCTCTGGGGTCACGGTACCTTTACCCTGACTCCTTATGCCACTTCAATTTCAATTATCACCCCCGAGGACCATGTCCCATGAAATAAAATGGCAGTCGCAACTTTCCAGTCAGGTTGTGGTCAGCCAATGGCAACACTTCTTTTTGCACGCCTCTTCATGAAAATTGGTGAATTTCACGATTAATCATGGCCAGAGACACATACATTTATTTGCCCTTAAATATATCCTAAACTACTGAACAGATTTACAACAAATAACAAAAAGCACAATTTGCGTACCGGCAGCTTGCTTTCTGCCAAATGTGGTGTATTTCCATCCAGTGGTTCAGGCTGTAGAGGTGTTGACATGCTCCTTTGTGAATTAACATAGTAAAGACAACGTTATTTGAGCCCACTTTTTCTTGGCCTCTGCTTGACGGATCACATTGAAACTTCCTGTGCGCAACAAAAATTACTGGCCCACTTTTTTTGAAGATTTTGTGAAGATTTGTCAATTGGTGCCAAAGATATAAGCAAGTCCAAACACTTTTTCTATATATATACATATTTATATATTCACCAAAGGGGAATCAAAACTTTGCATAATATAAAAGAGAGTTAATTCAATAACGACAATGAAAAAAACAAGGAAAAGCATATGGTGCTTTTAATTAAGACTCACAGTTTGCTGCCTAACAATCGAACCCAGCTTACTATTCTAAGAAACTAAGGATGAATATAGAGGAAAGCACCACCATCTCAGAAAACTAAGGCAGAAGACCTGTTGAGAAATGTGAGTAGCATTGAGCCACTTAGCCTAGCAAAAGAAAGGAGATCTGTCTCTCCCTTAAGGGTCCACTCTAGTCAAGGCACAAAGAGAATCTGAAGCACTCACTAACTAAGCAACAATTTAATCAACCTCAGAACCATCCAGTAGCTGACATCACAGTCAAGGAAATTCCCACTAACAAGACATCAGTGTAAAGTATATCCAATTAACTTTTATCCTCTTCTGAACACATCTGCTCGACCTTGGATTACCTCCACACTGAGGAATTTGAAGGGGCAGTCTGTTCTTACGGCTCCTTGCTACCAATTCTCATCCTTGCAATCCAGCTCATGCTTCCTTGTCCATCACCTGCAGGGGAAAGAATAATAATACACAAAGAATGCAAGCTTCATTTTGAAATTAAACAGAGGAATCATGTGGGCCTTCACTCCAACCTGAACAATGAAAAAGAAATGTACAATTTAGTTATACAATTACAAATGCAGTTTTTTCATGCACCATAAATGAGGAGTGATTGTAAAATATATCATTTGTTTAGTTAACATTGTATAAAGACAGTTTATGAATAACTTCTTGTATCTTTACTCATCAAGGCACTATGATGTCCTGGTCGTTTAATGCACCACATTGACATGGAAATAGTTTATGTGAGATTTATATGAAATGAAATGCTTCATTTCTCTTCTTCTTCTTATGCTCTATCAACTGTCACTTGATTATACGATGAGACAATAAAGTGAGGAACAGAAGAGTCTTATGTATTTATTATGTCTAGGCTGAGCATAATTTTGCCTTACTCTGAATTCATTCAGTGAAATTACTGAAACGTTTGAGGAATCTTTACCTAATTTTAAACATGTGTTTTAACATTTCTGGGAAAGAAACTGCAAATTACACACAGGCCATATTGAGGCTTTATGTGGAAAGACAATTTGTTTGTCCCCCTCGAGAACAATAAGTATTCTATTATCAGAAGCCCAAGAAAAGATGGAAAGATGTTGCATTATATTTAAGGCTATTCTAGAGACCAAACTTTACTGGCAAACTGCTGAAAAATATAACAGATTTGTCAGGTGCCACACTTGTGTTTAAAATGTCTCAGAAGTTTTTCAACAGTGATTATGAGGGTTAAGAACAACTCTATCTCTGATCCAGTTTCACACAGATTCATAGCTCCCACATTACTTTA
The DNA here is from genome assembly GCF_031143425.1 of Pleurodeles waltl. NCBI lineage: Eukaryota > Metazoa > Chordata > Amphibia > Caudata > Salamandridae > Pleurodeles > Pleurodeles waltl. Next base: position 930,500,399 of record NC_090447.1, read on the forward strand.
GAAACATGCAAATGTCTTTGTTTTATGTCAGAACTTATCATCTTTGCCTAAAGCGGAAGTCCTATGCTAATGTTCCACTAGCACTGGAACACGTCAGAAAAATGTACATGTAACTTTAACTTTGTAACTCTATTACAGTTCTAATGTAGACTGGTCAGTAGTGTCTGTTAGGACGAGTTCTTCACTGGTAAGAAGTGGAGAACATAATTGAACCATTTAATACCAAACAGAACATAGAAGGCTCTCGCAAAAGTACACATTTGAGAATTTGTAGCTGCTGTCAAAATGGAGGTACAGAATAAAGACTGTGTTGGGGTTTAGCCAGTAGCAGAGTCATCTGCTACTATAGTATTTAAGCACATAATATTTTGTATTTTGTAATTTCTTTTTGAAGCATCAGCGTGAAATGTAGTTAGTTATCTGTTTTGTTCCTTAATTTTCAAGTTAGCTCTAATCATACCATGCCAGTTGGGATCTACCATATACATCAGCATTGTATTCTTCTTCTTCCTTGTTAACCATTGATAGTGAAACACATTCTGCCATAAAGTAAACAAAGTGTTCAATGTTACAGGTTTGTACCTCAGCTGCACCTCAAAGATATTACTCCTGCACGTGTCTTTTAAGTCATTGGTGGTTTGTTACAATATTTGTTAGTAATAACTAATTTTTAATTTGATTAAAAATGGAATATTGTTCAGTAATCAGATTGCTTCTCTACCCTCAGCTATAAAACCCACATGAGTACAATGCCTCATTTAGCCTATTTTGGGTGTTTATGGATTAATTTCCTCCTCAGCACAGTCATCAGTGCCCCATCTGTGATTGTGAGCTTTCATTTCACACCATACATTTGCTACCACTAATCACACCACATTATTTTCTCTTGGGTACAAGTAGACTGCAAGACTCACACTATCCAATGTTGGTAATGTACTGATCAGTGGTAATAGGAGAAGTGGAGGAAATATCAGCAACGTGTATTCATTTTCTTTTCGATTGTAAGAGTGATCGTGCCTGTGAAGTTCAAAACACAGTAAAGGTTCAGGTGTCAATCTACTTTCATTTGCAATGTCAGATACTCATTATCTATGACAACTAGTGCTAGCCATCCTGATGCTAACATTTGGATTCAACAAATGTGCTTCTTTGTAAATTTTCACTGACACAAAGTAGGCTTGACAGGATACTTCTTCAGAGATGGATGGAGAGGTAATTCACCTCACAACTAGAGCTTTAGAGTCTCCTTTAACTACTGACAGTTTTGTCTCTGAACCATAGTTGTGACTGAGGTAGCAACTCTGCAGCACCGCCCCCCTAGCTTGCATGTTCATGGAGGTTGCCACTTCCTTGGGAAAACTAATCTGAGGTAGCAGTTAAGTAGTGCCATGATGTCATGAGGAATCCTTTTTGAAGATACACTGCCAAGATGGTGGCCAGTTTTCAGAAACCACTAGGCTAATATCCTCAAGACAAAGATAATTGTCGCCCAGCATGTGACACACATTTAAAAGTTTTCTATGTCAAAGATATGTTGTCAACTCTTAATTTTGTAGGTTACCCAATGCCATTTCACTTGGAATCAGGCCTGCCTAAAGTGTTTCTTTCTCTGTACTACAAAAGTGTGGGGCTACTGCAGGTGTGTACATTGATGTGCCTTTGCAATGGATTCCTGTTACTTTTCACCACTAAATAATACCCTCAGTCAGAAATGTTTCTGACACACAATAAACCATGAAATGTTATTTAAAAAAATTATAACCTCTTCAATCAGCATCCTCCTCGCTTGACAACCAACCTTCTGCAAGGAAAAAATTTGAAACCTTAAGGCTATCTCTTTAATGAAACATCTGCAGCCACACTGGTGTTGGGGTTCGGTGCAAATGCCAGTTTCAGTATTTTGAGAACTGCAAACAAATTTTAGGAGAGTTTTCTGCCCTGTCTGACAGACACAAGATGGAACTCCTCATCTTGAAGCAGAAAAAAGGCACTGTTCAACTGCACACATTACATGTTTTCAGCTGTAAATAAATCAAGATACTCAGGACAGGGCAAATTTGTACTGGATCATCACAGATCAATTACTATGTTGTTAAAATTGTTTATTAACATGAAGCAATCAATACATTTAACAAACATAATCTAAACGTTTGCATACCATACTTAATAGGGGATAACATTAAGGAGTAGCACAGTTTCATTGCATTTCAATTTGGATGTTAGACTTTAGTTTCTTAGGCCATGTTAGTACAGTGTTTTGAAACATAGAGCATATAAACAATTCATATCCTGTAATATCCTAGTATCTTTGGCCCATTATTATTATTTTTAGTCTATGTGATACAAATATTGATTGTTGTATCAAAACATAGTGAAATTGCAATTTTATGTAAATGCAATGTACTGAAAACCAAAATTGCCATCTTCTCATGGTCTCTGTCATAGGCAACAAAATAGCATTAATTGCATCTTGCTTCCATGTATAGGTTACTCGTAACATTACTTGTTTTTACTCCATCCTGCTTTGTATTCTAACAGGAAGTGAAAGTGTTTAAAGTAGCCCATGCAATAGAAAGTTTATGTGCAAAGAACTAACGAGACATCATGATATCAAGGTTTAGTTCAATGCCTCCTAAGTCATCCTTGGTCCCCTTATACTCACATTATTTAGAATCAGGAAAAGCCCATTTATTGTATGGCCTAGCATTACTTCCCAGGATCTTTGTTTAAGTTTCATAAAAGTGTTTTATACATGCAGGTTGGGATGTACCAGTATTATTAACTCCCTAGAAACACATGGTAGATTTACCAAAAATGTATGCAAAGCTGCACTACAACTGAATTGGGGCCTAGGTTATCAAGAATGCTGTTTCCCACGATTGGGATGCAGTTTGCAAATAGGTGGCACCACACCCACAAACAACATATAGAGTGGCGCATTACAAATGGGGGCTATGATAACTATGCCTCTCTTGTATTCCCAAAGGTATCAATGACGGACACATCAATGATACATATCATCTTATGACACCACATTAGTAAGATGAATTGCACCATATCACAGAGCATGTATTATTTCTGCTTTCATTTGAGATAGTCAAACAAGTAGTGGCACCAGGGAGTCCACCTTAGTCCTGAAGAGGAGCCTAAGGGTAAGGCTCCGAAGCATGTACACTAGGAAGTCAGCTACGTTACATCCCCCACTTCCTCAGCCCCTTTTTAATCATACCGCCTCCAAGGGATCTTAATAGGAGACAGGTATTTTTAACTCACCCAAGACCCCACCACTCCTATCCCTCCTGTGATTCACATTGACGAGACTACATCAGTGCTCCCACGTATCCCATGGGTCGTAGTACACCCCGCTCTGTAGTGGAATGGGAGGAAACCCAATGACGAAGCATGCCACCAAGGGGTAATCCTTGTGAGTGAGGGTTTTTCTAACAGGAAAATCATTTTCCTGTCCATCCAATGGTAGTTCTTTTAGCTGGGCCTCTTTTGTAATTTTATATAGGCTAGAAGGAAGACAGACCCAGCCCTACAACCTCCTTCTCTCTCTTTGTTTTTGTATATCAAAAGTGTCACTAAATGCAGAGCAGCAACCAAGGTTGCTGCACTGCATTGCATGACAAGGAGAGCAGGAAAGTGCCATATCTACAAAGATACAGCACTACCCTGTTGTTTTCCTAGCACTGGTTCACAATCAGGCAGGTTGGAACCACACACACACACCTCTTAGCTCCACAGTGCACTGGTCTCTTTGTAAGTCTTGCATAGGTTTTGTACTGAAAGGGCACCCTTCCAGTACAAAATACTATGCTTAGACTAACTTTAAAGGTTTTTTCTCTTTGGAGTGTGGTGTACAGTACAGCACACATACAAAGTGTGAAAAGTTAGCATTTCTCCTTTTTAATGCCTGCTTCAAAGTGGCATTATGTTTTTAAACAAAACTCTGTTTCCTTTTGTTAGTCAAAAGCCATGAGTATATTCATAGGAATGTCCTTGTACCACCCATGGCATACCCCTTTGATGCAGAGTGAAGAAAAGCTGCATTTTACTTTGGGGAAACATTTGAGCACACGTGCACTAGAAAATAACTAAAACAATATTTTGTGCAGGTTTGAACCACTTTTGTAGCGAAGCAACCCAGCACAAAATATTTGTTAATCTGGGCCCTGAGGTGTGGTATTGTGCTGTGGGGAGATAGCAGCACGGATCCATAAATAATAAATATGATCTGCTGTATACAAGCAGGCTGCCTAGCATCAGGCACACATCTTTACACCAGAAGGCAAAAGAGTATGTGTGCTTTCTAACACAGTTTTTGTATTGAATAGTACTCTTTCAGTACAAATTCCTATGCTTAGATCAGTTTTTTAACATTTCACACTTGGCGAAAATTTGAGAATGGCCAAGTAACTTAAGTAGCACAAAGCAATGCAAAGAGCTACTTGTGCTACTTTAAGAGCAACTTTCCAGTGCAAAAACACTAGGGCCTGATTTATACTTTTTAAGTGCTGCATTTCCATACTTTTTTGATGCAAAAGTGGAGCAAACTTACAAAATATAACGGAATCTTGTACGTTTGCACCGCTCTTGCATCAAAAAATAAAAAAAATGCGGTGCTCAAAAAGTATAAATCAGGCCCTAGCTCTCTAAAGTAAATACTTTATCAGCACTTTGTGCCACTCTGAGTTACTTTTGAAGCGACTCTGCGGTGGTGCACAATTTTAATAAATCTGCCTCAGAATATAAAAAATGGGCGTCCCATGGTGACCTGGTCACTCCTCTTAATTTATTTTGCTTCACCAAGATAACTTTACAGACAAAGATGTTCTCTTTTATATCCACATTTTTTACTTACTTAAAGTTTTTTTTTTTTTTTTTTTTAAGAGTCAAACATTAAGATCAAGCTCAGAAGACTGAGGAAAAGAGGTTTGTGTTCAAGATAATAACAAAGGACAGACATAAAACAAATATACCACGGTTAATTCCAACAGATAGAATCTAAAAATGAATAACATAAATACATTTGTGGCCCCTTACTTCTATTAACTGACTATATTGCCCAAATAGTTTTTTTAGAAAACATGGTTTGTGTTAGTTACGTTCAATTGACCATGGGTAGGGCCCTATCCCAAAAAAGAGAACGCAGTTATAATTACAATGTAGACAACGTAAACTCAGGGAGTGACAATCACTCTAATCTGTGCAATGCAATACAACACTAATTATTTATTTATCATGCAGTGTTGCTTGGTGAATTGGTAGCAACAGTCAACACTTGTTTCACCTCTAATGGCACACAGGCATGGGACTTTTTAAAGGAAATACTAGGCAACTATTAGTAGTTAGTTGCTTTTGATCTCTACACCTCAAAGAAGATAAGAAGAGTGAATGGTTGGTTATTGTCCCCTGAATAAGTCAGACACTCTTGTGGCCCAATACGCGTGAGTCAAACTTTAATTCAGGTTCAAATTGGTGTAAAGAATAGGTCACTATGATGTTAAAAAAGCTAACAATAAACCATGGATGAATGGTGCAATTACTTATGACGGTTGTGTCAGAAAAATAATTATATATTTTGCATAAATAGGCATGAACACTGTACTGTTGTGGTTTTGTATATTTGTGTTGTGATTTATAAAAGTAAATAGGGGCAAAGCAATGATATCAAGGAAGGAGTCTAAGTGGGTAGGGTTAGCATTTGTTAAGCAGTGGGTCAATGTTTGAGAATCTGTAGATTGGAAAAGAAGTACAAATATTTTTGTTTATTAAAATATTTCTAGGAAGTTATGAGTTTAGTGTTGTTTCTCAAAGCACATAGTAGTGAAAAATTATGGGTGGTGACAGGCAGAGAAAAAGACGTTATGTTGTCCAAATTAAATGAAACCAGCAGTATAATGTCCTTCCTTTGATAGCCCCTACTCTAATGGACCATTGTAGCAAACTTTCTATTGATACAGGCAACAAAGGCTGGTGGTCCTCCCAACCCTAAATAAAGCAGGCAGGTTGTCAGCTCGGTTGACAGGCTTCTCCTTCATAATCGTGACACAGTATGATGTCCACCAAACGCTAATCATGTCCCTTAGTCACTTTTCTTAAACTGCTCCAGAAAGGCAGGGATAAAATTTTGCCAGGCAGGGCTCCATGATGCAAGATTGATTTTCCATGAGGGCCAGCTGAACCAGTTTTCACCAAAACATAAAGCTCCAAGTGGGACAAACTTGGTTTTCTTGCCTGTCTAGGGTGTGATTTTTAGTACTTTGTTCTGGTCCTCCGGGGGTGGAAAAAATGACTAAAGGCCTGAGTATTAGTATGGTGGTCCTAACACCATCCTACCCTTGGTGGCAGTCTGACTGCCACAACCTTGGTGGTCTGACCACCAGATTACGATGCTGGCAGTCGGACCGTCACAAGACCCTCCCCACCATCAGGATTTTGGATCCCGAAGCGTTGGCAGTGGTGAAAGCCATGTTCAAGTATAGAGGTGCTGATGTCGAGGCTGGTGTGCTAATCATGACTTTTCATGCCTGGGACAGCACCATGAAAAGTCTGTCAGAAAGGCAGAGATAGGTCCAGAAGGGGGCCTGTCATGGGCAATGGAAAGGCCCCCATGTCAGCACAGTCTGAATGCGCCATAGCTGACAGTGCACATTCTGACTATGCTGGCAACAGAGTCAGTGCAGCTGGCATTGGCTTTGGCTCTCTTTTAGAGCCGAAGCCAATGCTGCAGCACTGAGGGGCGTATTTATATTCTGTCTGCTCCGAATGTGCATCAAAAAGTTTGACACACAGTCGGCGCAAACCGTGCACCATATTTAAACTTTGACGCTCGAGCCCACGAACGCCAAAATCCCGCCGTGTGCATCATTTTCTGGATGCTGGAAACCACCTTGCGTTAATGACATGCAAGGTAGGCGTTCCCATCCAAAAAATGACTTAAACTCCCATGCGCCCTATTTATGCTACCGTGCAAAAATGACGCACAGCTGGGAGGTGGAGTCGGAAAATGACGCACAGCCCGATTTGCGTAAAAAAATAACGCCTGGGTCAGAGCAGGCATTAAAATGGGGCAAACACAGCTGTACTTAATGAAAACACACAGAATCAACAGCAGAGCTCCAAATGGAAGACATGGAGGTGCTTTTCATCCAGCATGCATGCAGACATAGAGCACAGGACCAACAACAGCCGCTTCCACAACACCAGCAGGGACCCCAAAGGCAACGCAGAAGGCAGGAGAGGATATTATGCACCAGGACAACCCTTCTGGGACTCTGCCAACAAAACATCATTCAGAGGTACAGGCATAACTGGCTAGCCATTCAGCAGCTTCTGCGCAACATTGGCCACCGTTGGCACCTAGCTTGCAGACACCCCACACCATTCCACCAGAAACCAAGCTGCTATCTGTACTCCACTTGTTGGCAAGTGGCTCATTTCAAACCACTGGTGCCCTGGTTGTTGGGATCTCACAGGCATTATTCTCTGACGTCCTACTCAAGGTACTGGATGCCACCCTCTCCCTCACACCCCACCACATCAGCTTCCCCAACACACAGGAGAAGCAGCAGGAGACAAAACAGGGGTTTTACCAAAGTAATGGCTTCCCACACGTCCTTGGTGCCATTGACTGCACACATGTCCACATTGTGCCACCTGCTGCAACCAAACATCTAAACCGCAACAGGAAGCACACACACTCCATCAATGTGCAGGCCATTGTTGATCACCAGGGTTTGATCACCAACATCGTGGCAAAGTATCCTGGGAGTGTACATGATTCATTCATCTTCCGTCACTGCACCATCAATCAACACTTCCAGGATGGACGATATGGAAATGGCCTACTTGTTGATAAGTACAGAAACCCACTTATATACACACTGCACATAAACCCTCTAGGACACAAAACACATACACCACAACATCAACATGTGGACAGGAACACACTGAGAATGTGACACCGCTAGGCATGTTTGATATCCTCACCCAATGGGATACACACCTAGGGACACATGGCAGTTCCAAATAACAACAGATACCACCCCAGAGCCACAAGGGGACAATTTAAAACAACACAATGACAAAGACATTGGCCCCAACTGGCAGTACAATTTGGAAGATTAATCCTTCAATATCACATCAATAACACTCAATCCAACACCCTTCAAACCAATACGTACTGTGTAAGGGGTGTGTAATGTGTTTTGCTGCAGGTCAAACACCATGACACACATAGCATGATGATGACTCCTATGAAGGTCACATGCAATCATTGAGTCTGTACCAATATCTCACATCACTCCTGCTCTCACATTGCCCACTACCAATAAGCAAGTGGTCTGTGCTCAGAACACATCTTGATGGGACAATATTGAAAGTACACATTTCTACACATACGCATTGTGACAAATTAACACACACACAACAGATGTACTGGCATACGGACCTTCTGAAACTCTAAATGACAACCTCACAACCAAGTTAGCCATCTGAACTAGAACATGTTCAGTAGTATAGGTACACGTTACAACCTGAGTCTACTTGGCAAGGGCAGAGAAATAGGTCTGCAGTGAACTTGTCACACATGTAAAATTAGTGCATAGTCAATTGTTAACACGTCAGTGCTCACAACGTGTGTTCAAAATCGACGGGTCTCACTGATGGTTAAATAATTCTATTGCATAAGTGAAATTGTATGGGATGTCCACGGTATATAGATGCAACCGTGTTACCACCACTTTCGAATTGATTCTGTGTATGGAAGTATGATGTCACCCCCAGTTAAGACACAGGGACACCTATTTCACATGACACAATGCAAGGGAGCACACACTGTACTGAAACTCTAAACAAAATACTGTTGACATCCGGTCAACAGCCAAACACCCGTTCAGATAAGGAAACAACCAATGCTGATGGTACACCCTAGAAGCCTAGGATTCCACACAATAACACAAACACCGATGAGTCACAGACAACACAAGAGAACAACTGCCATGCAAAGTGATATTTATGGTGCAAGGTACATCAACATGTTCTCACTCATTTTCTCTTTCAGCTGATCAGGGGTATGGGATCCAGCCATGGATCATGACCCATTTGCAAACCCAAGCACTGCATCAGAGCATGCCTATAATGAGGCACATAGGAGGACATGCACCATAGTCAAGAGGACCTTTGGCATCCTGAAGTCAAGATTCAGGTGCCTTGACATCACCGGAGGCAGCCTCCTATACTCATCTGAAATGGTGTGCAAAATAATTTTGACCTGTGCCATCCTGCACAACAAATGTATAAAAAGGAACATTCCCCTATATGAACCCAACCCACAAATACCTGAAGAGGAGGAATGGGAGAATGCTGTCCATCAACATGAGGGGGACCATCCAAACACAGCTGCAGGATTGCATCGGAGACAACATATTGCCCAAAGTTTCTTTTAACTCTACTCGTCCATCACCACTGTCTTACCATATGTAAATAAACACCTATACTAATCACTATCATTATGGTCTGGATAATCATTTTTGCATAACATTATCTCTAACTATCAGAATCAGAGTGTAGCCTCATGGAGCAGTGCTGAAATACAGATTAGGACACAGAAAATTCCAAAACTGTTTTGATGCGTATGAATATACAACCACATTCACTCACACTGTAAATGACATATATCCTGTACATTTCACATTTGAAGGGCAATAGCAGAGGACCACACCTATTTCACACATACATGTTGGCAACATGGTTCATCGCAGCATATGGCACACAACTAAGACACCATCAGTCAATAAGAGGAAAAAAATGCCTCATACCTGTGGCAGTGGATGTGCTATTGCATTGGTACCAGGATTGTATGACCATACCCTTGACAGCAGTGAGTCTTACATCACCTATCTTTGCAAGGACTATGTGTGACAAGATTTCCACATGAGCTGCAAATTTATAGCACAAGTGCCCCAGGTATGACTAGCATTGGTCACATGACATCCCCTGCACATGGCAGCCCATGTCCTAAGTCCAGCCACACCTATGTTCCCTGTCTCAGGCCACCCTTCATCAGAGGTCCCTGGAATGGGAATATGTGTCCCCAGATAATCCCTCCTCTATACACACCCAGACTCACAATGTTAATCTAGTGTGCTTCCCTCTTTAGTATGGTATGCCATAGTCATTGTACTTCTGTCTGCATGGACGTCAGGTTAAATAATGCACTGGCTTGTAGTCTGTAGGACCTGTAATCACCTGTACATTGCTTCCCATGTGAAAGGTACTTTGAACTAGAATCTCACCTACAGGACTTGTGAGAGACTGATGATGCACACACCTGTGAGCACCTCCATGGAGACAGCCATTTGAACATGCACTGCCCTTGCAGCTGCCTGGAACAGCATAGAAGCTGCCATTTTATCTATAACACTGTTATGCATTGCTGTATACATCAGCTGTGTAACACAGCCCTTGAGTTAATGTGTTACGTTCCAACACAGGACAAACACAGTTTTCAGTTTCCACAGTCTTGTTCCACCTTTGACCACTCTCAATCTGACCACTGTGTATTTACCTTGTGAACTGTTTGGATCCTGATTGACCCTGCATCCTGTTAGCCTGACTGGCTCTTGTCTTTGCGTTACCCTAAAGGTTCCTTGTGCCTACATTTGCTTTCCCAACCCTCATATTCCTCCTGGGGTACTGTGTCAGGTGGGTCTACAATGCATACTCAAATACATTGTATAGCATAATCAGTTTATTTATCAAACCATGGGGGGGGAACCTGTCTCCAAATAGCCAAATCATGGCCTATCCCTTGTCCGGGTTTCATGTATACATGAGTGACAAATAGTGACAGTGTACCATGGCTGTATGCATGGATTTGATATGGTGCCTCAACGTCAGATAATGTGCATGAAATGTCTACACATGTTAGGACCCTGACAGTCCACACGCTGATTCACATTGCTCCCAACATATTGATGAGGCTTGTGTGGTGAGATTAATCAGCACAGAGGCACTGCTGTTCCCAGATGCAGTGGGAATTTTAGAGGCCAAACTGTGTACAAATGTTGTGAGGACACCTGCCGGTATAAGAATCCTGAGACATTAACTTTGTCAGCACACCAAGGTTGCCCTGTTCACAGTCTCATAACATGTCTGCAGTGACGGGTAGGATCATCCCCATGTGTGTTCTCAATTCCTCATTGGCTTTTCTTCTATTGATCTGCGAAGGATACTTTGTAGATACAGGAAATGGCTTCATAGACTCATGACTAGACCTGCACGTAACTGTGACTACATAGACCCCAATAATTCTACAAGCCCACAACCTGAACCAGACACCTCTGTGCATTTTACCACTAGAAATATGTGAACATGTGCTGCTTGGTCTGCTGGTTCTCCACTGCCACAGGAGAGACATGGCTCAGTTATATGACTCCACCTGTGGCATAACATTACAATTGTGTATTATATGTAGGACTCAGTGTTACACACACAGTACCCACATAGTATTATCCCATGCCTGACTCATGGTGGGTAAACAAACAAGTGCCTAGGAAGTAGTATCCAACATTCCAGGACATGTGATGGCTAAGTTTTGGACATTGCCATGAATAACCGTCTGCTATCTATCCTGTGCATGCTTTGTCATTGGTGGTGTTTATGTTGCAAAAAACCTAGGAAGTGCCCACAGCAGTTGTTGCTATGTGTATGACTAACACATGTCCTCTCTCATTTCCACATTGACTTGCATCTGAGGGTTGGACACATTGACTCCACAAGCATACAACAGATTTGCAAAAATGCATCTTGTGATGGTCATACAGTGGGACAACCACTATAGTAGTAGCCAAATCACACACATTGACCCATAGGCATTGAGTTACTGTATTGAGTTGGGTCACCTTGCTATGACGCAAAACATGCCCAAACTGGGTAATACATATATGTATCCCACACGTTTGGCCATCTATGGTGTCAGTGAAGAGTGCAAATCCGGTACAACAAGTAGAGGCTCATGGTCCGCAGTAGTATGATCTGTCACATGTGCCCATACAGTGTAATGCCCACTGTGGGTGCAATTAGCCTATCTCTGTATTGTCACAACTGTCATGTACCATTACAAATGAGAAATTACCCAAACCCAGTTAATGACAGAAATTTTGACGCATACGTGTAAATATGCATATGCGTCGAAATATGACGCACATTGCCATGAAATATCCATTGGCCCGGAGCGGTAATTCCCACCCTGTACCCCCGGAAATTGGTTAAGTATGAAACATATTTAACAATATGGATGCGGGGGTCATTTTTAATCATGTGCGTTAAAAAAAAATGATGCACAGACTGTAAGCGTCATAATATTTTGGCGCATAACAAGAAAAACGCACTGCATTTGAGACAGGAAGTGATGTAATAGGATATCCTGTTTACAGAATTGGTATAGTGGGTGTAATTTCACATTCACTTTGCAGTCTGTGATATTTCCTGACTGTGTGGCTGTGTTTAGACTTGTCTCTCTGTGCATTTTGGGATTTTGTCTCCAGTGTGGTCTTTAAATTGTCTTTTTGTGTTTCATAACTTTCTGTGGTATCCTCTCTGAGTGTTTTTTTGGTCATTTGTGGTGTCAACATTTGTCTTTGTTGTGTTGGGAGTTTGTTGTGGGTAGTGGTAGTTTGGGTATAGTTGGGCTGTGTTCTTAGTTATTTAGCATTTTCCTGTTCTACTTTCCCTCGCTTCTTCTTTTTACCCCTTTATGCCCTCTTTTTTTTGGTGTAATAAAGTTGGGTAGGCCTCGTCTTGGCAGGATGGGAGAGGAGGAGCTAGGTGGGTTTATTTGGCTGGTGTTCCACTTCCTACCCTTAATGATAGAGGCAGTTGGTCATGTGATCCAAGGCTATCATGCAGAGGCAAGGAGGCTCCGGTGGGCAAAGGTGTTGTACCATCATCAGAGAATATACAACACACCGTGCAATGACCACCAGCTGAAGCACCGCTGGGCTGACCTTGTTGCCAGGGTGCAAGACCTGCTGGACCACCTGGGGATTGTGATTGGTGGCCCTGTTGGTGAGTACAAATCAGAGTAATGTGCATGTTTAAATGCTCTGTAGTGACAGTAGCTGATTTGCTCATATGCTGCAGGCAATGTTTTTGAACATGTTGAATGCTAGTGAAACATACAGGGCCATATTTCTACTTTGTTAGCACCGCATTTGCGACCTGTTTTGAAGCAAGAGTGGCGCACACTTACAAAATACAATTGTATTTTGAAAGTTTGCGCCGCCTTTGTGTCAAACATCAACAAAAATGCAGTGCAAAATTTGTATAAATATGGGCCACAGTTGCCTGTGAGGTACACAATATTTCCTACACATTACCGTCATTTGTTGACACAACAATTAGACTAACTTTCAAAACACAACAGGATCCTTTAAATTAGTGCTGCCTTCTCGTCAATTGATGATGGCAATGTGGCTCTAACATATGTTTCATGTGTGGTCTGTGAGTGTATCAGGAAACATATCTTGGAAATCCAGAATTTTTCAAGAAATAAGGTGTCCCTCAATTGTTTTCGGGTACATTTCTGAACTGGATTCTGACACATACGTAACAAGCTATAGCTTACCTCAGGTAACATCTTAGACTGATATTTTGTGTTTGTAGTGCCACATTCAAATTAGGGATGGCTGGCAAAATGTATGCACACGGGTTGATATCTCTATAGTTGGTGCAACTTACCATAGCTGTGGCACATCAAATGAAGAAAATGATACAAATTGAGGGCTAACAACTGGCCCTGGCCCTCTGTACATTGTACCTGTGTGTCTAAAATTGGTCTTAGTCACAATGTCTGGGTTACTGGTATTGCAGTCCTCACCGAAAGTGGCTTTGCATGTCTCTCATGGATACACATGATGAGAGGAATACACTCCATGAAACTCACTAATGAAGGAGCATGTTTGCCACCACATGATAGTTAGGGCCACTGCATGTGTGCAGATATTTGTGTATCACTCACTGGAGTCCCTGGGTCTGCACATGTTTTCAGTGGTATGTAGGATGCAGTATCATCATGTCTGAGAGGCTTGACTTTCTGAGTTAATATTACACATAGTATTTGTATTTGGAAGTGTTGTACAGTACACAGACATTGAGCACATTTCTCCCTTCCATGCCTTACAGGTGGACCTGCAACCTACACTATCGGAGAGGTGGCTTGATTTGCGGACCCAGACATATACAGTAAGTGTTGATATTTCTGTTCTGTGTTGTGTTTACTGAAAATGTGTGACTGACTCTTGTGTCTTGGACACACAGCAAGGTGTGATGCACTGGTCAATGATTGGTTTTGTTCCTTGAGTGGAGTATCATTTTTCCCCCATCTTTGAGTTGGCCAATCATTACCATATTGTCATAATTTGGGATTGTAGGTCAGTCCTGTAGGCACGGCAATGTGAATAGGCACAAGTTCTGTGGATAAAACTTGAAATCAGAAAATGTAGCAGTGGACCATATTAGTGATTTAGTCAGCCAGTCAGACCCTGATTCTCCTAGAATAGGGATGCCAGAGTCTTACCCACAGACTTCAGCTTCTTTATTCACCAATGAACATGTTTGACTGTATGTTTAACTTCCTAGCAGCATGTAGCTCCACATGTTGTGCTACGAGTATGAGGCACTTGAGTACAATGGCCTAGGTGTGCATGCTGCTCATGGCCAGATGTGTGCTTGCATCTATATGTTTGTTGTAAGTAATGGGTTACTGGTAGGAGATGATGTTGACAATGGCTGCATTTCCAAAGATAAGTGTTGATGGGATTGGTTTGAGTGTATCATATTTGGACTTCCTCCTTACCTGTGGTGTGCTGGTCAAACCCATGTACAGCTTTCCAAAGCTTCCTGGGTGTTCTTTTTGTTAAAAATGATTAGTTGCTTGTCCACTCCTCCAGCCTCCCAGGCACAGGCGTAGGGTTGTGAATAGTGTACCTAGGACTGATGATCCAAGTTTAGTACACAGACATGTAAATGTGTAAATCACTTGTCCAAACTTAGGATACCCACTCATGATTAGCACCTGCATTCTATACTGCCATTCCATTTACAATCTTGTGGTCATAGATTGTCATCAAGAACATAGTAATTTGTAGGCCTGTCAGTGGTGGAGGATTTGCAGCATGATTTTTACCTGACAAGTGGCTGAACAATGATGCCAAAGTCATTCCAGTTGTTACCCATCTTTTAGGGTTTTGATGTGCTGTTTGATGATAGGACATGTGTAGGCTGGCTTGACATGTACTTCCTCAGAGACAATCAGTGATCTGTATGATGATATGGGCTGTTTCAGGTACATTAGATGTATTGTCTGATTTACTTCTTGAGCCATTTCACACAATGAAGTACCTAATGTTTGGTTTTCTATTTGACTTACCAGCTGCCAATATGACTCCCATTCAGATTCGAGAGTTTCAGCGCAGGGCAATGCGTTACTGCCACATTCTGGATATGGAGTCTGGATACCGCAACATGGCAAGGCGTTATCGCCATGAAAGAGCCTCCGGAGTGTGGAGGGCATTTGCCAAAGGGGGCCCTTCCGTGTCCACCACAGCCACCACCACCACCAATACCACCCGGGTGGCACCAACAGTAGCAGGGACCTTTGCTGGACCATCAACATCGACAGCTCCAGGACCTGTCACAGCACCACCTGCACCTCAGCCTACATACATGGCACAGACAAGGCCCCTACTTCCTCCACTGGCATCCAGACCGCCCCTGCTGCAGTCATAGACCCTCCAGCTTTAAACCAGATGCAACGGAACTTGGACCGTGTGTTATGTAAAATTACCAGACTGCAACAGGAGGTGGCACAAGTGAATCGGAGAATGCATGCCATCAAAAAGACCCTGCGGAGGGCTAACTTGTAGGTTTATACTCAGCCATGATTCTCTCCCCTCCCTCCTCTTTCCTGGTTATTTAAATTAGTGGGTTTAGGGGGCTTAGTGTTAGGTTAGTATGGGCTGTCAGTTTAGTTAGTAGTAGTGGGTGGGGGGTGAGGGTATCACACTTTTTACAACAGTTTTTTATTATGTGTGTGTGTGACGATGGTGGGGTTTTGGGGTTTAAAAAAAAATAATAATAATATATATATATATATATATATATATATATATATTTGTGTTTTTATAAGATAGTATGGCCCTCATTCTGACCCTGGCGGTCGGCGGAGAGACGGCGGTCGGACCGCGAACAGACCGGCGGTATTAAAAATGGCATTCTGACCGCGGCGGTCCCCGCCGCGACCGACCGCTACTTCTCCACTCCGACCGCCGCGGCGGTCATGACCGCGGGGCTGGAGTTTGCGCACTCCGGCCCGGCGGTCGTCCCAAGACCGCCAAGGGTATTATGACCCTGCCTACCGCCGCGGTTTCTTGCGGGCGGGAACCGCCGTGCGAACCATGGCGGTAAGCACTATCGGGGCCAGGGAATTCCTTCCCTGGCACTGATAGGGGTCTCCCCCACCCCCCACTACCCACCCGAGTCCTCCCCCCACACCCTCCACCCCCCTGCCACCCCCCAGAGGTGGTACGAACCCCCTCCCCACCCCCACCCCGACATGCACATACATGTACCCCGACATGCACACACCCCCAACATGCACATATACACGCCCCCTACACACACATACACAACGGGGACACATACCCGCACACATACATGCCGACATGCGCACCTGCCGAACAGCACACATTACCCATAGACACAGCAGCACCCCCCGCCCGCATACACGCACTCACACACCCACTCTACACACTCACACGCACACCCCCATGCACGCCCACATCACACAACACCCCCCCACCCCCTCCCCTCACGGACGATCAACTTACCTTGTGCGTTGGTCCTCCGGGAGGCGACGGGAGCCATAGGGACGTGACCGCCAACAGAAGACCGCCAACAGAAGACCGCCACACAGAAATGTGGGTCGTAATTCTGTGGGCGGTGTTCTGCTGGCGTGGCGGTGGAGGTTGACCAGTCTCCACTTTCCCGCCGACCGCCAGTGTGGCTGCTGGCGGTTTTCCGGCGGAACGCTCCCAGCGGTCAGAATGCGCACAGCGGCACACCGCCGCGGTCGGCGGTCTTCACCGCGGCGGTAACTCAGCGGTCTTGCGAAAAGACCGCCAAGGTCAGAATGAGGGCCTATGTGTTTAGGTTAGTATATGTTGTCCATGTGTCCCATCTTATCAGAGGGGTGGGGGGGTTTATGTTTAGATCGTTTCGTTAAATGTGAGTTTAGCTTAGGTTAGTTAGGGACAGTTGTGGGTAATGTGTAGTTAGAGTACTTTAGGTTAGGTGAGGTGTTTCCCCTGGTTTTAGCTTCTGTTTTTACTGTTTAATAAATATCTAGGTAACCCTTTACAGTATGTGTCAAATGCTTGTAGATCAGGGCCTTGCCATGAGTGAACAGTGTCTATTTTGTCTTAGCTTTTGTGTCCCATGCTGCAGCCATATCCCAACTGAGCTGTTATATTGGCAGCTACACCAAAGCTGTACCAAACCACTCACAGTTACTATGGATCCCAAAGTGTGGTTATTTTGTGATGTATGTTTTCAATGTCACATACTTTGCTAACAAATTTGGTATTGGGAACACTGTGTTAAGTCTGCGTGCAGTCTGATGTCCAAGCAAATCCTTATAAGGTGAGTGGTAGTATGCTCTCATGTAGTATGGTATACATAACTCACACCAATAATTTGTTACAAAGTTCAGCCCAGTGACTTATTTGTATGGAAACTCATACACATCCATTCATGCTGTTTGGTGTGTGTTAGCTAAAAATTGGGGCAAATGTCACATACCTAAGTTCTGATTTTCAGAACAAATTGAAGGCACTATTTTCTGGCTTAGACATCCTTTAAGGAAGCGTTATTCTGTCCAATACAGCATTATGGTGTATTGTTTATATTTTCCTCGGAAATAACCCTCAGGGAGGGCAAATGATGGTACAATCCAGGCCACGGTACATAGTTATCAGCCAAGATTCGTTTAGGTCAGGTGCATTGACACTCAATGATCATTGACCTAAGGTAAACATCACTGATGGCCATCACAGTTGATGTGTCCCATTACACAGAGACAAAGTTGTTGTGTAAGTGCTATTTATTTAAAAGTGCTGTAGTGGTATATGTGCATTGTCCATGATTGTGACTCCATTAGTGTGACAACTTCCAGTGTGATCCTACACAAGTGCAAAAGGACATGTCATTGGACATGCTGGGGTGAAGTGTCATACAGTGCAGAGGGACAGGATTTGCCAATGAGTTAGGGAGAGACAATCACAGGGCAGGGTGACAAGATAAACAGTGGGTTGAAGAACAGTGCTTGAGTACAGTTGTTGCAAGACTGGCATGTTACAAAGCACAGGACCTTGGTAGTAGGTGGCCATGTGGCAGGGCTGAGTGCTACTGGGTACTCTTAGGGGTGAAGGTGATCTGTTCCACGTCTTCATCTTCTGCTGTGTGTGTTGTCTCCTCTGCCCTTGGTGGTGGTGGTTGTGAAGGGGCAACACACACCTCAGTGTTTGAAGAAGTGGAGTCAGACATCCTGGTAGCATTCAACTGTGTGGCTCTTAAGGGCAGTACTGCAGCAAGGAGGAGCTGCTAGATTCTTATGAAGAGCAGCCACATCACTGTGGGAGGCAGCCAGGTCGTCCCTGAGGGGTTCAATATTGCATTTGTGCACGCGTTGACAGGATTGTTGTTGTAGGTGTTGGGTGAACTCTATTACAGCTGTGCTGATTTCCTTCAACCTTTTTTCATGTTCCTGCAAGATTGTTGTTCGCCCTTGCATAGCTGCTGCCAGTTCTTCAGTTGACATCATGCACGAACCCACCCGCACCTCCTTGGCCAGCTCCTGCTGTACTCCAAGTACCGTTCTCTCAAAGCTGGTGCCAAGGTCCTCAGCTGTGTTGGAGCTGGCAGGTCGTACAATTGGGGTGGTGGATCGGTCCTCTGTGATGGCTGCTAGTTCTGTGCTCCTCATTGTGACTGAAGGTGGGGTCTGGAGGGTTCCAAGGACATCTTGGAGGGTCTGCTGGCTGATGTTTGTCAGCTCATCATCCATGTCATCAGAGTAGTCCTGGACAGGCATATCCACAGGAGAGCCGTCATCCTCTGCAAGAGATATGGTACAATTAGTTTGTCTGTGTTGTGGGCTTTGTAATGTGACATGCCTGCCTTCCGATTATTTTCACATAGTGATCTTGGTTTCTGTTCATTGTTCATGTCTATAATATAAGCATTCTCCCAAGCCTATGCCCCACCTGCATGTCACATGTATTGTGGTCAGTTTGTGGACTTGTCAGCATCACATCCTCTAGGTGTTGGTTCAGGCCAAATTGTGAATTGACACCTTCTTGTCCTACTCAACCCTCCGTCTACTTCCATTCTCATGGTGAGGCCTCCCACTTGTTGTGGGTGCTCTAATGGCACTAGCACCACACTTAACAATCTGGACCTTCCCCAGTCTCTGATCTTTCACATCCACCTATATGTTGTTGAGATCTATCATATACTATGTATAGCTTTGTTATGGCACAATATGGATGTCAGCATTGGTAATGTGTACTGCTGATGTTGGGGAATGTGTGGTACATTGGATTGCACTGATAGTCTTAGCAGTGTTCCATTTCCTCCTCTGACTGTGCAGGTGTATTTCTGTAACCAGTTACATGTGTCCTCCCCCTCAATGCTGTTGTCTGAGCAGTATGACATTTGGGATGTTGCATGGTGGCATTGGAGCTATTGTGACCCAGGCACATGGTGGACCGTGACATATGCAGCATGGGTATGGCATTAGTGCTGTGTACCTCCTAATGTTAATGGCAATGGCTGATGTTTGTAGCAACTTTGGACAACCACATTTGACTGTATTGGAACATTTGTATTGATTTCAGGGGATTTATAACGTTGTCATCATGAACGCTCTAATTTGGGTGTGTTTGATCGATGGGGACGTTACTGCCATTAGCTACTTGACCTGCACACCCAGCTGAGGTGGTAGTGGCAACTGTTGTCAATGTTACATTCCACTTGCAGGTATGGCCAGAGGTTGTTAATTGGTCCCTAGTTACTATGGGGGTCATTCTGACCTCGGCGGTAAAAGGCGCTTACCGCCGGTCAGAAATCCTCCATAATTCCGCCGCGGTCGCGGTAATCCGCCACGGTCATTCTGACCCGCAGCAGCCAAACCGCCGAAAATCCGACAGCCACAACAGACCGCCAGACCAGCGGTCGGCGGAAAAGTGGAGGTGACCAAACCTCCACCGTCACGCCAACAGAAATACGCCCATGCCATTCTGTCCCACGAATCCACGCGGCGGTCTTTCAAACGCGGTTTTCCATTGGCGGTACACACCGCCGCGGTCAGAATACACACAAACGAACAAAACTCAGCAACATTGGACAATTTGAATTCCACACACCTGATACACATACACACACCACTCCCACACACACAATACAATATAAAACACACACCCACATCACCCACAAACCCCTTCGACCAAAATCCAAAAAGAAGCACTGAGAGACACAGCAGCGATCATAGAACACCATCACACAGAGGCACACTACACCATCACCCACACAATATCCACACACAAAACAACATACACCACCACACTCAACACACTTAACTACACATACTCCACCCCACACATCATACACACCACTCCATGGCACCCCAAAGACACCCCCGCTTCTCAGACGAAGAACTCAGGGTCATGGTGGAGGAAATCGTTCGGGTAGAGCCCCAGCTCTTCAGCACACAGGTCCAATACACCAGCATTGCCCGGAGGACGGAGCTATGGCAGAGGATTGTCGACAGGGTCAACGCTGTGGGACAGCACCCCA
The DNA here is from genome assembly GCF_031143425.1 of Pleurodeles waltl. Taxonomy (NCBI): domain Eukaryota; kingdom Metazoa; phylum Chordata; class Amphibia; order Caudata; family Salamandridae; genus Pleurodeles; species Pleurodeles waltl. The sequence goes on from NC_090447.1 coordinate 930,521,318, forward strand.
GAAATCGGGAAGACATCAGGAAGCGATGGAACGACCTACGGGGGAAGGTGCGTTCCATGGTATCCAGGCACAACATCGCCGTGCAGAAGACTGGCGGAGGACCCCCACCTCAACCCCCACAATTTACAACATGGGAGGAGGAAGTCTTGAACATCCTGCATCCTGACGGCCTCGCAGGAGTCGGCGGAGGAATGGATTCTGGTAAGTTGAAGCTTCAATACTGCTTCCCCCCCACCTGCATGCCAAATCATACCCCAACCCTCACCCCCATCCTCGAACCCCACCCTCACCCCCACCCCCATCCTCACCCCCACCCTCACCCCCACCCCCATCCTCACCCCCACCACCATCCTCACCCCCACCACCATCCTCACCCCCACCCCCAGCACACCTATTCCCTGCCAATGTCTCACCATCACAACCCACACATCCCAAAACCTAGGCCTGCATGCGTCCACTAAGCATGGACACCCATCACCAAAGCATGCCCAATGCATATACACATCCCCCCACAAGCCACCCTCACCAAAGCCCCCACACACGAATGCCAGCACTTGGGGACACGGGAACCCACAGATACACCCATATGGCACACATTGAAACTATAACCATACCTCTATACCCCTGCAGGACCCGACCGCCAACACACCGCCACGGAGGGCCCAGAATTCTCCACACCCCCCACCCAAGAGGCCGTCAGCGATGACAGCAGCTCTGTCGACCTGGACACTGATGACCAGCCCGGACCATCGGGGACCTCTGGACAGTCGGTTCCCCTCAGACAGCCACAGGCCACTACAGACCCAAACCCCTCTGGGAACACCAGCACAGCTCCCACCCAGCGGGCCCATGCCTCTGTCTCCAGGGCGCGTCAATCAGCGGTGTGTCTACCACTACAGGGCACCCAGGATAACCCACCACCCCAACAACAACAGGGACCTGGGGGCAGTGGTAGTGGGCACACCGGACAGGGGGCAGAGGCCCAGGGAAACAGGGGAACTGGGAGGGCAGCTGTGCGACAGGGGGGGGACGGGCCCTGGGAACCCACTCTCCACGAGGCCCTCACCACCATCATGGGAGCATACAACCGCTCCCAGGAGACGATGGCGACGGTACTGGCCAGGTTCCAGGAGATCCAGGTACTGCAGGAGGAACACTATCGGGGGTACAGGGAGGACATCAGAGCCCTCACCTCCACCCTGGTTACCATGGTAGGGCTGCTGCAGGAACTCATCAACACCAGGACGGACACTCAACAACAACAAAGGGCCCCTGCCACTAGCCTGGACCAAGAACAGCCAACCACCTCCGCCGGCGCTAGTGGACAGGAGGCCCCCGCACAACAGCGGCCCACCAGACCCCCACCTCCTGCAGGAGAAGAACCACCCCGCAAGAGGGCCCTGAGATCTCGCAAGAAGACAGAGTAGGATGTCAAGACCCCCGCCAGCAAAGGATACCACCTGATGTCATCCCACTGTCCCACATTGTCACCCTGTCCATCCTTAAACTGCCCATGCTCCATCTCTCCACAGGCCTATGGACAATGCACCTGTGTGACTGTTACTCTGGACTCTGCCATGGACATTCCTTCACCATAGCCCCCACCCACTTGAAACCACCCATCCCATTTTGAGCACTGAAATAAACACCTATTTTGCACAAAACTATCTGGAGTCTGGCTGTGATTTCAAAATATTGTAATTGACATGACAGTGCAAATATGTCCTTGTACATAGTGAAGTCAACAAACCGCTGCCACAAAGCTGTAGTCCATGGGGAAACGAAGCACAGGACTCGTAGTGGGGAACCCAGATCTGAAATAGGGAGGGAAAAGCCACAACTCAGTCATCATACACTTGGGGAAATAGACAGGCAGCAGAGATGCAGGAGAGTAGTTTACATTTACTAAATTATGTTTGAATTGTTACCTGTGTCCTATTGGAAGTACTGTGCAATGATTCTGTCCCTGTTGTCTGTTTCAGCCCCGTCGTCTTCCTCCTTGTCACTCTCCACAGGTTCCACAGCTGCCACAACACCACCGTCTCGACCATCCTCCTGCAGGAAAGGCACCTGGCGGCGCAAAGCCAGGTTGTGAAGCATGCAGCAGGCCACGATGATGTGACACACCTTCTTAGGTGAGTACATTAGGGATCCACCTGTCATATGCAGGCACCGAAACCTGGCCTTTAGGAGGCCGAAGGTGCGTTCGATCACCCTCCTAGTACGCCCATGGGCCTCATTGTACCGTTCCTCTGCCCTGGTCCGGGGATTCCTTACTGGGGTCAGTAGCCACGACAGGTTGGGGTACCCAGAGTCCCCCAATAGCCATACACGGTGTCTCTCTAGCTGTTCCATCACGTAAGGGATGCTGCTATTCCTTAGGATGTAGGCGTCATGCACTGACCCAGGGAATTTGGCATTGACATGGGAGATGTACTGGTCAGCCAAACACACCACCTGGATGTTCATAGAATGGTAACTTTTCCTGTTCCTGTACACCTGCTCACTTTCTTGGGGGGGAACCAAAGCCACATGGGTCCCATCAATGGCACCAATGACGTTGGGAATATGTCCAAGGGCATAGAAATCACCCTTCACTGTAACCAATTCGCCCACCTCAGGGAAAAGGATGTAGCTCCTCATGTATTTCATCAGGGCAGACAACACTCTGGATAACACCTTCGAAAACATGGGCTGAGACATCCCAGAAGCAATTCCCACTGTTGTCTGAAATGACCCACTTGCCAAGAAATGGAGTACTGACAGGACATGCACCAGAGGGGGAATCCCTGTGGGTTGGCGGATGGGGGACATCAGGTCGGGCTCTAGCTGGGCACACAGTTCATGTATAGTGGCACAGTCAAGCCGGTAGGTCAGGATAATGTGGCGTGCTTCCATTGTCGACAGGTCCACCAGCGGTCTGTACACGGGAGGATTCCTCCTTCTCCTCGCCAAACCCAGCGGACGGTGCCTAGGAAGGACAACATGGAGCACACAGTCAAGCAACCCACAGGTACGTACTCACAGCTTGCACAGTAAACGATTCTCTATGCAGTGAATGGCGTGTATGAGTGGCTATGCAAGGCCTAGGCCTGTGTGACAGTTGAAATTGAGCCATGTGGACCCTCGAAATGGCAGCTGCCTGACCTGTGAAGTTTGACAATGGGATGTGAGGTCAATGCGCTGGCGTGGCACACCGTGGCAGTAGGCGGTCGAAGACCGCGGCGCGAAGCCGCATTGGATAACATTGAAGCCTATGGGTATCAGGAGCCAATGGCGAAGTGCGCCGGCGGTGGCGGTACGCCCCGCCGCGGTACGCACCGCCGCGGGCGTGACCGCCATTTTCTATCTACTTCTTCACTCGCGACTTGAACTTTCACAGGAGAGGACCTATACTGCAAGTGTTGCTGTGACCTCGGTCTGGAAGGGACAATGGCTGCTGCGACTGGGGAAAGGGCCCCTGCCTTCACTGGAGAAGAGTTGGAGAAACTTGTGGATGGGGTCCTCCCCCAGTATGCGCTACTCTACGGTCCTCCAGACCAACAAGTGAGTTTAATTCAATATGGATTTGGGGCCACTGGCTGGCTTGGGGGCCTGGCGGGGGGCATGTTGGGACTGGCGGGGGGCCTGGCGGGGATGGGGGGCATGTTGGGCCTGGCGGGGGCATGGCGGGGATGGGGGGCATGTTGGGCCTGGCGGGGGGGCATGGCGGGGGGCCTGGTGGGGATGGGGGGCATGTTGGGCCTGGCGGGGGGCATGACGGGGATGGGGGGCATGTTGGGCCTGGCGGGGGGGCATGGCGGGGGGCCTGGCGGGGATGGGGGGCATGTTGGGCCTGGCGGGGGGCCTGGCGGGGGGCCTGGCGGGGATGGGGGGCGTTGGGCCACTGGCAACAAAAATGCAGACAAACTTGAACGTGGTATTTCTCCCTCCCTGTACGTGTCACATAGGTCCGCGCCCATGAGAAGATCGGGATTTGGCGTACCATCGCCAAGGAAGTCCGGACCCTGGGGGTCCACCATCGACGGGGCACCCACTGCCGCAAGAGGTGGGAGGACATCCGCCGCGGGACCAAGAAGACCGCCGAGTCTCTGCTGGGGATGGCCTCCCAACGTAGGCGGGGTGCCTGCCGTCAACTGACCCCCCTGATGTTCCGGATCCTGGCGGTGGCCTACCCTGATTTGGATGGGCGCGTGAGGGCAGCACAGCAGACACAAGGGGGTGAGTACAAGCATAATCTACTCTGTTGTCGCGCAGTGGAGGTGTCTGGGTGGGGGAGGAGGGCTGTGGGTCCCCCTAGGCCAGGGCGATATCTGTAGGCTGGGCACCCCCGTAAGCCCCTGTGTCCCCAGCCAGCACCCTCAGTAGTGTGCCAGTACACCCATCCATGGGCCGTGTCATCCATGGGTGCAGTTGTCAACTCTAGGCGTGTAGGGCATGTTCCACGGAATGCGTAGCGGACCCCAAGTGCGCAACTTAGTGCAGGGGGCATCTGTGTCTGTCATGTCCGCTAACTGTACCGGTGATCCATGTACTCAAAATCTCTTTATTTCTCTCTCCCCCCCCCTTTTTGTTTGTCTTTCTGTGCTTGTGTGCATCAGCATCATCAGGCGCAGGAGAAGTGGCATCGGGGCAGGAGGGAGCTGCATCTCACATGGCCCAGGAGGGCCATGCCACAGAGTCTGACTGGACCAGTGAGACGGAGGGCGAGGGGAGCTCCAGAACGGGGACGACTGGAGCCTGCAGCGACACGGACACGTCCTCGGAAGGGAGCTCCTTTGCGGTGGTGGCAACATCCGTGCCCCCCGCCATTACAGGTACAGCCGCCACCCAGCGCACCATCTCCGCCGTCCCAGCAGCCCCTCATCGTTCGCCCCGTGCCCGCTCTGCCAGGAAGCCGGGCATCTCCTTCGCCCCAGGCACCTCAGGCCCTGCCCCTGTTACCCCCGCTGCCCTCAGTGAGGAGGTCATTGACCTCCTCCAAACGCTCATTGTTGGGCAGTCTACCCTTTTGAATGCCATCCAGGGGGTGGAGAGGGAGGTTCATCGCAGCAATGCGTACCTGGAGGGCATTCATTCGGGTCAGGCTGCCCATCAGCGATCGTTCCAGGCTCTGGCCTCAGCACTGACGGAAGCCATTGTCCCTGTCTCCTGCCTCCCTCTACTAACTCCCTCCTCCCAGTCTCCTGTTCCTCTGCCTGTCCCACCCACACCATCAGACCAGCCTGCACACACCTCAACACCCAAGAGCAGCTCATCCAAACATAAGCACCACAGATCACGCAGACATTCACACAAGCAACATTCCGATGCAGACATGCCAACAGTCACTACCACCTCTGTGACCCCCACCTCCTCGTCTCCCTCCTCCCTCCCTGTGACGTCTACACTCACACCTTCATTCACCTCACCATCAGCCAGTGTTTCCATCACCAGCACACCCTCCAGTACAGTCCGCACACGTGCAGTCACCACCCCCACTGCCATTTACACGTCCCCTGTGTCCTCTCCCACTGTGTCTGTCACCCCCTCTTCCACACCACACAAACGCAGCCACCCACCCACCCAACAGCCATCCACCTCACGACAGCCTATCCCTCCTGCACCTGCACCCAAAGACAGCAAACGTGACTCACCTACAACCACATCCTCTCCCTCCACTCCCATTCCCACTGTACCTACCACTCTCCATTGTCCCAAGAAAATCTTTCTCGCTACTGCTAACTTCTTTCCTGACCCTGAGCCCCCCCCTCCTTCTCGTCGGGGTAAGAAGAGCACCTCAGCCACCACCAGCCCTGCAGCCCCCTTGACAAGGGTGCAGGGGTATTGGAGCCCACCAGCCCGCAAGTCTGGATCTTCGCCCAGCAGCAAGGGGACAGGCAGCCCACCCCCTGGGAAGAGGAGCAGAAGGCGGAAGGGCCGCCGCAGGAGCCCGGGTTCTATATCCCCCCAGGACACTAGCCAGCCACCGTCAACAGCCACAGCTCCAAAGGGAGGAAAGGGCCACAGACTCCCGACTAAGGAGGGCAAGGGCAGCAAGGCGGAGGAGTCAGGCAGCAGGCCTGCTGCCCATGGAGGACCCGTCACAGCTGCCCAGGAGGAGCCCACAACCCCCATAGCCGCTGCCCAGGGAGGAACCGTCACAGCTGCCCAGGGAGAGCCCACCACCCCCATAGCCGCTGCCCATGGAGGACCCGTCACAGCTGCCCAGGAGGAGCCCACAACCCCCATAGCCGCTGCCCAGGGAGGAACCGTCACAGCTGCCCAGGGAGAGCCCACCACCCCCATAGCCGCTGCCCAGGGAGGAACCGTCACAGCTGCCCAGGGAGAGCCCACCACCCCCATAGCCGCTGCCCAGGGAGGACCCAGCCCAGCTGGCCAGGAGGGCCCCACCACCCACAGCCCAGGTGGGCATTGAAGGAGCACCATCCCCGCTGCCCAGGAGGGCACCACCAGGCAATGAGCAGTTGGCCATAGAATGGCCGCCGTCTCCAGCACCGCTCCGCTGGGGACCGCCATCTCAAGAACCGCGGAACTGGGCTCTTCAAGGCAAGAACCGCTGAACTGGGCCCTTCAAGGCAAGAACCGCTGAACTGGGCCCTTCAAGGCAAGAACCGCTGAACTGGGCCCTTCAAGGCAAGAACCGCTGAACTGGGCCCTTCAAGGTAAGAACCGCTGAACTGGGCCCTTCAAGGCAAGAACCGCTGAACTGGGCCCTTCCAGGCAAGAACCGCTGAACTGGGCCCTTCAAGGCAAGAACCGCTGAACTGGGCCCTTCAAGGCAAGAACCGCTGAACTGGGCCCTTCCAGGCAAGAACCGCTGAACTGGGCCCTTCCTGGCAAGAACCGCTGGCCCTTTGGCAGACGTGGCAGGGCAGGATCTGTCTCGGGCAGGGCTGCAGGATGTCCTCTGGCCAACATGCCTCCTCCAGTGGCAGTGGAGTCTGTTATGGACTGTATGGACTGTGGCTTTGCTCTCCCCAGGATGGCCCAGTGGGCAGGCCACCCACTGTATGGACTGTATGGACTGTGGCTTTGCTCTCCCCAGGATGGCCCAGTGGGCAGGCCACCCACTGTATGGACTGTATGGACTGTGGCTTTGCTCTCCCCAGGATGGCCCAGTGGGCAGGCCACCCACTGTATGGACTGTTTGGACTGTGGCTTTGCACTCCCCAGGATGGCCCAGTGGGCAGGCCACCCACTGTATGGACTGTATGGACTGTGGCTTTGCTCTCCCCAGGATGGCCCAGTGGGCAGGCCACCCACTGTATGGACTGTATGGACTGTGGCTTTGCTCTCCCCAGGATGGCCCAGTGGGCAGGCCACCCACTGTATGGACTGTATGGACTGTGGCTTTGCACTCTCCAGGATGGCCCAGTGGGCAGGCCACCCACTGTATGGACTGTATGGACTGTGGCTTTGCTCTCCCCAGGATGGGCCAGTGGTCATGGAGTCCCCTCGTGGATCTGGGGTCGTGTACTCAAGTGGCCGAGGTGCCCCCCCTTCCCTTCCCCCTGAGGTGCCTGTCCTTTTTTCTTTCTGATGCCCCTGCAGTGTTCTCTCCGTGGAGTTCTTGTCGTGGGACTGGGCCTTGCCCCTTTGCTCAGGACCCCTGTGGTCCACGGACAGTGGTTGGACTACATATAGTAGATGTATATATTTTGTACATAGTTTATTTATTTGGATTACTGCTGTCCATTTTTCAATATATCTGCCCGTTTAAGATCTCTTCTTTTGGTCTTTGCATTATTTCGGAGGGGGGGGGGTTGTGGGTTGTGACAGTGATCTGTGGGAATGCGTTGATGTGTGTGTTGTAGTGGGTGTGGGTGGGTGGGTGTGTGCCGGTAATCTTTTCCCTCCCCTGTGTCGTAGGTGCAGTACTCACCGATGTCTTCCGCGCCGCCGGGCGTGCTCCTGGTACAGGAGCAGGTATAGGAGTGCGGGGATGACCTGTAACTCGGGTTCCATACTGCCGGAATCTCGCGTGGAGTATGTGGAGGTGAGCGTTTTCCCGTTCGTAGTCTGTTTCCGCCGTGTTTTTATCGGCGGGGCTCCCGCCCCGGAAAAGGTGGCGGATTGGTGGGTCGTTATCGGGTAGGCGGTACATTGTCTACCGCCGGGCTGTTGGCGGTGACCGCCAGGCTGTTTGTTTGTACCGCCGTGGCGGTCGGAGTGTTGAAGCGGCGGTCTCTGTTGGCGGTAACCGCCAGGGTCAGAATTCCATTTTTTGGACCGCCAGCCTGTCGGCGGTATGGTCGCGGCTTTAACACCGACCGCCAGGGTTGGAATGAGGGCCTATATGTCAGATTCACCAGATCCTCTGGGTCTGTGCACGTTCCCAACACTTCCACCACAAGACAGCTCCAATACTCTGATTAGATTTGTCACAGAGTCTAAGAGAGTCCAAGTGGGGAAAAAGGGATTAGGAAGGGAACAGCTGGGAAGGAGACCTGTAGGAAGCAAAAAGTTAAAACAACCAATATCAAAATTACATCACATGAAATCAGTACTAGGCAATGACTCTAAGCATCGTCATTCTGAAAACATGAACAACCTAAGCATAGACTTAAAATGACTAGGCTTCAAGATGACTGGATACCTGTGAGGGAATCAAGAAAGGTTAAATGAAACTTTCAAATTCAAGTACTTTCCTTTGCATGAGAATCGGGAAACAATCTGAATAATTTCTAAACCATCATATGAATCATTTTTGAGAAAACATATTAGGAACACACAACATTACATCTAGAACTCTGGCCTTTTTGTTCTCTCAAATTGTCGGAACATGATTTGTGCACATTGCAGATTTTTACATAGGTAGTAAACACCAAAGAAGGATTGTGCACCATGAATAATACAACGTAGATTCGAGAAATAAATCACGCGACTTGTCAACTCGAAAACTACCAAGTAAATGCCTTAGAATGGTAGCGCATAATGAACACCGTGATTTCAAAACACAGAAAAATGAATTGTGTGTCTTGCCGATTCGAGTACCACCATGTAACTGCCAAGGAATGGTAGCGCACAATGAATAACATGAATTGAGCACAATAAAAGAATTGTGTGTCTTGCCGATTCAAATGCTACCATGTGATTGCCAAGGAATGGTAGCGCACAATGAATATCATGGGTTAAAGCACAAGAAAACGAATTGCGCGTCTTGCCGATTCGAATGTCACCATGTAACTGACAAGGAATGGTAGCGCACAGTGAATAACATGAATTGAGCACAAAAAAAAGAATTGCACGTCTTGCCGATTCAAATGCCACCTTGTAAGTGCCAAGGGATGTTAGCGCACAATGAATAACATGAATTGAGCACGAGAAAAAGAATTGCGCGTCTTGCTGATTCTAATGCCACCATGTACCTGTCAAGGAATGGTAGCGCACAATGAAAAACAAGAATTAGGCACGGAGAAAGAATCGCGTGTCGTGCCAATTCTAGTATCAGCATGCAAATGCCATGAAACGCCCAAGCGCACATTCACACGCGCAAGAGTAAAATTGTTTATCATGCAAGAATTAGGCCCAAGAACTCGAGCGTCCTTGATAACGGGGTCGGGGGCCCAGCCCGACCTCCGTCTTACCGCCCTGATTAAGGATCACCAATGTAAAATGAAGGGTAGAGGCCTGGAAGATCAAAGTAGGCCACCGGAAACAGGAGCTCAGGAAGTTGCTGCTGCTCTGCACCGGGACCTCTGAATAGTGAGCACGTGGAGCTGGGCTGGCTCCCTTATATAGAGTCTTGGCCCAGCCCACAAACCACACCCAGGCATGCTGCAGGGAAAGCTTCTAGAAGGCCCTGGAAGGGGACCACACCCTGACACAGTCTGGAAACCTGCAGCAGTACACAGCATGTGAACAGTATTTATATGCATGCCGAGCATAAGTCTTTAAGATTAAACTCTGCAATGGAAAAGGTTAAACAACATCATATCATCACAATGCATAAGTTATGTTAGCTTGAAACTGTTGGGTTTTTGCATTTTTGTCACCCGTAGAGCACACACTGCCCTGATGTTGACACTGTAGGGAGAATACTGGCTGATGTGTGACGGGCTGCCAGTTTTACGTTGTACCCTGCCCTCCTGGCCTTGCTTTACCTTTGCAATATCCTTGGCATGGCAGCATACCCCCATTCAAAGGTTGTTGGTGTTGTGTAGTAGCGTGCCCCAGGTTTCCTCTGAACAGGCCATGCCCCTGTGCCGTGCCCCTTTACCCATTCCACTCCCTGAATATCATGACTTACATGTATTGTGTAGTAGGTATTTCCACCCCCCTGCTTACAGTTAACATTTGTGCATTTTAATTCCCCATGCGACTTACCTTGCATGTGCATTATCTCCTGGTAGTCCGCGCTGTCCTGTCCTTGAATCCCTGTGACGATCTCCTCAGGGATGACGGCTGACACCATCTCCCCCATTTGGTCCAGGGCCTCCTGTGGTGCTGGACTCCCACCTTTAGTCTGCAGTGCTGCCTTCCTGTTCCTGGCCATCTTTTCCTTGGTCCTGCGCTTGCAGTCATGCCAGCATTTCTTCCACTCAATGACTGTTCTCCGTACTTCTGCCACACTGTTGATCTTGTCAACAATTTGTTGCCATATTGCCTCTCTCCTACTGATTGGCAACTTTGAGGTGACAAACAGTTAGTGCTGGTGTTCCGTCACCTCTTTAACCGGGATGTCCAGCTCCTCTGCACTGAAGCAACACTTTCTTTTCTTCTTCTCCCTGTCCTGGGTCTTCTGTGGGTCCTCCTGGCTGGTTCCTGGTCTGTTGTCCCGGGGTCTGTGCAGGCATCTGGGATCCATTTTGGCTCTCCTATGCACATTTTGCAGTGTTTGTGCCGCTTTTTGACGCAATTGCGTCAAAAAACGGCACGTATCCGGTTTGCGACGTCGTAAACCGGCTTTCAGTCATTTTCGCTGCATTTACATTGTTTTCCTTTACGACATGACGCATTGGTTTGAGTGAAAAAAATGACTCACACCTGTGGTTTGCGCCGCTGTGCGTCAAAGTATAAATTTGATGCCCGCACAGCACAAAGAAATGGCGTTAGCGGGCGGTAATGTTTTTGACGCAAAACTGCATCAGCACAGTTTTGCATCAAAAAGTATAGATATGGCCCTCAGTGTCCAGTCAGCCCTGCAGGAACATCATAATACAGCAGTCTGGAGGCCGCTGGCTTTGCGGTGCCCTCCAGATCTTTGTCTTGGCAGTCCAGCGGTCAGACCAGTAAATTCATAATCAGTCCCTACGTCTAAATTTTATCCAGATTGTGGAAACGTTTATTCTTGTCAGCCCAGCTGTCTCAAAATCATCAGGACATGGCTCTAAATAGCAGGTCACTTTCATGCTAGGTTTTGTGCATGGTCCAGTCCTCAGTAGTTAGTTGGAATTTTGGGGCAGGCGCTTACACTTAACTCTTTCTTCCAAGGATGTGTTTTCAGCTCTGGAGGAATTGAATGGCAAAACTGTTTTAGGCCATTTTGGATGGAGAGTGCTCAAAGTACATTGTTACAAAGTTACTTTTCCAGTTAAGATAGTAAAAATCTGATTTCACTGGTAAAACAGAATTTGAAAATTGTGTAAGAAATCTTCTTGAGGAAGCCAAAGTCAATATAAGCTTTATTCGGTTATAACAATCATAAAAGCATGCAAAATATAATAAAATATTGTTAATTATGTTAAAAATAAATTAAGGCATAAAATCCAACAACAATTACATTATGGTCTAGTGGTGCTAATAGTGCAACAGATATGAAAAAAACGCATGAAAAAATTAACGAAGCATAATAGAAAAACAAGGATTTCCTGAGCGGAAGCTGGATTATGTAGAGCAGATAGAGTGGGCAAAGTTTGAAAAAACTAAAATTCCAGGAAACATCATTTGAATTCTAATTCTCTCAGGATGGGTGTTGTTAAACTCTTTATCAAATCCTTGTAAAATCTACAGAAGAAGATGATATGGATAATGTCCCAGTTCGATATGTTATCACAGGGGCATTTAGTTAAAGCTTCAGACTAATCATTTACACTAGGAAAGCTTACTAGGCAACGGAAAATGTCTAATCTGAATCAGGTTAAAACAAATCTGTGACCAGCATTATGCATGTATTTTAAGTGTGTTTGCTTAACAAAAGTGACCAACATCATTTGGTTTTTAATCACACTAGATTTAAGAAGTTCAGAGGTCAATCTTAGGTCCTCAAACAAGGACAAACAGTCCTTACTGCTAATACACGCTAATGTGTCTGAGTGGTCTAAATATTCTGGACGACCTAAGTATGTGCCCATTTTTTCAAATATAATTAAGCCATGGGATTTCAGTATATGAGGTAAATGTAGGACAATTCCTGATGACTTTGCAATTTAGGGCTTTATCATTGTTAGTCCAAATCTTGTACCAAAGAAGAATTGGCTGAATTCCAGCTGTGACAAACAGTAAGGGGATCCTGAGTTCAGAGTGGCAAATACAAGTTGAAAAGCTCTTTAGTACTGAAAGGAGTTTCCTAAAAAAGGAATATTCCACCAGTTGTATTGGTTGACTATTGCTGGAGACCCAAACTCCTGCTGCCTACATCAATGTTGACAAACACTTTACTGTGTAAATGATGAGATTTTCATTCTGGGGTTTCCCACCTAGTTCGGAAGCAAAATCAGACAGTGCTGTAGTTGGTTTCATAAAAGATAGCTTACTAGTGTTAATTGCTTGTTTCCCGGAACCATACTTCTCAAGCAAGATACCCAAATAGGAAAATGAGGAAGTAAAATTGATCTTAGTGTCACCTATCGTGAGATTGAGACACTTTGCTGGTTTGTTTCCATATTTCAACACATGAGTAATTGTTGTAGACCTAGGGGACTCCAGGCCATGAGTACAGCATTGTCCACTTAGAGAAGGGCTGGAATTGGGCAATCACCAATTTGTGGGAGAGCCCTACACTTCTCCGCTGGGATGGTACCCAAGCTGTTAACATATAAAGTGAACAGGTAGGGAGTTAGGACACAGCCTTGTCTGACTCCTTTTTATATTGAAGGAGCAGGTGAATTCTCCATTAAGACCATACTGTACCCTGGCTTTACTCTCCAAGTACAACTCCCTTAAAAACTGTATTATAGGTTGGGCTACGCCAAGCTCAGTCATACCAGCCCAAAATGTATAATTTGTAAAACACAATCATAGGAGTTTGACAGATTGATAAAAGCTAAAAATGTGTCCCCTTTAAATCAAGGCATACTTCTCTACTAAAAGGTTGAGCTTTAATCCTCGTTCAATAGTCGCTAGCCCACTCCGGAAGCAGTATTGTAGCTCAGAAACAATCTCATTGTTTTCAGCCCACTCTTCTAATCAATTTAGGAGAATGTGACTTGTCACTTTCACCAGAGAATCAAGTAGTGAAATGGGAAGGTAGCAGGCTAGGTATGCATGGTCCCCTTTCTTGTATATAGAGACAATTAATGATTCTGGCTAGGTATTTAAAAATACACAACTACAAAATGCCCTCAACACCTGAATCAAGATGGGGATCCAAAGAGGTACATTTGCTTTGAATCGGTCAAGGGTAGGTCGCTCCCCCTGCCGCTCCACCAGCCCAGGCTCCTGAACCCTCCAAGCAAGTCCTGCGAAACCAGAGTAAGTACTCCCCCCGCCCAGCCCCTCGCCCTGCCCCGCGCTACTCACCTCTTCTCCTGCTTCCCTCTTCATCTTTGATCTTCCTCTTTGCTCTCCATCTGTATTCTTCATCTGTGTTCTTCTTTCTTCCCTGCACCCCGTCCTGTGTGCTCTTTCTTCTGTCTTCATCTGTGTTCTTCTTCTGTGCTCTTCTTTCTTCCCTGCACCCCGTCCTGCGTGTTCTCTCTTCTTCTTTGTCCTTCTTCTGTGATCTTCATCTGTATTCTTCATCTGTGTTCTTCTTCTGTGCTCTCCTTCTGTGTATTTCATCTGTGTTTCTTCCCTCTCTTCTGCACCGCGACCTGCGTGTGCTTTCTTCTGTCTTCATCTGCATTCTTCTTCTTTGTACTTCATCTGTGTTTCTTCCTTCTCTTCTGCACCGTGACCTGCGTGTGCTTTCTTCTTCTTTGTCTTTCTTCTGTGTTCTTCATCTGTATTCTTCTTCTGTGTTCTTCTTTACCTTCTCCTTGGCTCTTCTCTCTTCTGCTCCTCGCTCCTCTTCTTCTTTACCTTCTTCTGGGCTCTTCTCTCTTCTGTTCTTCTGCTCCTCTTCTTCTTTACCTTCTTCTTGGCTCTTCTCTCTTCTGTTCTTCAGCTCCTCGCTCCTCTTCTTCTTTACCTTCTTCCTGGCTCTTCTCGCCTCTCTCTCTCGGCTCTTCTGCTCCTGACTCCTCTCTCTGACCTTCCTCACTCCCCTCCACCTCTGTAACCCCTCCTCCCCTATCTTCCTATCTTTTCATCCTAACTCCCCGCCACCTTTAAACCCCCCTCCCCTATCTTTTCTCCCCTCTACCTGACCCCCCCACCCTCCGCTTTCCCGCCGCCACCACCTGCTCGCCCCGCCCCCCCACCCCCCGCTCCCATTTGTCACCCCACTCCCGCCCCCCGCCCCCAGCGGACCCCTCCTCCCCCCCTCCTCCCTCTTATGGCGGCCGCTGTGTGGGCGCGCCGCTGGCGCGCCAAAGGCAAGCCCGTCTGCGCCCATCCATGCCTGGACCGCGCCCAGCGCCATGACCCCTGGCCATCAGCACTCCCAAACCCCGCAGCATCGCTACGACCCCGTCACCCTCCACGCCCTCAACCCGGGGCGCTCCAGCACCTGCTTCCAAGCCAACCCAAAACGCACCCACGGACCCTTCGTATGTCACACCTGCAAACTCACCTTCCACAGCGAAAACACCACGCCCGCCAGTCCACGCCCCAACAACCACCTCAAATGCATCCTGATCAACGCACGCTCCGTCCACAAGCATGCCGTTGAACTATGGGACCTCCTGGACTCCACCGCACAGTATGTCGCCATCATCACTGAGACCTGGCTGAACGCCTCCTCGGCCCCCGATATCGCCATAGCCATCCCCGACGGCTACAAGATTTCAATGAGAGACCGCACCAACCAAGTAGGTGGAGGAATCGCCATCGTCTTCAAGGACTCCATCAACGTCACCACCTCCACCGAAGACACCCCCCTCGCCGCCGAACACCTGCACTTCCAGATCCACACCGACCCCAGGACCACACTCAAAGGAACTCTCATCTACTGACCCCCTGGACCACGCACCCTCTTCAGCGACTCCATCACTGACTTCATCTCCCCGCACGCCCTTGCCTCGCCGGACTACATCCTCCTCGGTGACCTCAACTTCCACCTGGAACAGAACAATGACCCCAACACCACCGCCCTGCTTGACAACCTCGGCCTCAAGCAACTGGTGAACACCCCCACCCACATCGCCGGACACACGCTATACCCCATCTTCTCCACCAGCAACCACATATCCTTCAGCCACTCCTTAGCTATACACTGGACCGACCACAGATGTGTCCACTTCACCTTCCTACGCGAGACTCGCCACCTCCGCACACAACCCATCCCACGTCGACAGTGGACCAAAATCCCCGAGGAACAGCTTCTCTCCACTCTCAACGACAACCAACCCACCTTCTCCTCCGACCCCAACAACGCAGCCCTCAGCCTCACGAATTGGATCACCAACTGCGCAGACAACCTCGCTCCCCTCAGACGCCTCCCATAGACAGACCAACACCAAAAAACCTCTCTGGTTCACCGACACCCTTAAGGAATCAAAGAAAACCTGCCGCACCCTCGAGAAAGCCTGGCGCAAGGACCACACCGCAGACAACATGACTGCCCTCAAGAGCGCTACCCGCGAACACCACCAACTGATCCGCACCGCCAAAAGAAATTTCTTCACAGAAAGACTGGACAAAAATAGCCACAACAGCAGAGAACTCTTCAACATTGTCAAAGAGCTCTCCAACCCTAACACCAACGCCAACGCCATCACGCCCTCACAAGACCTCTGCAACTCCCTCGCCACCTTCTTCCATAGTAAGATCACCGACCTACACGACAGCTTCGGACACCAGACCCCGCCAACCACCACAGAACCTACAACCCCAGCCATCACCCTCAACGCTTGGACTCACATCAACACGAAAGAGACCAAAGCCACCATGAACTCCATCCACTCCTTTGCCCCCTCAGACACCTGCCCACACTTCATCTTCAACAAAGCCGACGACATCATCGCCCACACCTCCAGACCATCATCAACAGCTCGTTTTCATCTGCTGCCTTCCCTGAGAGCTGGAAACACGCTGAAGTCAACTCACTATATTAAAAACCCACGGCGGACCCAAGCGACCTGAAGAACTTCCGCCCCATCTCGCTCCTCCCATTCCATGCCAAAGTCATAGAGAAGACCGTCAACAAGCAACTTACCAACTTCCTTGAAGACAACAGCCTACTCGACCCCTCTCAGTCCGGATTCCGAGCCAATCACAGCACAGAAACCGCCCTCATCTCAGTCACAGATGACATCAGAACCCTGATGGACAACGGAGAAACAGTCGCCCTCATCCTCCTCGACCTCTCGGCTGCCTTCGACACCGTCTGCCCCCGAACCCTAATATCCCGCCTCCGATCCACCAGGATCCAAGGACAGGCCCTGGACTGGATCACCTCCTTCCTCTCCAACCACTCCCAAAGAGTCTACCTCCCACCTTTTCGCTTAGACCCCACAGAGATCATCTGCGGCGTCCCACAAGGCTCCTCCTCAGTCCGACACTCTTCAATGTCTACATGAGCCCCCTCGCCGACATCGTACGCAAACACAGCATCATCATCACCTCCTACGCCGACGACAGTCAACTGATACTTTCCCTCACCAAGGACCCCACCAGTGCCAAGACCAACCAGCAAGATGGAATGAAAGACGTCGCAGATTGGATGAAACTCAGCCGTCTGAAACTGAACTCAGACAAAACAGAAGTCCTCATCCTCGGAAACACCCCCACCGCCTGGGATGACTCCTGGTGGCCCACTGCCCTTGGCACCGCACCAACCCCCTCAGGCCACGCACGCAACCTCGGTTTCATCTTGGACCCACTTCTCACCATGACCAAACAAGTCAATGCTGTATCATCCTCCTGCTTCCTCACCCTCCGCATGCTCCGAAAGATCTTCCGTTGGATCCCCGCCGACACCAGAAAGACCGTGACCCACGCCCTCGTCACGAGCCGCCTGGACTACGGCAACACACTATACGCAGTAACCACCGCTAAACTCCAGAAACGTCTGCAACGAATTCAAAATGCCTCCGCCCGCCTCATCCTCAACATACCCCGCAACAGCCACATCTCCGCCCACCTGAGACACCTGCACTGGCTTCCCGTCAACAAAAGGATCACCTTCCGACTCCTCACCCACGCACACAAAGCCCTCCACAACAAGGGACCCGAACTCCTCAACCGCCGCCTCAGCTTCTACACTCCCACCCGTCCTCTTCGCTCCACCAACCTCGCTCTTGCCGCCGTCCCTCGCATCCGCCGCACCACGGCGGGTGGGAGGTCCTTCTCCTACCTGGTTGCCAAGACATGGAACTCCCTCCCCACCATCCTAAGGACCACCCAGGACCACTCCGCTTTCCGGAGACTACTCAAGACCGGCTCTTCGAGCAGCAGTAGCCCCTTCCCCCTAGCGCCTTGAGACCCGCACGGGTGAGTAGCGCGCTTTATAAATATTTATGATTTGATTTGATTTGAACTGTAATACTGTTGGAGCCAGGTGCTTCACCTCCCTTACTGGCTAGAACAACTCTGTTAACCTTGTACAATGTAAATGTAAGGCCAATGGTACTATAAGGTGGATCCATGGGTATGAAAGCCAGGGGATTCTATCCTTGCGAGATCTTTATTAAAATTAGAATAGATTTTAGTGAAATGGCTCACTCAATCAGTTGTAGTAATAGCAATCTCTATGTTTGGGCCACTATCAGCACCCAGATAAGGACTGTTAATAGTATGTTAGAAAACTGCGCTGTCCTTATTTAGGCTGGCTTCAGTGAGTGCTTCCCAAGCTTCATCCTTTAGGGCTGTTCCCCTCCGCTTTAGGGCTAGTTTGTACTCAAATCTACACGTTTGTACTTATTGTGTGCACCTAAGGGATTTGTGAAGAGCTTCTTTAAGACTAGAGAAGGTGGGATCGAAACAACCTGGGCTACTGTGGATCGCTTTTCATCTGCTGACTGTTAGACATTCCTTAATAAGATAGGCCTTAATTATATTGGGAGAAGAAGCTTCACCCAGGCAAGTCTCAAAGGCCTATCTGCATTTAATTACCAGTCTTTCCAGCAGATAATTGAGATTAACCTGTGACCAGGGTAAAGCAATACTGTTATGTTTGGCTAATTCAATGTTATCAACAGTACAAGGTTTATCTAATGTATCTTGTTTCAGTACCCACGGCTGACATTCATATTAACACTCTGTGGGTAGTGATTGCTGAAAGGGATACTATGGGGGTCATTCCGACCCCGGCGGGTGGCGGGCGCCGCCCGCCGGGCGGAAACCGCCCAAACACCGCCCCGCGGTCAAATGACTGCGGGGACCATTCCAACTTTCCCGCTGGGCCGGCGGGCGATCTTCAATAGATCGCCCGCCGGCCCAGCGGGAAAGCCCCGGCAAAGATGAAGCCGGCTCCAAATGGAGCCGGCGGATTTGCTGGGGTGCGACGGGTGCAGTTGCACCCGTCGTGATTTTCAATGTCTGCCAAGCAGACACTGAAAATCTTAATGGGGCCCCCAGGGGCCCCACGACACCCATTCCCGCCAGCCTCTTACACCACCAGGAACAGGCTGGCGGGAAGGGGGTCGGAATGCAGCGCCGCCATGGAGGATTCCCCCAGCCGGGGGAAATCCGGCAGGAAACCGCCGGACCCGGCTGGGCGACCGCGGCTTCACAGCCGCTGTCGGAATACCTGATGTAGCACCGCCATCCTGTTGGCGGTGCTACCTCCTGCCTCCACCCGTCGTAATGAGGCCCTATGTGTGATAAAATTAGACAGTAGTGGGGAAAGTCTTAGAGATGAAAGTATGCATTCAATGACAATGTTAATATCTTTCCCATTAAAAGTGCACTTACAAGGGGCTGGAGGGTCACACAGTTCATTACAAAAGGCAAGATCATATTTGAATAACAGTTCATTTAGTTTAACGCCATAACCATTATGAATAAAATGTGATTGATCACTATTGTGGATGTCCTTCAGGCAATACATGTTTTAGAAGGCAGAGGGCACAAATAAATACAGAAAGCACCACCCCAAATAATTATAGCTTCTTTCAAATTATGTCTATTAATGGACTCTAAATCATGATCTAGCTGCCCAAGATTGATCAATAAGTCACTAAGCAGAATATTATTGTAGAAATTAACAAGCACAATCTGATAGTGAGGTGAAATATCGATGACAATAATTTGTGAATATAAGGTGCTCATCGCAATTTAAATAGTTAGTAACGACAAAGAATTAGAGATATAAAAACATAGACCACCCTTAACTCTGAAAGTTTTAGAGGGTGCTGCTGGAACATGGAGGTTCTATAACCATTCATATGTACAGGCTCCACAACTGAGGTCTCCTGGAGACATGAAATCTGTAATAAAAAACAGCCATTCTGGGAAGATAGCTTTTGCGCATAACCCTGCTGCGTTCCAAAAAATAAGTCTGTAGGACTTTAGTTGAATGTCAACATCTACTTTTACTGAAGAACGTCTCTGGCTCTCTGGCTGTAATGAATTGACAAATATTTGTCTAACCTGTTCCCTGGCAAATATAGAAGATAAAGATTTTAACTGATCTAGGACTGCTTAGAGAAGCCGATACAGGGAAATAGCTTCTTGGATTTATTTCACTGTGAGAGCACCATAACCATGTTTGAAACTTGGTCTCTACATAGCAAAGATATGTACCCTGTCCAAATAGGGACCACAATCTTAGTCAAGGTAAGTCAGATACACAACCTAAATTAACCTGTGCCCACTCTCTATTAGCTTGGCACAGAGCAGTCAGGCTAAATTTAAGAGGCATCGTGAAAAGTATTTGTGCAACACTTAAATACAGAAACTCAGTGAAAGACTCCACAAAAAGACTCTACACCAATTTAGAAAAACAGAGAATTTTTATCTGAGTAAAACACTGCCAAAACATAAAAAAAAACAATAAATGCAACTCAAGATATGAAATATTAAAGAATGAACTGCAATTTAGTGCTGCAAAGTCAATAGCGCTAAAAGCTTACTTGAGGTTCTGCTGGACCAGGGCAAATCCAAATATCAGGCTGACCACAATGGAGGGCAGGCTGGGTACAGGACTCACACAGAGCATACTGAAAAACTACCTGGGAGCAAGCATTGACATTGAACAGCGATGCATAGGCAATGTGTGGGTTCCGATCCAAGCAGTCAGGTCGAGTCTCGCAGTTATGGCCTGCATCATCAGAAACTCCATTAGAATGCATGTGATGCACTGTGTTTAATCTGTGCAGCAATGTCCTTAGACTGGGGCTGTGCCATGGTTCAACCTCATAGTCAGGTCCTTCATCGTTGTTGAATCAGCAATGTGTCGGCATTGGAGGGCACAGCACCAGTTCTGAGTGGAAAAACAGCTCGGATGCATCAGTTCTTCCAGCCAAACCCACTTCTAAGGCCTAGGTCTTGATTGGCACCTCAGGCAATGGTAAGATTCACAAATAGCAGAGTCCAGCAGCAGGAGACAAGTTGCAGACAATCTTTGATGTCCCTGAGACTGCAAGAACAAGGGGCAAGCCCCAAGCCCTTGGAGTCACGAGGATGAAAAGAGCAAAGTCCATTCATTCTCATTCCCAGGCAAGAGCCATCAGGCCAATACAGCAATGGAGTTGACCACAGTGGCAGTTCTTCCTGGCAGTACAGCAGCTCTTTTTCCTGGCAGAATGTCCTTCAGGTCCAGAAGTGTACTGATTTGGTGGGGTTTTGGGTCCAATACTTTTACCCAGACGAGCCTTTGAAGTAAGAGAGACTATAAAGACAGGATTTGAAGTGCACAAGGTCCCTCCCCTCCCTGGCTTCAGACACTTTGCTTGATTTCTGCTTGGATATGGGTGGAAATATCACATCCCATCTCCCTTTGTGTGTGACTGTCTGGACGGAATGCAGAAAGCCCAGCTGTCACCAACTCCAGACTGGTTTTTATAGACAGGCGGAGGCACAGAATAGTTAAGGTAAGAAAATGTCAACTTTCTAAAAGTGGCATTTTCAGACTTACAATAAAAAATCTGACTTCACCATAAGTTGTGATGTTAAATTGTAGGTCCTGAGACCCCAGTCTCCAAATTTCTATCTTTTCACAATTGGAACTGTTAACGCGTCCCTTTATGTCAACTTTATACACATTAGGACTCGTTTTAGGCCGATGAATCTTTTGACCCAGTGGTGAGACACCGTAGCACGAGATAACTGATCAATATGTCAAGCAGTATGTCAATGACGTTATCAACATATATCACCAAAATATACTTTACTTTAGATAAAGACATTTATTAAACTGTCGGCGCAACCATGACCTTTCAGCCATGAATAACCACACCTTTATTGAAGTTTTGTGAATTTTATTCCCTATTGATTACAATCTAATAATAGAAGTGTCAATCTCAAAACCAAGAAGCATATGAGCAAAGTCACAACACGACGGCTATGATAAGACTTCAATAATGCAAGGATCACAAACATAAGAGCGCCAACATAAAATTTGCATAGATCAGAGTGCATAGAATATCATATACGTCTCAGTTCAGCATAGCACAATATCAGTCACGTCTATTTGCGTCAGTCAAAGTGATCACCTAGCATAACCACTGATTAGCATCAGCATGTTGGACTTCATGCAAAATAATTTTGAACACAAATTTGGAAAACATCTGACTAAGGTTTCTAATCAAAAATACAGCAGTTGGTACCTAGAAAGGAAAAGCAAACAGACAAATGTCAATAGCATTGTCATAATTACCCTCCTCGGAATAAGACAGCATACAGGATCAGTCTTCGTCTTCAGGATATCAGTTAGAACGCCGACAGTCTATTTCATCTAAGGGGCAGGGGACACTTCCCTCATAAGGAGGAGAAGTGTAAAGGGGCAGTCTATGGATGAAGATGGTTTTGTCTAAGTCTCAAATCACCAGAGTTTCTGGATGCAATTGATATCATTCCCTACCTAATTCTAACGACTGTTCTGTGTCTTAATTTTTTCATCCCTTTTTCACAATACATTCCCCCAAAATTCTATTGGATATTCGCTATACCCCACTATCTTTAGCCTATCAAATTATACATTAGGTAATCCAAATTTTCACCCCACAATAATTTATAACGCTTTGATTGGTCTTCATAATTGACGTCTTCGTAGGTGGCATATCCGGAGGATGTCATCTCCTTGGCACGTTCTTCAGTTCAAAAGTTCTCTTTTCCATGGTTAATTCTCCTTGAATGTTTCTACATTTGTTGCAAAACGTATAAAACTTATACCAAGACAGCTAGCATGCGGATGGGAATAGGGCATATCTTGCAACATAAAACAAAGGAAAAGAACACATGCTGGGTCATGGCCTATAAAGAGTCAGCACACTGGAAAACAGAAAAATATGCTTTAATATGAGAGCTACACGGCTAAAACTTCAACTCACGCTAATTTAAGGCCTATGGGTTTTAATACAAATGCAATCTTCGTAAGTGTTAACATATTCAATTAATCATAATGCAAGCAATTATTTCTTACAGTCGACATTAGTTTATGTGCACAATAGTAACTTCACACTTATAATTATGTTGAGAATACATTTAAGCAAATAATATTTTATGATCGTTTTTATATGTAGCATTGTTAGATATTTATATAAGCATTTCACATCTAATATATGTAATATTTAAACTACGCTCTCTCAGAACTTACACTTAAAGGTTGCTTCAAGGTAACCCCAATCTTAAGCTGTGGGAGACATGGGGCTTGCAGTAGCGAAAAATGGAATTCATCGTTTTTCACTACCAGGACATGTTTAACTTAAAAGTACACATCCACCTTTTTAAATATGCTGCACCCTGCCCTTGGGGCTCACCATGGCCTAACATAGGGGTGACATATGTAATAAAAAGGAAGGTTTGGGCCTGGAAGTTGGGTAACCCTGAAAGGTTGAAATGTCATTTTAAAAATGCACATACAGGTTCTGCAGTGGCAGGCCTGAGACATGTTTAGAGGGTTACTGTATTGGTTGGCACAATCACTGCTGAAGGCCCACCAGTAACATTTAGGTCCTTATTACGACCTTGACTGAGGGGTTTTCCTCCATCACAAATGTGACGGATATCCCGTTCACCATTTTATGATCCCATTATATTAATTGGAGATTGTAATACGATGGATCAGATATCCGTCACATTTGTGATGGAGGAAACTCCTCTGTCAAATTCCTAATAGGGCCCTCTATTTACATGTCCTGGGCACATATAGTGCACTTTACTAGGGACTTACATGTAAACTTAATATGCCTATTGTGGAGAAGCCAATATCACCATGTTTTAGAGTACAGAGCACCTGCACTTTAGCACTACTTGGCAGTGGTAAAGTGCACAGAATCCTAAAGTGTGAGAAAACAGGGCTGATTGCAGAGGCCCCATAACTTTTTGCCCCCATTTTCCTCTTTTTGCTGGTGTTTTCCTGACTTTGATGGTGCCCTGGGTACTGCTAACCAGTCCCAGAGCCTGTGCTCTGTGTAAAATGGATATGCAAATTAGGCTAATTATAATTGGCTAAGTTAACCTACCTATAAGTCCCTAGTATATGGTAGGGCATGTAGGTTTAGGGACCACAGCATAGGTGGTGCACACCTAGGTGCATTGCTGAGGTGCCCAGTGTCATTTTAAAAGCAAGCCTGCCTTGCTGGCTGCTTTTAAATTAAAGTTATATGCAAATTCGACTTTGGAATTAAAGGTACTTCCAAAGTCTTAAACTACCTTATTTTTACATATAAGTCACCCCTAAGGTGTGTCCTATGTGCCCTAGGGCTGGGTGCCATGTAACTATAAGCAGGGACTTTATAAAAATAGATTTATAAGCCCTGGTGAGGTAAAAACAGCCAAATTCGTTTTTCCCTCATTGAAGTAAATGGCCTTCATAGGCTAGAATGGGCAGACTTTATTTTAAATTTTAAAGTCTCCTTAAATGTTACATACCAAGAATTTGGTATCAAATTGATTGTTGTAATAAATCCCACAACTTCCAGTTGTTGGATTTAATATAACTTGTCCAGGTAAAAAGTTTAGACTTTACCTAAAAAGTTGCCAATTTCAGCTCTGCATTGTTTTTGCTGTTGTGCTCTGATTGGCCAGCCTACAGCAGCTTCTGCCAGGCTGCCTTGATGAGGTGTGAAGTGGCCTGACTTCACACAAAGGAATGTGCTTGGGGGAGAGAATCTCCCCTCAGCAGATGGTGAGGCAGGAAGGGGGAGGGCTTCCAAACTGGTCTTCAAAGGCAGAGAAGGACATTTGCAGCACCCAGCAACACCCCCACATCCTGCAACCCCAGACAATTAGGTGCCCCCTTGATTAGATTAGGAGAGGGCAGGAGAGGGGTGTGTTTATGATTTTTAGCCACACCAGTGGGTGGGCTCAGCCAGATGTAACCTCCAAAAATCAGATTCATCCATGTTGGATTTTTAGAGACTGTTGCCTTCTGGGATGGATTTTTGCCACACTTCCCAGGAAGTGGTCATCACAGGGGGACGACCCTGTCCCTGATTGGAGAACCAGGGCCCCCCTGCTTTTCACCCAGGAGCAAGGATAAAACTGGCAGACCTGCACCCACACCTCAGATCCCCTCCAGAATTCAACAAGAAAGGAACTAAAGAAGAAGAAGGACTGCCCTGCTGGACCCCTGGCCTGCACCTGGACCCTGCACTCAGAAGGACTGCACCAGCTGCACACTTGGGCTTCACCACAAGAAGGACTTTGCCTGGCTTCAACTGGTTCAAGGAGGGACTCCCTGTTTGCTACAGGTGAAAAATTGCTAAACCAGAGTCCCCTGCACCAACTCCTGAAGAAAGCGACCAGCTGACCACTGTCCAGTGGCCAAAAAGGAGTTTGCGCCAGGTGCATTCTGGGAGTTGAAGTCCGCACCCCCCAAGGACCATCACAGAACTTCTGGACCCTTGGGGTGAGCTGTGGACCCCAAAAGAACCTTAAAAGAACATTTGGGTGAAGCCCCAGAAGTTTGGAAAAGATTTGAGAATTTTTGGAAAAAAGCTCCAGAGAGGGACCGACCCGCCGCGGAAATTCTAGCCGGCTTGCCTCAACCGCGACCCGGCCTGACTTCGTGGTTCGTCCCGGTAAAGAAAAACATCCCAAAAAGAGACTAAGTCCGAACGCAAAAAGTTGACCGGGACCTCCCAGCCATCGTATCCGAGAAGGGCTCCATGGACGTCGGATCAAGATCCAGGTTTACCCCGGTCGAAGGATTTTCATCTCGAAAAAACGACTAAGTCCGAAGGTAAAAGTCTCCACCGAGGAAACCCACATCGCGTATCCGGACAAGGGCTCCAGGAGGTCGGATTCAACTGGCAGGTTCGTCCCGGTGAAGAAAAACTTCAAAATAAAGACTAAGTCAGAAGGTAACTTTTTAACCGAGGCCTCCCGCGACCTGTAGCCGAGCAGGGCTCCATCGCGGTCTGCTTGAAAGTTTGACATTGCCCCGGTCGAGGTGCAACCAGATGACCCGATTGGCGCTTTTTGTTTCTAAGCGCTAGAAAAGTAATAATTCTTTAAAAATTCATATCTCCGGTTCCCCTGAACCGATTTTAATCGTTTTTGTGTCATTTTAAAGATAAAAATATAAACTATGTTTATAAATTGGTTTTGGATTTTTAAACTGTTTCCTGTGTTTTATTTAATTACTGTTTTGTGATATTTGAATGCTTTACACTTTGTCTCCTAAGTTAAGCCTTGACGCTCGTTGCCAAGCTACCAAGGGTTGAGCTGGGATTAATTTACTGAGACCTAACTGTACCTAGGTGGAGGTTAGTGGCTTGTTGCTAGGTGTAGGTACCTACCTGCCCTTACCAATAACCCATTTTCCAACATAAAGCCAGAAAAAATGAAGCCAGAAAAAGAGGCGGTCAGAAAGCAAAAAGTTAGGGAAAACCATGCCATGGATGCCAGGTCTAATAAACCCCAATATGTAGTGTGGCCTACTTTAATATATTGGTACCCTACAATGTAGGGTTATATGGCTTTCTTTAGGTGTGACTTATGAATGTTTATAAATGGTCTCTTTCTGCATGGCAAATGCATTTTACCTAGAAATGTGCTACTGGAGGGCTATTAAACTCAGCCCTGCCAGTGTTCCTTGCAGACATATACTTTTGAAATATATGTGGGTGACAACAATACATTTTGCATTCTACATATGGGGGCATATTCATATTACTAACGTACTACAAAACGCTTTTCACAGATCTCTGTCTCTCTCTTTTATGCGCGGAGGTCTCTTTCTTGACTGCCAATATCTTGGCACAGATAGGTATAAGTTTTATTAGTAGCTGTGATAGGGACAGGTGGGAGTGGATGGGAAAAAGGGAATATGTACAACTAAAGATGGGTTTGGGATTAGTAGGGAAAGGTCAAGGGAGGGATAGGGAGGGGTTTAGGGAGGGAAATGCATGCATGCAGAAAAGATCAAGCCTCTTCCTATTCACAATTTTCTATGGTTTATAAAGCCTAAAATGACCAAGAAAAGTTATAAACCTACTCCTGTATGGAGCTAGAGTAAGTTCAGCACCCCACAAGGCCAATCAAAGGTACTGCAGCGCCCTTCCAATAGGAAATATTGGCAGTTGGGACTTAAAATTAAACCCCATAGCAAATAAGTTAACATAAATTAACTTGTTCAAACCGTTTTAAAATATGTGTAAAATGTAATGTTAAAAAAAATTAAATGCATTTTGTTACAGTTTAAAATAATTTAATAAGATTTTTTTTTTACAAATGATGAGATATTGTGAATTTACAAATAAATGTGTTTTTTTGGTTTTTTTTCCCAAAAGATTTAAATTATATTTTATACATACCTTTGAGCTTTTATATTAGTTATGTTTTTAATGTGAAAGTTTGTTTACAGCGCTCTACCATTTTTAAATGTTAACATTACATTTAAAAAACATATATAAAATTAATTTACATTAACATTCAACTTACAAAATATTTAAAATCATGTTTATCAAATGTACTTACATTTTCATATTTTCCATTTACTTTGCCACAAGGAGATCCTGCTTCTCCCTTCCAATGCTGAGGCCTACCAGAAATTGGTAGAACGCCAATCAAGTTTATACTTGCATCAAGTAGTAAATTTACAATTGTATGTGACATTTTTTTGATAGGTGACGGGGACATGCAAATCTACACTTTGTGGTAATTGTACAAATGGAAATGGTGAATATCCAAAAGTAGTAAACTTTCTAAAAAGTCTCACAAGCTTTAATCTCATTAAAGCTTAAGGCACTGATTTTGAGAAAGTAGGAACATTCTGATGTGCAACCTTGAGTTTGTGTCTGGATTTGAATTCCCACATATGCAATGTGTATCACACGCTTTCAGTTTTCCTCGGATATATTTTGGCAGGTAAACATGCAAAACGTTATTCATAGAAGTATGTACCATGAAGGCAAAACCTGCAGAATTTTTTGGTAAATACCAAATATCTCAAGAATTACTCAGTTTACTCTCAATAACTCTGAATAAGAGCTATTTACCACACTATTAATACGTAACTACTGGATATTGCCATATACTTCTTTCTCCAAGCACATGTAACCAATTCCTAATTATGTGGTAAAACTGCGTTTTAGGACTCCTCATGGCTCTGAACAACATAATCAACTTCACGTCAATTGCAGGGGGGGGTCTAAAATGAGAAACCCATACGTTATTGGCAATACCCGTTTTGAATGCCTGGTAGTTCTATTCTGGCCACAAAAAGTCACTGTGTGAGGAAAACAGTCCTGGTTGCAGTGATCTGATCCATGTATTTTCTACCAGGGTAAAACCCTCCTAATCATATTTGGAAGACTTAAGCCTCATAAAACACCCAGAAGTTTGAGATCACAAGTGAGTTGCTGTATAAACATTGATTCCTGCATGTCATTTCCCATTGTATAAGGACCTTTTGGTATCAACCAGTGATCTCCCGGAATCTTTTTTTCCAAATACCCCCATATTGGTAACATCAGATATCAAATCAACACACCAATAAACTAGGCCTTTTACAATGTTGACAGTTGTGATTACCTTATCACACATTCGCGTTTACCATCTCTAGCCTTTTTTCACTTCTCATAGCATCTCAACATGATCGAGTCCCATTTCTCAGATTATATTTAGCATTCTTACCTAAGTAGCTTTACATTCTTTAGGAAATCAAAACTTCTTGCTGATCCTTGCTGCATAATTTTTAATCAGTCCTATACATCATGCCTCGGGCTGGGTGTTGTCACTTCTTCCCACATTTTCTTTATTGTAGTATTATAATATTTCATCATATTTAGCATAGTTCTTTGACCTCCAAAGTGTGACATTAGCAATACAAATCAGCTGTTGAAATCAAAACACCTGTCTTTGCTAGTCCTTCTAGTCCTTCTTTGGCTTCTCTGGAGCTTTACAGATAATATCTCATGTATGGCCTGGTCTATAAGTTAAATGATCTTGACAAGCTGAGGGATGAAGAATGCTACAAAATGAATAATCCTCTGACCAGCCTCCACAACCGGATATTTACCTAAAATTTCTCTTGCTCTTGGAACCATTGTCTTTTACTTACTTTATCCGCCATCTTCTGGACCTATTACTTTGCCTGGTATTTGAAAATTCTGTTACTTCTGAGTGTGTGCTAACCTTCACTGTCTTCCACTACAACCCTGAATGTTGAACGGAAATCTCCAAAGTCTCCAAAAATATATATATTTTTTTTTACTTTGTATTTTTTTAGGACAAAATACATGTTTCCCAAACTATGTACAGAATCTAATGATGGGTCATGAGATTATTTTTGTTGGGTCTCAAAAATCTAAGCAATAAATAAAGATGGCTTGAGATTTTGTATTTATCTTGTCACATTTGCAACAAGTCACAGATAGAGGTCAAATGTCAGGTTATGTCTTCTGACAATTGCTGCCTATTCATTAACAAGAGAGTTGGAGTTTATAGACTCCTCTCACATTGTAATCAAAGAAAGCAATGTAAAGTGAATTATGTGATAATCTTGCTGAGGTACAGGGAGTGTGAAAGAAAAAGCTACACAATGTCATTTATTTGTAACACACTGTTAGAGATTCGGTCTCTAGTTGGCAGAGTTAAACACCCTTGTCCAAGTTGGGACCAAAATCCTAGTCAGAGTAAGTTACAACACAACACAGATTATCCTGTATTGACCCTCTGATAGCTTGGCACAGAGCAAGCAGGCTTAACTTAGAAGGCAATGTGTAAAATATTGATGCAGTAACTTATACAGTAACACAGTGAAAACACAACAAAAATACACCACACAAGTTTAGAAAAAGAGATAATATTTACATGAATAAAATAAGGTTGAAGCAGCAAACATCCAATAAGCACACATTGAAATATCACTTTTTGAAGGTTTCAAAGAGTGTCAGTTCATAAGAAACAGTGGTTGTATCCTCATAACACACAGTGCCTTGGTTGCATCAAAAACTGCGAAGCGCGTTAACCACAGAGGAGATATGTGGAAAAATAGGGTGTTGCAACAGAATTTCCGGTGCAACACAGATGATGTATCATTTCTTTCCATGCTGCAAGGTGATGCATCATTTTTTAGGAGCACAGTCTGGGTTCCTCACTGCGGTGCAGAGATATTTTGAAGCCTAGGGACTATGCGTTGAAAATCCTTGAAACACTGATAGAAGCAGGCACTTCATCAATCCTGTAGGTGATGCAGTGACTTTTTCACTGCAAGGCGGGAGCGGCTTCAAATTTCCAGTCAGGAAGCCGGTGCTGCATCATTCCAGTCAGCGGTGCAGTGATTTTTCAGCAGCGATGCAGATTTTCCGACGCACAAGGATTTTCTGAAGAGGTGAAGTCTTTGTTGGCCCTGAGACTTAAGAAACAGGAGGCAAGTTCAATCCAAGCCCCTGGAGAGCACTTTAGGAGGAAGACAGAGTCCTTCTAGCAGAGCCAGGAGAACCAGGCAGCAGGGTAACAAGCAGGAAATCAGTACTTCAGCAAAGCAGTCCAGATGAGTCCTTTGGGCAGCTAGGAAGTATCTCTGAGAGAATCCAGATGTAAGTCCAGAAGTGTCTGATTTAGTGGGGTCAGAGACACAGTTTAGAGTCCCAAAAATGCCTTTGAAGTGGTGGAAATTTCAAAGAATGGTTTTGAAGTGCACAAGTTCCCCTTTCAGCCCAGTCCTGTCTGCAAGGATCTCTGTGGGGGGTTATCAGTCCTTTGTGTGAGGACAGGCCACTGGCCTTTGAAGTGTAAGAGAGCCCCTCTACCCTTCCTGCACAGGGAGACCCATTCAGTATGAAGATGAATGTAGATGTTATTGAGTGTCTTCCCTTTATGGTGGTCTGGGTGGAATACACAATGGAGCTGTCAACCAGCACAGACCAGACGTGGATTGGACACAGGCTGTAAGGCACAGATGGCAGTAAGTGCAAAGAAATGCCCACTAAAAGTGGCATTTCTAAGATAGTAATATTAAACCCAACTTCACTAGTAAGCAGAATTTTCTATTACTATTCTTGCCATACTTAACCTGACAGGGCCACTCCTTCTAGAGCAGACTCTACTACTCAAAGGTAGATGAGGATAGTTCTAATGCTAGTCTATGAGTGGAGCAGGCTTCACAGTAGTAGAAAACAAAAGTATTGTAGACTCTGTAGAGGTCTCCATGGAAGGGCATGTAAAACACATAAGTACATGGCCTGCCTTTTACTTACATAGTACCCTGCCCTATGTGTTACCAAGGGTCTACCTTAGAGGTGATATATTTGTAGAAAAAGGGGAGTTTAAGGCGTGGCAAGAAGTTTTAAATGCCAAGCGAAAGGGGATATGAAACTGTGCACACAGGCCTTGCAAAGGCAGGCCTGAGACATGGTTAAGGGGCTACTTATGTGGGTTGAACAATCAGTGCTGCAGGTCCACTAGTAACATTTAATTTACAGGCCCTGGGCACATGTGGTGCACTTTACTAGGGACTTACAAGTAAATTAAATATGCCAATGAGATATAAGCCTTTGTTACCAAGTTTTTATGGAGAGAGCACATTCACTTTAGCACTGGTTAGCAGTGGTAAAGTGTCCAGAGTCCTAAGGCCAACATAAATGAGGTCAAAAAAAGAGGACGAGGAAGCCAAAAAGTTGACCCTGCCGAGAGGGCCATTTCCCAACACACACAACAATTTGCAAATACCTGTAAATTAACCATACACATTCAGCAATTAGTAAAGCAAAAATAAAGCACATTTTATTTTTGTAATTCTGAAATGAACAAATAAATACATTTTAATTGGTGATGAACAAATGATATATATTCACTGAAACCTGATTTCCACATGCTATCACTTGTGTGGCATAAAGTTTTATCAGTAAAACAGTATGACTGTATAAATTTAGCCAGTGTAGATTGACAATGTGCCTTACGATTAGTTGATTTTTCAGCTACAGTTACATTGGCAAATTGATAACCTGATGACTGCCTCCGGTCTTTCCATTTGACTTTGGGTCATACCTTAGCCCATCTAAAATGTCTTTTGGATACGCATGCACAATTTATATCCACAAAACATTTATTTTCTGCAGCACAGACTCAAGGGTTCTATGTATTTCCTTTTGTTCTGAAGATTGTTTCATGGTTTTGTTCCACTAGGAGATTGACCTTTTTTCCCATATCAATATTTACACTTTATAACAAAATACTACATGTAATTAGGCAGAATATTTTGTGATTAGGTTGAGTGTTGATCTCAATAATGCTAGGTCTATTCTTGTAAACACTCATGGGAATACTTTATGACCTTCTTGTGTAACACGTCTTTGTGACTCTACAAGGAAATCAAATTCAACTGTTTGAGTGATTTTGATTTATATGTCTTATGCTTTCAAAAACTGTACACTTACATCAGTATATAAAAATGTTTTTATTAGAATCCCAGGATTGAGAAAACCTCTTACTATTTTTTTTTTTTTTTTTATTAATTCCCTTGATTTGTCATTTTGACCATCTAACATATATTTGAAAGCTTTTCTAACACAATTTGTTCAGGAGTGTTTGTGTTATTTGCACTGAGCACGTTTAGTGGTCATTTCATGACAGTGCGATACCCACATTGCTTTAGATACATCAATTAGTGCCTGCCTCATGCCCATGCAAACTAGGTCGTTGCAAATGTTTTTTGGTCTAAAAAATGATTGTGATTCTAAAACGCTCGGGAAGCACTGCATTAGAGACAGGGCCAAATTTAGGTCTTGACGGGCGGGAAATACTCTGTCACAAACATGACAGATATCCTGACCACTGCAACATGATTCCATTACATCCGATGGGGTTCGTAACACGGCAGATGGGATTTTTGTCACATTTGTAATGGAGTATACTCTCTGCCAAGTCCTAAATAAGGCCCATAGTCAAGATGGCAATGTTGATAAACCATTGTTTTACTGTGATAGGACACAAACTTTAGAGTATCTTTGATACTTTAATGTTTGCAATCCTGTTTGTTCAAATGACATATTTGATTACTTGGAATAATATATAAAGATTGTATAATTAATTAATCTATTAAGTGAGGGTGAAGTGAGCAAATCAAGTACAGACATTCACAAATATTTGTGAAAAGTTCTCTTTATATGTCTGGCTGATTCTATGCTACCACTGGTTTATTTGTACCTCAGAAAACATTTTTCAATAGAATTATATCAACTTTGCGACAAACACAGGGAAAGTTAATGTCATGATATCCAAAAGTGTACATGCTCTGTAACAGATGTATAGTGGGAACACATTGCACATGACTGTAGTTGTGTTTATTTTATTTGCATTAGCTTGTTTGCATATAAATGATGTTGTATTGTCACGCTCCCAATGAGCATTACACTCCACCGCCAGAAAGAAAAAACATTAGGATAAACACATACTGATAACACAAACACAACCTAAGCTAAAATATTAAAACATAACTGTAAGATATTAGATTGTTGGCTGACTGGGGTGTGAGCCCTGGTCAAGTAGAAACCACAATCCTTGTCAGGACGAGACACAAACGAACCCTAAATTAACCTATGCCCAACCCTCTGGTAGCTTGGCCCTGAGCAGTCAGACTCAAATTAGAGGCAATGTGTAAAGTATTTGTGCAACCCTTTAAAAAGTGTCAAACTTAAAACACCACACACAAATTGATCCCACACCAAGTTAGAAAAATAGAGCAACTTGTAATAAATAAAACAAGAACAAAATGACAAACATGCAATCAGTAGAACTGGAGATATGCAGTTGTTCAGATTTTATTGAAAACAGCTTAAAAAAAGAACAACGTCCCAAATGTGGCTATCTGGTCACAACAGACCTAGAAAAAGTCAAAACTTCAGGCCAAGTACAATGGAGCGCATGCTGGCTACAGGGGTCAGCTAGGCCCACTCTACAAAGTAACTTAAATCCTGGTTTATGGATCATTATGGGGATCCGTGTTGAAGTTGTGTTGCACAGCTGAAGCAATGTGTTGGTTCCAAGATGCAGAGAGGCTGTGATGCAAGTGCCTGCATCGTTATCAAGGATCCTGTTGACAGGGCTTGCCATCTGATGTCGAATGTTGAGGATGTGGGCGCAATCTGGGTGATGTGATGGTTCTGAGGAGCTGTAAGGCTGTGATGCTGAGTTGTGTGTTGTCGTCGGGCTGCCATCAACAAGAGATGCAAGGGCCTGTACCTGGATGCACCAAGGATGCAGGGATGGGGAGGTGATGAAGGACTTTGCAGTGGGTCTGATCCATGCAGCAATGGCGATACTTCAGTTCTGCTTGGGTTTGCACCAAAAAGCAGAGAAGATGAGTCATTTCTTCAGGATCCACCGAGTCTGGCGGGGCACATTAAGCCCACTTCCAAGGTTCCACAACTGGGATGGCACCACTTGGCAGGGAAGATATCACAGAGTCCAGGTGCAAGGTTGTTGTGTCCTTAGAGCTTCAGATTAGAAGGTCAGCCACCTTGAAGGCACTCTTGGTTCTAGGTTCAACATATGCAAGTCCAGTTCTTCTCACCCAGGCAAGAGGACAGCAGACATCTGGGTTTTCAAAATTGTAATTTGAAATCCGACTTCATCAAAGTTAGAATTTTTCATAACAGTTCCATAGACAGCAAACATGCCCATGTTACTAGTTCCCATTTTGAAGTTATACTTATACTATGTAATAAGGTAACCCCAGTGTTATCTTATGGAAGAGGTAGGCTTTGCAGCAGTGAAGAACAAATTTAAGAGTTGCTCGCAACCAGGACATGTAAAACTTAAAACATGCCCTACGTTTGAAATACATTGTACCCTCCTCTCTGGTCAGTCAAGGGCCTACCCTATATCTATTAAAAAGGAAGGTTTGGGCCTGGCAAAATGTTTACTTTGCCAAGTGAGCATGGCAGTTTAAAACTGCACACACACAGGCTGCAATGGCAGGCCTGAGGCATGTTTAAAGTGCTACCTGTGTGGGTGGCACAATCAGTGCTGCAGCCCGACTAAGAGCATATATTGTACGCCCCTTGGGCAGAGGTAATGCCACTTTACTAGGGACTTCCAAGTAAATCTAATATGCCGATCAAGAATAAGCCAATGTAAGACATTTTAAGGTGAGATCACAAGCACTTTAGGAGGAGAGGTAAAGTGTGAGGCGTCCTAAGCCAGCAAAAACAAAGTAGGCAAAAACAGGTGTTCTGCATACAAAATGTTAGGGGGAAGCCATGCCAAGGAAGGATGCTAGGTCTAACAATAACTTTTAAGGTGAAACTCCAAAGAAGAACATTTAAAGAAATAAAAATCACTGAGCTCTTTCTGTGTCAATATCTACTCTAGCACAATTCATTTTGGCCTTCAAACTGTTCGAAAATTGCAATGAAGAACATTCCATGCTAATCTGCATACACTTGTTATGGCTCTTCTGCCTTGAATAAATCAATTTTTACACAACTTTTCTGTAGATTGCATGTATGCTGGACCATTATACATTTTCAGCATTTTTTACATTCTAAAAAGACAATCAATCATGATTTTTGCTAACCATATCGCCAGAATAGGTTAAACCACACACAATATTATCAGCTGTGGGCTCTACTTGATGACGGTAATGTACACCTACATGGAATATGTAACTCACACAGGGTAAATATCATATGTAGTTTCACAAATCCTCATTCAGTTTGGTAGTGGGTCACTACATATGATGTTATTTATTGCATCAAAATCATATTGCATCCACTACATCGAACAAACACCACATTGTAAGTATATAATTATTATTTTTAATTCCACTTTTAAGTACCAGGATAAGTGTTAGACTTAGAAATAGTAAGCACATCATTATGCAACAATGGAGTGGCACATCAATGTAGTGGATACAAGTTTATTGTATGTTAATGTTAACCCACTAAGATGCCATAGAGCTTAAAACCACACTCTACATCCAGAGACAATGTCTGCCCAACCAAAACAGACTCCTCTCTTTAAGACTAGTTAAATTTGTAAATGCCTGTTGTCACCAATGCATATTCCACACATTAAAATTAACAAGCGTATTTTAAATACATCTCATTATGGCACATTACTACATTATTATTACACATCTCTATTATTTCACACATTTTAGTCATTTCAATATAAATTTGTATAAGTGGCTGCCATTCTCCGTGGGCACATTTTCAGACATGCACATTATTTTATCTACAATTAATTTCTCAATAAGCTTCTGTTAATCAAAACACATTAACATTCATTAATAATTTCTAATTAGCATATCTGCGTTAACAGTGTCAATTCGGAATCCCATATTCCATGGGAAACGAGAGGCAAAACCACAAAACTGTGTCTTTTAGGGATGCTTTGCTGTCCACCTGCAAGTCGCCATGCTCTTCCTCACTCCAGATGACTTTGGCCAGACTTTGATATTTACCCAGCAAGGTTTGCAGTATTTTGCAGATCACAATCTGAGTATGGCCTTCAGGGTGGCATGAAACGCCTTAAGTCCTCCTCAGTTTCTTCACATAAGTTGAACACTCCCCATCCGCCCCATCCCTCTATAAACCCAGGTTCATGGCGTTCCCTTGGTTGACGTTTGTTTGACAACTACCTGGACTTGCTGTTTTCTATTTTTCCTCCTCACTGCTCGCCCAGCTGATGTGGAACGCCAGCAAGTTTAAATAAAACTGAGACAAAAAGTTGGTAATTGGGCAATTTTCACTGCTGGCTATGCTTTTTAATTGTTCTATATTCATCTTTCTGTTAGAATAGGCAGTGGTTTAATGTGTTCACTTCAACATACAAAGGTGGTCATTCTGACCCTGGCGGTCTTTGACCGCCAGGGCGGAGGACCGCGGGAGCACCGCCGACAGGCCGGCGGTGCTCCAATGGGGATTCCGACCGCGGCGGTAAAGCCGCGGTCGGACCGGCACCACTGGCGGGGTCCCGCCAGTGTACCGCGGGCCCATTGAATCCTCCGCGGCGGCGCAGCTTGCTGCACCGCCGCGGGGATTCCGACCCCCCCTACCGCCATCCAGATCCCGGCGGTCGGACCGCCGAGATCCGGATGGCGGTAGGGGGTGTCGCGGGGCCCCTGGGGGCCCCTGCAGTGCCCATGCCACTGGCATGGGCATTGCAGGGGCCCCCTTAAGAGGGCCCCTACATGTATTTCACTGTCTGCTGCGCAGACAGTGAAATACGCGACGGGTGCAACTGCACCCGTCGCACAGCTTCCACTCCGCCGGCTCGATTCCGAGCCGGCTTCATCGTGGAAGCCTCTTTCCCGCTGGGCTGGCTGGCGGTCTGAAGGCGACCGCCCGCCAGCCCAGCGGGAAAGTCAGAATTACCGCCGCGGTCTTTCGACCGCGGAACGGTAACCTGACGGCGGGACTTTAGCGGGCGGCCTCCGCCGCCCGCCAAGGTCAGAATGAGGGCCAAAGTGTCAATCCCTGAAGTTAAAATGTTCACAACATGCACTTCAGTTGCTTATTAATACTTGCCGCATTTGGAATCCAAGACTGCAGACTTGGACGGCCAATTAAGCTCTGTTCAAGAGCTCACTAGCCAACATGTTTTGCAGTCCACCTCCAAGGCTACCAATAGCAAGACTGAACAATTCTGATACGAAAAATATATAAAATGCAGGGTGATTGGCACAACGAAGAAATATGTTTTTGTGTGATCAATCTTAAGTGCAGACATATATTTATTGTATTTTGAGATTCCCATTACGTGATTGTATTTTTATGTTGTTTTCACGTTTTGCCAACCATACCATCCATCTTAGTATTACTGGAATCCCTACAAATATGTTATCTTCAACTCGCTATTTTCATTGTCTTATTGTAGATTACCTGGCTTTTGCTGAAAAAATGAAGCTGAATTTCACTAAGAATAATTCAGTGAATTGTATAGCCCTGTGGCAAATGAGCCGCAATGTAGGTTTGAGAACCAACCAT
The DNA here is from genome assembly GCF_031143425.1 of Pleurodeles waltl. Taxonomy (NCBI): domain Eukaryota; kingdom Metazoa; phylum Chordata; class Amphibia; order Caudata; family Salamandridae; genus Pleurodeles; species Pleurodeles waltl. The sequence continues at coordinate 930,559,066 of NC_090447.1, forward strand.
AAAAATAGAGGGTCTGAAGTGCATACGTAACATTTTGTGATGTACTTGTGATTTTCCTATGCAACTTATGTAGGTTTAGATTGCATCACAGAATGTCCAATCGGGAAGGATTGAAAAACAACATTCCTTTGCATATTTATTAGGCATGTCAGTGCTTACAACCCCCTGTGATTGACTACAAACGCACGTTGGTGGCCTGCAAGAAACAGCAGACCTTTTTCATCATAGCATCCATAATCTGAACTCAGAAAGCTTTTTTTTTTAAAAAGCAGGTGTCTACTTATAATAAAAGTGCCCCGTTTGGGGATATCAGAGAATTCCTTCAGTGATCCCTGGACCATTGTCTGCTGCCCTCAAGTATGTCTGACATGATTCTCAAAGGGAAAGCTGTTCCCAGTGATAGCATCCCCTTTGCCAAAGAAATACCACCCCACTCTGTTGTGACAGCATGTTCTACAGTTGTGTTCTCCTGCCCTGAGAGCATGAGTGCATGTATTTTGTATCCCAATCTAGGATGTGGGCAGAGACCCATGGCTGTCCTTTGAGTTAAGTGAAGTTCAGGACTTTGTCCTGTGACCTGGAGGTGCACACCGAATGAGCCTTCATTGAAGGACAATGGACTACAGCGGTGGCTGGTGACTTTTGAGAATGACGGGGCTTAAAAGTTCTTTCCATCTTTCCTAAAATTTCACACGGTCCCTGAACTTCCCTAAGTGAAGACGATGAATCAGTCTGATCAAATATTAAAATCGCCTAACAATAAAAAATTAGAATGGGGAATTGCCATATTGCTCACTAACTTGACAAAGGGCTGTAAATCGGAGGATGCTCAGCCTTGGGGGGGGCGATAGCAAATAATACCTGAGCAAGTACTGCTTCCTCCCTGCTTCAAAGAGAAACCCTATAGGTCCACGTTGAGTAGGACAAGCCCCATTTATCCTTAAAAATAATGCCCACTCGGCCACCACCATGACCCCCTAGGCCTGGCATTGGTGTCCCCCAGGCACCCTCCCAAGGCTAAAAAGCATTTTTAAAAAATTGTTTCTGCAAATTCATGGAGGATCCTTGAAGCGCCGCACAAAAATGTAAGAAAAAACAAACTTGGCCTCCCGAGCTTTTTAAACTTTGGCCCACATGTGGGCAAGGCCACGAGGGCATATTATAATAATAATGGGGAGGGGGTGGATGTAGCCCCCCCTTCCCATGGCTGTTTTCAACCTCAGTGGCAGCCACCTCCCCGGGCAGGTCAATTTTAATTAAGGTGGAGGGGGTCTCCATGGACAACCTCCCAAGGTCATTTACTGCCCTAGGGACTGCCACCTCCACAGGGCAAGGTCTATTAATGGTAGAAGAGAGACCATGCAAGCCCCCCACAAGTACTGTTTTTGGCCCGGGGACCACCAGCTCCCCTGGGCCAGGCCATTTTTTTACATTGGGTAGGGGGGCCACACTGCCCTCTCCCATGACTTTTTTGGCCCCGGGTACCACCACCTCCTTGGGGCAGGCTGATAATGCTAACTGGAGAGGGGGAACACAGCCTCCCTCCTGGAGCCATTAATGGCCTGTGGCCCACCAGCCCCCCACCAGAGCCAGCTCCTATGTCCTGAGGTGCCCACCCACAGGACATAGCTGTTTGCTGTCTAGTAGGGGGAGTTTTTACAGCTCCTGTAAAGTGAGAGCAAACATTACGGGCCTGATTACGACCTTGGCAGATGGGATACTCCATCACAAATGTGATGGATTTCCCATCCGCTGTATTACAAGTTCCAGTACATCCCATGGAACTCGTAAAGTGTTGGGTGGGATATCCGTCACATTTGTGACAGAGCATCCCATTAGCCAAGGATATAATCAGGCCCAATGTCCGCTCCCAGGGGGTGGGAGCAGAAAAACTGCCCGCTGGGAGAAACCTTTTAATCTGTTTTCCTGCTCCCTGTCAAGTGGGCAAACAAACAGATGAAGAAATTGCTCCTGCATGAAATGAGCAACATCTTTGCTGGTCCCTGTGTGAAGGGCAATACCAGTTCCAAATGCAGGGGGAGAGCCACCAGGGACCGTGGGGCATTGAGACTTCACTGCAGTCCCCAACAGTGCACAGAGGGTGCACTGTGTGGGGCCCGGGCACCCTGCATCAAGTGGCCGGGCCCTGGGGGATGGGGTCCCTATGGTCAAAGTCAGCCTAGTGAGGGGGTGCATGTCCCCCATCCCCTTCCATGAATTGGCTGTAATCCTCGGGATGGGGTCCTCAGGGCCCATATTGTCCTGGGAAGGGGGCAACATGTCCCCTCCACTTTTACAAATTGGCCAGGCCTCAGGGGATGGGGTACCCAGGGACAAAATCAGCCCAGGGAGGGACGCTAAACAAAAATAACAAAGGTTACAGGGGCGTTGTAGTTAGGCTCAGATATTAGATGCACAAAACCATAGCAATGCAACAATTATATTTACATGAACTAACTTATGCCCCCTGCAGTGAACTCCTTGTGGTCTCAGATATTATTTCACTCCAGACATGGTCAGTGCCATCACTAATGTCATCATTGATGACATCTTAAATGACTTTACTTATTGCATCACTGATGAGATCATACAGTAAGTGTGAGTGTTTTCTAAAACAAATTTACATTGGATAAGATGTATATACTCATGTATTCATAGTTTTTTGTGTAGTACTGATGAGTTTAAATATTTTTCACATATGTTATCTTAAGTATAATTCTGCTTTCCAAGTGGGGGTACTATTTGTCAATGGAATAGTCTGGAGACTGATATGTGTCCCCTAGTGATCTATGTCTATTCATTTCTTTTCTATGACCTTTCTCTATCAATCAATCAATCATTAAATTTATAAAGCGCGCTATGTACCCGTTAGGGTTTTGAGGCGCTGGGGGGGGGAGGAGGGTAGCTGCTATCGTTCAAAGAGCCATGTCTTGAGGAGTCTCCTGAAGGTGAGTAGGTCCTGGGTCTGGCGTAGTGAGGTCGGGAGTGAGTTCCAGGTCTTGGCGGCGAGGTAGGAGAAGGATCTGCCGCCAGAGGTCTTGCGCTGGATTCGGGGGACGATGACGAGGGCAAGGTTGGCCGAGCGTAGTTGGCGTGAGGGAGCGTAGAAGTTGAGTCTGGTGTTCAGGTAGGTGGGTCTGGTGTCGTGTAGTGCCTTGTGTGCGTGGGTGAGGAGTGTGAAGGTGATCCTCTTGTCCACGGGGAGCCAGTGGAGGTCCTTCAGGTGGTGGGAGATGCGACATCGGCGGGGTATGTCGAGGATCAGGCGGACGGATGCGTTCTGGATGCGTTGGAGTCGTTTGATGTCTTTTGTTGGGATGCCTGTGTAGAGTGCGTTGCCGTAGTCGAGTCTTCTACTGACGAGGGCTTGGGTCACCGTTTTTCTGGTTCCTGTTGGAATCCACTTGAAGATCCTGCGGAGCATGCGGAGGGTGTTAAAACAGGAAGAGGAGACAGCGTTGACCTGTTTGGACATGGTGAGAGTGGAATTGAGGATGAAGCCGAGGTTTCGTGCGTGGCAGGCTGGGGTGGGTGGGGGGCCCAGGGCGGTGGGCCACCAAGAGTCGTTCCAGACCGAGGGGGTGCGACCGAGGATGAGGACTTCCGTCTTGTCGGAGTTAAGTTTCAGACGGCTGCTGCTCATCCATTCGGCGATGGATTTCAGTCCCTCGTGGAGGTTGGCTTTGGCGGTGAGAGGATCTTTAGTCAGGGAGAGGACGAGCTGGGTGTCGTCGGCGTAGGAGAGGATGCTGAGGTTGTGCTGGCAGGCCAGTTGTGCGAGGGGGGCCATGTAGACGTTGAACAACGTTGGGCTTAGTGAGGAGCCTTGGGGGACGCCGCAGATGAGGTTGGTGGCTTCGGAGCGGAAGGGTGCGAGTCAGACTCTCTGGGTTCTGCCGGAGAGAAAAGAGGAGATCCAGTTGAGTGCTTTGTCTTGGATACCGGCTTCGTGGAGGCGATTTAGTAGGGTGCGGTGGCAGACCGTGTCGAAGGCAGCGGAGAGGTCTAGGAGGATGAGGGCTGAGGTTTCTCCGTTGTCCATTTGTTGTCTGATGTCATCTGTGGCGGCGAGGAGTGCAGTCTCTGTGCTGTGGTTGCGTCTGAAACCGGATTGGGAAGGGTCTAGGATGGAGTTGTCTTCGATGTAGTGGGAGAGCTGTGCGTTGACGATCTACTCGATGACTTTCGCTGGGAAAGGGAGGAGGGAGATTGGTCGGATGTTTTTGAGGTCGTTGAGGTCAGCCTTAGGTTTCTTGAGGAGGGGTTGGATTTCTGCGTGCTTCCAGCTGTCCGGGAAGGTAGCGGTGTTGAAGGAAAGGTTGATGATCTTGCGGAGATTGGGGGCGATGGTGACGTCGGCTTTGTTGAAAACGTGATGTGGGCAGGGGTCAGAGGGAGATCCTGAGTGGATGGAGTTCATGGTCTTAAGGGTTTCGGCGTCGTCTACTTGGGTCCAGGTGGTGATGCAGTCGGCGTGGGTGGAGTTGTTAGGGGTGGGGTCTGGCGGAGGTGTGGTGTTGAAGCTGTTGTGGATGGCTGCGATTTTCTGGTAGAAGAAGGTGGAGAGATCGTCGCAGAGTTTCTGGGATGGAGGGACGTCGTTGACATTGGTGTTGGGGTTGGAGAGTTCCTTCACTATGCAGAAGAGTTCCTTGCAGTCGTGAGCGTTGTTGTTAAGGCGTTCTGTGAAGTGGGAGCGTTTGGCGAGTCGGATCAGTTGGTGGTGTTCGCGGTTGGCTTCCTTGAGGGTAGCAAGGTTGACGGGTGTGCGCTCGAGGATCCATTTTTTCTTAAGTTTCTGGCAGGTGCGTTTGGAGGTGGTCAGTTCGTCTGTGAACCAGGCTGGTTTTTTCTTTTCTTGGTTGACGGTGGGTCTCTTGAGTGGTGCTAGGATGTTGGCGCAGTTGAGGATCCATTGTTGGAGGTTGATGGTGGCGGAGTCCGGGTCGGTGGGGTCGGTGGTGGGTTTTTGGCGAGGGTGCTGGCTAGTTGATCTTCTGTGACTTTTCCCCAGGGGCGGTGAGGCGGTAGAGGGGTGCAGTGGTGTTCGGTGTTTCTCTTGAAGGTGAAGTGGACGCAGTGGTGGTTGGTCCAGTGGAGTTCGGAGGTGTGGCTGAATGAGATGTGGTTGCTTGCAGTGAAGAGTGGGTCAAGGGTGTGGCCGGCGATGTGGGTGGGTGTGTTGACCAGTTGACGGAGTCTGAAGTTGGAGAGGTTGGTGGTCAGTGATGTGTTGTTGGCGTCATTGTTGTTCTCCAGGTGGAAGTTAAGGTCTCCCAGGAGGATGTAGTCTGAAGAGGCGAGGGCGTGGGTGCTTGCGAGGTCGGAGATGGTGTCGCTGAAGGGGGCTCTTGGTCCTGGAGGACGGTATATGAGAGTTCCTCTGAGGGTAGTGTTGGGGTCCGTGTGAATCTGGAAGTGGAGGTGTTCGGCTGTCTTGAGGGTGTCGTCCGTGTGGGTGTGGATCTTGAGGGTAGATTTGTGGGAGATGGCTATTCCTCCGCCGATTCCGGTGCGATCTCTTCTGGTGATCTTGTAGCCATCAGGGATGGCGATGGCGATGTCTGGGGCCGAGGAGTCGTTCCACCAGGTTTCGGTTAGGAAGGCTACGTCTGGGGCGGCGCTGTCGAGCAGGTCCCAGAGCTCAATGGCGTGCTTTCGTGCGGAGCGTGTGTTGAGGAGGATGCAGTGCAGGTGGTTTGTGTTGGTTGTTGCTGGCTTCTTGTTCTGTTGCAGGTGAAGTTGCAGGTGCGGCAGGAAAAAGGTCCTTTGGTGTGCTTCGGGGTGGCCTGGAAGCATTCTGTGGAGGAGCCAGGGTTGAGGGCAAGGAGTTCGCTGGCCGAGTAGCGGAGGCTGGGGGTGCGGGGGTGTGCGGACCAGGGGGGGTGGCGCTGGGCGCGGTCCAGGCGCGGACGGGCGCAGACGGGCTTGCCTCTGGTGCGCCTCCGGCGCGCCAGCGGCGCGGACGCGCAGCGCCAGCCATTAAGAAGGGAGGGGGGAGCAGCTGGGAGGCGGGAGGGAGCGGCAAATGGGGGCGCGAGGGGGGCGGGGCCGCAGGGAGGCAGCGGCAAGGGGAGATCAGCAAGGGGGAGCGCCCAAGGGGTGAAAAAAACAGGGAAAAAGGCACAAAACAGTAAGCAAAAAAGTTTTTAAAAAGGCACAAAATACAATTATGGCACAAGTTACAATCGGGGTACAGCAATCAGAGGGGCACAACGGGGGCAGAAGCGCAAGGAGGCAAGGCGCTGAAATTTGGAAAAAAACACTTACAGGATGGCGAAAAGCGGCACAATCAGAAGGGGCACCACGGGGGCAGACGCGCAAGGGGGCAAGGCGCTGAAAATTAGAAAAACAACTTACAGGACGGCGAAAAGTGGCACACAGGTCAAGTGAAGCTTACAAGAGCCCACTAGACACCAGGGATGAGGCGCAGGAAGATGCCTGCGGGTGGAGGAGGGCCTCGAACACCCTAACAGCAGCGTGGGCGGGGGTCAGGGGCAGGAGACAGCAGGGTGGTGCTGCGGCCGTGGGGGGGCGGGATCTAGACCTAAGGCAGGTCAGAGGTCGCTCACTCGCGACGCGCAGCGCCAGCCATTAAGAAGGGAGGAGTAGCTGGGAGGCGGGAGGCGGGAGGGAGCGGCGAATGGGGGCGCGAGGGGTGCGGGCCGCAGGGAGGCAGCGGCAAGGGGAGATCAGCAAGGGGGAGCGCCCAAGGGGTGAAAAAAACAGGGAAAAAGGCACAAAACAGTAAGGAAAAAAGTTTAAAAACAGGCACAAAATACAATTATGGCACAAGTTACAATCGGGGTACAGCAATCAGAGAGGCACAACGGGGGCAGAAGGGCAAGGAGGCAAGGCGCTGAAATTTGGAAAAAAACACTTACAGGACGGCGAAAAGCGGCACAATCAGAAGGGGCACAACGGGGGCAGACACGCAAGGGGGCAAGGCGCTGAAAATTAGAAAAACAACTTACAGGACGGCGAAAAGCGGCACACGGGTCAAGTGAAGCTTACAAGAGCCCACTAGACACCAGGGATGAGGCGCAGGAGGATGCCTGCGGGTGGAGGAGGGCCTCGAACACGCTAACAGCAGCGTGGGCGGGGGTCAGGGGCAGGAGACAGCAGGGTGGTGCTGCGGCCGTGGGGGGCGAGCTCTAGACCTAAGGCAGGTCAGAGGTCGCTCACTCGCGACGCGCAGCGCCAGCCATTAAGAAGGGAGGGGGGAGGGAGGAGCAGCTGGGAGGCGGGAGGTGGGAGGGAGCCGCGAATGGGGGCGCGAGGGGGGCGGGGCCGCAGGGAGGCAGCGGCAAGGGGAGATCAGCAAGGGGGAGCGCCCAAGGGGTGAAAAAACCAGGGAAAAAGGCACAAAACAGTAAGGAAAAAAGTTTAAAAACAGGCACAAAATACAATTATGGCACACGTTACAATTGGGGTACAGCAATCAGAGGGGCACAACAGGGGCAGAAGCGCAAGGAGGCAAGGCGCTGAAATTTTGAAAAAAACAATTACAGGACGGCGAAAAGCGGCACAATCAGAAGGGGCACAACGGGGGCAGACGCGCAAGGGGGCAAGGCTCTGAAAATTAGAAAAACAACTTACAGGATGTCAAAAAGCGGCACACGGGTCAAGTGAAGCTTACAAGAGCCCACTAGACACCAGGGATGAGGCGCAGGAGGATGCCTGCGGGTGGAGGAGGGCCTCGAACACGCTAACAGCAGCGTGGGCGGGGGTCAGGGGTAGGAGACAGCAGGGTGGTGCTGCAGCCGTGGGGGGCGAGCTCTAGACCTAAGGCAGGTCAGGGTTGTAGCTTAGTGTAGTAGACTTTTGCAACAAACTTGCTTCATTTCTCACACCTTCTCTAGGATCAATAAAGATTGTGCTTTTTGACATAGTGCCTTGTCCACTGAGACCTCTGTACTGGGTGTGTGTTGCAGTGCTATGTATGAAACTGACATAGTCACTAAAACCTGTTTCCATGTTGATGAATGGTGGTGCTCTGGTTTGCAATACAGTAACCTGTATGATTTGATTTTGGTGAGTAGTTATTAGAGAAATGAATTTCAAGAGGCAGGAGTATCTGCAAACAACTCTCTCCTGGGTAATAGCTGAGTGCGATAGTTGTTAAGTTTACAGTGGGCCCTGTGCTGTACATCTGTCATCCATCTTCTTTCATTATTTAAAAAAAAGTGAATTGATTTCCATCCAAAATATCCCTGTTACCTTTGCTTTTCAGATAATTTCACAGTTTTTGTAATATAAATTATACTAAAGTTTTTCCTGTAACTTTCATTTAGTAACACTGTTTTTAGAACTATATAAATACTTTTGATTCTCACAATTATTATTATAGAAATTAAATTTTAAGGTAACCTAATGTATGTACTGTTTTTAGTAAAACCAATAAAACAAGTTTTTACTTTTATTTAGATTCACAGATCTTCAGCAAGTTAAAAAAAAACAGCTGAGATATGTTCTCTATGACTACTAGTTCCTGTGATTAAATTACAGCGAAACCTCAGATTTGGATCTGCAGATTTGTCAAAATATGTAAAAATTTAAATAAGATATAAAAGCCCCTCAAATTTTAATAATGATATCAGAAGAATCATATTCATACATGAATATTTGGAAGCCTATGTCTGTTTTAAAACACAGTTAATTTTGTGAGTTTGGTGAATCCACAGTCTGGATCTGCTGCGATGCCTGGAACACACCCACACCTCAACTTCTGACTGGATACAGTAAGTCCCCATGCATGCAAATTGTAAACCATGCCTTAAATAAGTCATTTGGGGCCATATTTATACTTTTTGACGCAAAACTGCGCTAACGCAGTTTTGCGCCAAATAAATTAGCGCCGGCTAACGCCATTCTGAAGCGCCATGCGGGCGCCGTATTTATTGAATGGCGTTATCTGGCGTTAGCCGACCGGCGCTGCCAGGTGTGCGTGAAAAAAAACGACGTACACCAGGCAGCGCCGGCGTAGGGAAAAATGGCGTTTGGGCGTCCCAAAATGGGGCAAGTCAGGCTGAGGCAAAGAAATCATCTTAACCCGATTTGTGCCATTTTGTTTGGGCGCCCAGACGCCATTAACATGACTCCTGTCTTAGCAAAGACAGGAGTCATGCCCCCTTGCCCAATGGCCATGCCCAGGTGACTTCTGTCCCCTGGGCATGGTCATTGGGCATAGTGGCATGTAGGGGGGCACAAATCAGGCCCTCCTATGCCACAAATTTTTTTTAAAAAAATACTTACCACAACTTACCTTTTCTTCCCTGGGATGGGTCCCTCCATCCTTGGGTGTCCTCCTGGGGTGGGCAAGGGTGGCAGGGGGTGTCCCTGGGGGCAGGGGAGGGCACCTCTGGGCTCATTCTGAGCCCACAGGTCCCTTAACGCCTGCCCTGACCCAGGCATTAAAAAGAGGCGCAAATGCAGGGTTTTTTGCCCCGCCCACTCCCGGGCGTGATTTTTGCCCGGGAGTATAAATACCACGCACATGCCTGGGAGTCATTTTTTAAGACGGGAACGCCTACCTTGCATCTCATTAACGCAAGGAAGGTGTTCACGCAAAAAAATGATGCTAACTCCATGAACTTTGGCGCTAGACGTGTCTAACGCCAAAGTATAAATATGGAGTTAGTTTTGCGTCGAATTTGCGTCGAAAAAAACGACGCAAATTCGGCGCAAACGGAGTATAAATATGCACCTTGATTTCCAGCTCTCCTCAGACACAACTGGCATCCAGTGCTGCATTCTTATGTTGAGATGGAAGCTATGGCATCTGCCATGTCTCCTGGTGAGGATAAAAATAATCTACAATCTGTGAAAGAGGAAGAGGGGGAAACGCCACCACCCAACAAAGGTTCTAATGTGTGTAAGTATTTTGGAATTTCATTGGGGAGAAGAATGTGGTCACCACAGTCTTTAAGTCCAACCCTCTTTAATCTTTATGTGGCCCCTTTGGCAGAGTTGGTCCGTTCTTTTGAGTTCCAGGTGTCTTCTTGTGAAGACGACACCCAAATCATAGTCTCCGTTCAAGATAACATTCCCATTACAGCCAATAGATTCAAATTATGGATGAGAGGAGTCAAAACATGGGTGGACCAAAACTGGCTAAAGATGAACGGGGACAAAATCAAGGTTATTATCTTCGGTGCAAATTCCTCCATCTGGAATTCAAATTGGTGGCCTGAGTCATGTGGTACTTTACCAACCCCCTCACTAGTGGTCAAAAACCTGGGGATTGCTTGCGATTCAGATTTAACTTTTGACACCCAGGTGCACGAAGTCACCAACACTTGTGCCTGCCTCCTAAAGATGCTAAGGAAAGTTCTTCCTTTATTCCCGCAGGAACTCAGAATAACGGTAATACTTGCCCTGATTGTGTCTAGGCTGTACTAATGGAACACCCTCTACCTCAATATTAATCAAGCATCTCTGGAAAAGCTACAACTCTTTCAGAACCAGTGTGCCTGGCTGGTACTTGGTTTAGCCAAACTTTTATCGGCCAAACAGGGTTTGAAGGGGTTACACTGGTTTCCAATTAGGAAGTGCATCACTTTCAAGGCGCTTTGCATGGCGCACAAGGCCCTCCATTCACACGGTCCCCTATATCTACAATCGGCAATCGGGTGGTATACTTCTAACCGCCGCCTAAGATCAGCAGATCTTAAGATCGCACTTTCTGTTAGGACAAATAAATCAAAGTGGGGAGATAGAGCTTTTTCCACAGTCACTTCCAGACTGTGGAACTCTTTCCCACTTAAAATTAGAGACAGACTCCTATTTTACTGCCTTTTTGAAAACGTGACTTTTCTCTTATTAATTTTTCTGGTGTAGCAGAAGTTCATTATTGCCGTCTTAGCGCTTTGATGCCCCTGGTTGCAATGCGCTTTACAAATTCCAAAATACAAATACAAATTACCAAGATTGTAGAATGCCCCATCTGTGGGAAGAAGCTATCTCTTGGTACAAGAAGAAAAACTCACATGGAACTTGTCCCATGTGGAAGCATTTGTGCAATAGGCATGAAAGGTCTTATAGCTGAATGATGAGAGAGAAAGCAGCTGGTGGCCCATCCACATCAGCTGGAACATCCAGAGAACTTTCTGTACCAGTAGAAATGATAACTATTCCTGGCTGTTCACCAAAACTAGAAACATGGTGACTCAGTCTGGCAAAAACCAGATGGCTGTTGGGCTAAACATCACTTCTGTGGCTGCATTTATGGATACATTCCACAGCCACAATGTTTTTTTTTTTTTGTTCTCCCCATTTGTTGTTTCTCTTTTTCAACTGACTGATGCACGTTGCTTCCACAAAGTTCCCTTCCATTAACCATTTTACAACCTTAGTAATTTTTGTTCCCCAATAAAAAAAAACATCCCAAAACATATAACACTTTTTGAAAAATCCATACAATTTAAAATGGTCCTTGTTAGAACCACCTCATCTAGTCAAAGAAAGAGCTAACTGTGTGTTTTTGTGGAATTGTGTGTGTTTTATTGTTTCTGAGTGGCAATGTGGGTGTGTGAATGTCTGAATCAGCGTGGTAGTGAGTGTCTGAGGCTGTACCCCATGGCAGGGCATCCCTGTGGCGAAAATGGGCCCAGGGTTGTGGTCTTGTGAATCCCCCTCCCCTGAAAATCATGCTGGGGCTTGGAGATTGGGTCCTCTGGGCCAAAAGAGGTCAGGAGGCCACCTTCAACCCCCTTTTCCTAAAACATAACACCAGGTCCCAGGGATGGCGTCCCCAGGAAAGAAATATCCCTAGGACGGGCCCACAAGCCCCCCCTTTCCCTTCAAAATGTTGCCAGGCTCATCAGAATGGTGTCCCGGGGGGAAAAATTGGCCCACAGAGGGATTCCACGCACACCCTCCCACCCTAAAGATTCTACTATGCCTCATGGGATGGGGTCTCCGGGTCGAAATCAGCCTACGAGGGGGGACATGCGTGCTCCTTCCACCTCAAAATAACTATGGAATCTGGGAATGGGGTTCTTGGGGCTGTGATCTGCCCAGAGAAGAGGACCATGCATTCCACTGCCCCTAAAAATAATACCGGGGCTCTGGATATGGGTCCTCAGGACTGAAATGTGACCAGGGCCATGCCCCTCCCCTTTCTTTAAAAAAATGTCCTTTGATTGGTCCCCAGTGCCGATAACAGCTCAGGGAGTGGGGTTGCATGTCCCTCTCTCCTTAAAAGAAAACAGAGCCCTAGGGGATGGGGAACCAAGGACATAAAGAGGATCAGGAAGGGGGCTGTGCTGCTCCCTCCCTTTTAATTAAAAAACAAGCAGCCCTGTCAAATGGGGTGCCAGGGCCGAACAAGTCTTGGGAGGGAAGTGGAGCAGCGCCTTCCCCTTTAATTGGTCCACAGCCTGGGCTCTATGGCCAACAGCCCACTGCAAATGGTCAAAGGCTGCATGGAGGGGAGGGTTGGGAGCAGGGCCTGGCCACTGAAGGCCATGCAAGGCGGGGGTCACATTTATGTATGGTTATTAAATATAAATGTAAAAAATACCTGGAAATTCACTTTAAAAAAAGGTTAAAGTAACTTCAAAGTTTGATAAAAAGATCTGTTTCACTGAAAATAACAAAGGTTAAAGTATATATAGTTAGGTGAATTTGTCAATTACAACAAATATGCTTTGAGCTAAACAAAAAAAAAAGAAATTGAGCAGTTAGAGTTAGCAGACTGTTGTGCTCCTTATTACACTGCTTATGACTTTACATTGATCAGTGACAGAATATTTGAAACTCAAATATCACATGGATAGAATATAATGTCAAAAATATTGTGAACAAGAATAATGAGAAGGTAAGTGAAAACAGATAAGATAAGGTACATATATTTGGAGTTGACATGTAGTAAAAGTTCACTTACTCGTAGAAAATTACCTTCATGGTATTCGTGTCCACAGTATTCTTGACACAATGTTCTGTCACATCATTTCTGTGTTTCAGATATCTTGTCCAAACACCCCTCACATATGACATCACTCATGAATTATTCTATGACATCATAGAATGTGGCCCCCTTCCCTGGGCCACTTTTGGCCCTGGGGATTCCATCCTCTGGGGCCCAGTGTTATTTTCATGGGGAAGAAGCACAAAGTCTCACTCCCGGGGGCCCCAACATTTTTCTCCTGTTTCTGGCAACTGCTTTGGGGTGCTTTATCTCTCACTGGAGTCTGACATCCAAGGGAACAGGATGCTCCAAGGGAAATAAATCTCCCTGACCCAATTGGAATACTGTTTTGAAACTGGCACTCTAATGAGCCCAACCATCCAGATATACACCTATTTTTGATTCTTGATTTCTCAAAACTATGGAACAGACTTACACCAAATCACAAAAAGCACAGTCTGCAGAACAAGACCTGACTTCCTGTTGGATTTGGGGTAATATAGTTCAGCATTTTTTGTTATATCCAATGTTAAAGACGTCTATGGGTAATGCAGGAGGATTTTATATTTTGAATCCCCCCTTTTTCTCAGCTCTGGTTTATTGCATCACCCTAAAACTTTCTAGGAAGGAGCTGACATGGATGAACTCTTTTTTTTGTTTTTCTTTTAAAGTTTTGGGAAGATTCTTCAAATGGGACCAAAGTTATTAGCAAAGCAAAATAAAGCTCCTTCTATGGAAGAATAGCACTAACTATAACTACCTATATATGTATATATGTAATACAAGAGCTCTCCAGGAAACCTGGGACACTTCGGGGAGGAGCACTGGAAGGCCGCAAGAGCAGCCAGTGTTAACATGAAGTCCAAGGCTTTGGATTTTATATCACCTAGTGGCTCTCTCCACTAGGTAGTGATAGTTAGGAACATACTACCTAGAAAAAGTGTTTTTTAACCTGCCTATATCTTTGGCACCATTTGACGATTCTTTACAAAAATGTGTGCCAGTGGTTCTTGTTGCGTACAAAACATTTCAAGGTGATCCGTTAATGGGGGGCTGAGAAAAAGGGCGGGGGTCCAAAAAGTTGCATTTCCGTTGTTAATTTCCATTGGACTTTTTGACATGACTACAGTCCGAACCACTGGACTGAATTACACCAAATTTGGCAGAAAGCTAGCTTTCGGTACACAGATTGTGTTTTCGCTTATTTGGTTCAAATTCATTTGGCAGTTTTTCAAGGAGAAAACAATATATGTCTCTGACCATGGTGACTTTGTGAAAAAAGACAAGCTTTCACACAATAATGTACAGCTCAGGCTTGCAACACTTCAAATCAGGAAGTGTTGACAGCCATCTTGGGACTTGGCATTTACAAAAAAAATTGAAAAAAACAAAAAAACAAGGGGCCAGCGAAGAGTCACCCTGACCCCTTAGCTCTGGTGCTGGGGTATCAGAGGGATCACCCCAGAGCTAAAAAGCATTTAAAAAAAGTTCCAGCATGATTTATGGTGGATTGGAAGTGCCGGAAATTTTTAAAAAAGAGCAAAGCACAGGTTCCTGTTCTTCTTTATTCTGAAGCCCACGGGTAGGCCAATTTCTGGGGGCATTGCTAATTTAATGCAGCAGCCTTCCCAGGGCTTTACACAACTATGATGGGGGGGGTGCACACACTCCAGCAGTCCCGGTGACCGCCACCTCCCTGGGGCAGTAATTATAAACAATGCAGGGGGGTGATGTACCCTTGCAGCCTCGGGGCCACCACCTGCCTGTGGCTACAATAAAAAGCAATGGGAGTTTGTTTCAGACCCCTGCAGCCCAAAGGACCAACTCCTCAGGGCTATGCTCATTGGAGGGGGCAACACAACCCCCCTCATGGAGCCACTCATGGCCCAGGGGACCACCACCCCTTAGGGCCAGCTCCTGCTATGTCTGGGGGTGCCCACCCTGGGACATAGCTCTTTGCTTTTGCTTGGTGGGAGCTGACAGCCCCTCCAGGCAAAAGCAAAGTCTGCTTTCTGACAGCGGGAGCTTTCAAACACCTCCTACTGTCAGACAGCAGAGTTTTCGTCTGTCTTCAGACATGTGTGCAGGGAAGATGGTTGAAATCATTGCTCCCACAAGCAGAGAGCTGCTATTTAAAGCAGCTCCCTGCTTCAGGGAGCTGGATAGGACTGCAGGAACCTCCAGGTTCCCCCTGCAGTCCTCTCTCTCTCTCTCTCTCTCTCTCTCTCTCTCTCTCTCTCTCTCTCTCTCTCTCTCTCTCTCTCTCTCTCTCTCTCTCTCTCTCTCTCTCTCTCTCTCTCTCTCTCTCTCTCTCTCTCTCTCTCTCTCTCTCTCTCTCTCTCTCTCTCTCTCTCTCTCTCTCTCTCTCTCTCTCTCTCTCTCTCTCTCTCTCTCTCTCTCTCTCTCTCTCTCTCTCTCTCTCCATCTCTCTCTTCCTTCCCAGAATGGGATGGAAGAGAGAGAGAGAGATTGTTACTGCACTGTTCTTTTCATGCAATGACGTTAAATAGTAAGACTAGCAACATGTTTTGTACAAATGTTATAGTTAAATTTGGATGCAGAGTGGGACAGAGTCACTACTGTCCTAATGGACAAGTTCTTGTTTGGTCAGGCTTTGCGGGCCACCCCTGCCACGTATGGGCAAAGACAATGCAGCCAGGCCCTGTTGCCAACTACTGCTGCACACGGCCAAAGGCTGTGCACGACGGTGGTTGGATTAACGTATAGTAATGAAAATGAATATGCTTTGGAAAAAAAACATGAAAATTAACTGAAAAAATCAAGGTAAATACAACTTGCACCCTAGTCATCCACTGCTAATTACCCCACAAATTCCAGCACTCATGACATCTTTGAAAACATCAGTGATAATGTTAATTTAATGTATGGTAATGCAATATTTACAGTAAAAGAAATTATGAAAAAACTGTGCATGGCAATGGCGTGAGTTATAGTTACCTTAGGGCACATGCTATAGTTACTTGAGATAACTCTATAACCTATAACAGGTGAATTTCTATGGTTTTGAATGTTTAGAATTTGAGCCTAACTATAACGCCCCTGTAACCTTTGGTTTTTTCAGTGAATTCGGTTTTTTAAAAATTCTATTCCCTAATTATAACGTACCACAAACATTTGTTTTGTCAGTGAATATATATATATATACCTATATATATTGTATTGACATAATGTAAAGGCACTACTGAAGCATGCACAATTTAATGACTCCTAGTGTAATGGATTTGAAAGTAAAGACTCACAGTTGTTGCAGAGGATTGTCAGGCTGCATATTCCAAAAGGTGTCTAGTCAAGGACAACTAGGGATATGGGGCTTTGGATAGTGGTAACCCTTCTCCACTGCTCTACATGGAAAAGGCTCCTGACTTTGCCATGTTCGCTACAGGACAGAGAGAATGCCCCCGAAAGACGAGCTGCAGTTGATGTCCCTTACAACATCCATCACTGCTCTGTCTTAATTACTGTTTCCTAAGAAAGTGATAGAATTAAGAGTTGCATTTGTACATTTTATGGTGAGACAGACAGTATGTCAACAACAGTTTCTAACCCCATTACTTAATTTAAATGACCATTTTGAAAAAAATGTATTTATTGCACATTGCTTGAAAAGGAGGGTGCTTGAATAAAACATATTTCAACTCACTTTGCTCTCTAAAATTAGAAATAAGGTCCACAGTATGACAGAATATATTTGTGGCTTTGTGTGGGTAGCAGGCGGCGAGATAAAGAGTGAAGGAACGGTAGAAACAGAAGAAATCATATTTGCGAACACTACCCATATTTTATATGCATATAGAATTGAACATGTCCTTCTGAAAGGGAGAGGTTGAGGACAATCCTTAATGTAAATCTATAATAAATATACTCTTGAGAATACAATTTTCCTGCATGCAACACAGGCACGCTGGAACCAATTGAAATAACATAACCTCAAACAGTAGTCAACATCACAGCATATGGACATTATCAGTGGAATGAAGCCCATTTGTCTATTATAATACGAAGCCTGTTCACCACGAGAGTTTACATTTAGGCAATTCTGAGACAGTTACTCGTATATCACTATTATGCAATCACATAATTAAAGGCAGATAATATGTGCTAGGGAAATTGATAAAATCTCTGGCAACATTGTTAGAGGCGGGCCGCAGGGCTGGTGTTTTTCATCAGTGTTCTGTCTACCGTTTTGCATTTTTCATTACATTGGAAACCTTCTGGCTATCGAATAATGTTGTTCGACATTCCTTTATTTTCTAACAGGAAAGTTTATTTTGATATGTAGCACAGATTTCCAAGACAGTTAAAATTGAGCATGATTTTTCCAGCAGTTATGTTCTGCACAGCCATCCAACTTATTTAGTTCAGTGCTCGTTATTAAAACTATATTTTTCAACTTTACACCAACCTTGCTAGTAATTTAGTTTGTACCCCTGATCCATATTTTTGAAATTAATTTTCTTTTCTGACTTGACTGCTGTTGGACCTGGCCCTCTCTGCAGGGACATCCCCAAACGTTTTGCCTTTTACCCTTCACTTTTTTCACAATTCGTTTTTGTTAGCCATGCTTAAGTGCCTGTGCTCTCTCCTCTTAAAAGTGTTAGATTGACTTATGCCAAATTGACATGTTTAATTTACTTTTATGTCCCCTGTAGAATGGTATACCATATATGTCCATGGCCTGTGAATTAAATGCTACCAGTGTGCCTGCAGCACTTATTGTGCCAGCCACTTAAGTAGCACCTTAGAACCTGTCCCTGGCCTGCTGCCGCAGCCTGAATGCAGTTTTAAACTGTCAATTCCACTTGGCATTTAATCTCCCTTGCTAAGTCACAAATCTCTGCTTTTGTGGCATATATATCACATCTAAGGTAGGCACCAGGTAACCTATGGGGCAGGGTGCTGTGTAATTTAAATGTTCAACATGTACTTCTTAGTTTTACAGTTCCTGGTAGTCTTCAGTTTTCTGTGAGGCCTACCATTCCCATAGGATTACAATGGAGATTGCTCATTGCATTTAATAAACTGTAATTTCCAATTGGGAGCTGGTGTCATGGTACCTTTGGTGTCTTTGAAATTGAGTTGTAATTATAAACCCTCTCCAATGGAAAAGTCTGATTTTTCATCTGCATGTTTGAAAATACCACCTTTTGAAAGCTGGCCTTTCCCTGCCTTAAGCCCTTTAGTGCTTGTAGCCTGTCTTAGATCACAAGACTGTGTGTAGCTGACAGTTAGACTTTGTGAATTCCTCCCAGGTGGTCACATAATAGAGAGATAAGGTGTGCTTGAATGCGCCATCTGCTGGCAGGATGAGGGACGGAGCTGAGAACAGCCCCACTTACAACTGAATAGCCTGTGCTCTGCCTTCACACAAAGGGTTTACCAACTCTGCATTGTCACTTCAGCCATCTTGGAGCCAGGGCAGGGCATCCAGGAAATTCCGTTCACTTCAAAGCCACTGTCAGCTTCTCCCACCTTACAGAACCAGGGAACAAGGGTATAAAAGAAGGACCTCAGACACCAACTCTTCAGCAGACTTCTGGCCCTGTGGATAGTCTGCGAGAAAGGGCTGCTGTGCTGCTACAAGAACTGCCACTCTGCTGGATTGCTGCACTAAAGGAACTGCACCTTTGCTCTGCTGATGTGCTTCCTGCTGCCCTCTTCCCTGGGGAAGAATAATTGAATGTGCCTCGCAGGCCCTGGATCTTTGGTTTGGCTCACAGGCTCTTTAAGATTTGGGGCTCTTCACAACACAAATGGGCCCATGTTGCAACAGAACTGTGGTGTTCTCACCAACGTTCAGTGTGAGCCGCCACCCACCTGTCTTTTCACACAGCAAGCATTAATCGTCAAGGAGGACAGCCACCATGAAACTCCAGCTCGCCTGTCCATGATGCCCAGCCTGCTCTTTGTGGCACGACGACTACTGCACATGAAGTTCTCCTTGCTTCCTGCGATCTGCCCCAATGTGAATTGGACTCTTGGAACAAGGCAAATCTTTAGCTGGAGTAATCTGGGACTGTATCTGGTTCGCACTTGCTAGAAATGGGGTCTCTAGTTGGCAGAGGTATTCATCTTTGTCCAAATAGGGACCTCAATCCTAGTCAGGGTAAGTCACACACAATCCAAATTATCCTGTGCCCACCCTCTGGTAGCTTGGTACTGAGAAGTCAGGCTTAACTTAGAAGACAATGTGTAAAGTATTTTTGCAATAAATCATACAGTAACACAGTGAAAACACCACAAAAATACACCACACAGGTTTAGAAAAATATAAAATAGTTATCTGGTTAAATTAAGGTCAAAACAATAAAGATTCAATAAGCACAAGTTAAGATATCACTTTTGCTAGATTAACAAGAGTCCTAAATCTTAGAAATCAACAATTGTCTTTTGATCACACAAAGTACCTGGTTTGCATCAAAATTACATGCACAGGGAATGCAGAGGAGGAGATGCGTGGAAAAATAAGGTGTGCGTCAGATTTTCCAACGCGGCACAGATGATGTGTTGTTTCTTTCCACGCTGCAAGGGGCTTTGCATTGATTTCTGCACACAGTCTTGGGTCCTCACAGGAATGCAGGGTTCTTTTGACAGCCAGGGACTATGAGTGGAAATCCTGGGTGTGCGGGACAAAGTCACAGGCATTGCGTCGACCTGATAGGCATTTCTGTCACATGATAGGCGCTGCGTCAATTCTTTACTCAGGAAGTTGGGCTGCGTCGTTCCGGCTCGGCTCTGCGTTGATCCGGTAGGGCTGAGCATTAAATTTCTGGTTGCAAAGCAGGCACTACGTCGATCTTCATTCGGAAAGGTGGGCCACATCATTCCGGTTCAGCTGTGTGGTGATTTCCTCATCGCAAGGCAGGCTGTGCATCAATTTTCAGCTCACAAGGAGTTTCCTTGATAAGATGAAGTATTTTTAGCCCTGAGACTTCATAAAACAGGGGGCAAGCTCAATCTAAGCACTTGGAGAGCACTTCTCAGCAAAGTCAGAGGCCAGCAAGGCAGCAGGGCAACAGCAAGGCAGCATTCCTTCACAGCAAAGCAGTCCAGGCGAGTCCTTTTGGCAGCCAGGCACTTCCTTTTGACAAGTTGCAGGTTCTGGCCCCATTTGCTAGTATCTGAGACCCAGTTTATATACCCAAAAATGCCTTTGAAGTGGGGGAGACTTCAAAGAGTGGTTTTGAAGTGCACAAGGTCCCCTTTCAGTACAGATCTATCTGCCAGAGTCCCTTTAGGAGTTTTGGTGGTCCATTGTGTTAGGGCATACGACTGATCTTTGAAATATAAGTGGTCCTCCACCCTTCCAGCCCAGGAAGACCCATTCAGTATGCAGATGAATGCAGATGTGTCTGAGTGTCCTGTGTTTGTGGTTGTCTGGGTGGAATGAACAAGGGAACTGCCAACCAGCCCTGACCAGACGTTGATTGGAGTCAGACTGTAAGGCACAGATGGATTTTAAGTTCAGAGAAATTGTCACTTTCTAAAAGTGCCATTTCTAAAATAGTAATAAAAAATTCTACCTCACCCATAAGCAGGATTTTATATTGCCATTCTGGCAATACTAATAATGACCTGTTTACCACTCTCTGATCAGAATCTACCACTGAAACAGTACGTGAGGGCAGACCTAATGCTAGCCTATGAAAGGAGCAGACCTCACAGTAGTGGAAAACGAATTTTGGAATGTTTCCACTACCAAGACATATAAAACACATCTGTATATGTCCTGCCTTCTACCTACATAGCACCCTGCCCTATGGGTTACCTAGGGCCTACCCTAGGGGTTAGCTATGTGTAGAATAAGGGGAGTTTAAGCCTTGGCAAGTATTTTTAAAATCCAAGCCAAAGTGGCAGTGAAACTGCACACACAGGCTTTGCAATGGCAGGCCTGAGACCTGGTATGGGGCTACTTATGTGGATGGCACAATCAGTGCTACAGGCCCACTAGTAGCATTTTATTTACAGGCCCTGGGTACCTGTAGTGCACTTTACTAGGGACTTACAAGTAAATTAAATGTGCCAGGTTGGTATGAGCCAATGTTACCATGTTTGAAGGACACTTTAGCACTGGGTTAGCAGGGGTAAAGTGTGCAGAGTCCTAAAACCAGAAAAAACAGTGTCTGAAAAGTGGAGGGACGCAGACAAAAAGTTGGGGTATGACCATCCTAAGGCTGTCAGGTCTAACAACACTCCATCACTGTTGGCCTGACCTTCTGACAGTGACCTTTTCCATCATGACTAGATAGCCACGGTTGGTGCTTTATGCTTTTAGGCACCATATTGCAGTTTATTCTTTCAAAATTTATATCTCCATTTCTACTAGATTTTTTAGTCATTTTGGTCTTGTTTTAAGTAGTAATTAAACTCTATTTTTCTAACCTGGTGGGGGATCTTTCTGTTTGAATTGTTGCACAAATACTTCCTTTAAGTTAATTTTGTCTGCTGTGCACCAAGCTACGACGGGGTTGAGCAGAGGTTAATTTAGGGTGTGTTTGTGAATTACCTCAATAAGATTGTGGTTCCTGCTTGATTGGTGTGCATACCTCTGTCAACCAGAAACCAAATTTCTAACATTGGTGTTCAGCCGTGAGCATAGGACTTGAATTTATAGAGTACCATATAGTAACTTGCTGTACACTACCATTCCACATCTAAGACCAGTTACAATATCCTAACCCTGACTGGCTTCTTTCATCTTTCAAAACGTATCCTTTCCCTAACTACCTGTTGTGACTGGAATCTCACCTGCAAAGGTGGAGTTTAACCTGGCCAACCTGGAGAGCTATATTGTGGCCCAGTGCAATGCATTTTGATGAGCTTCAAAAGGCTTTGAGGGCATGGGTAGAAGCCCAATTGACCCCAACAGATGATGAGGGGGAAGAGCTGGACAAGGAGGAATTGGAGCAAGACCAGCAGGCGAACCTTCGAAGACATGCTGTAGAGAAGGGGGTAACCTACTCCTAGGACTGACAAACCCTCCCTGTGCTTGAAGAAATATGTTTTCAAGGAGCCTTTCTGCAGAGGGGCAGGAGGACAGAAGGGAAGAGAGAAAGCTTAAGTTAGAGCTTGCTAAAGTGGAAAAGGAGCAGGCTTTGAAAGTGGAGAGACTGGCCATGAATGGAACAAGGATGGCCCACTCACTATCAGAGAGCTGGATTTCAGAGATAAGCAGATTGACTGCAGCAGTAATGGTGGCAGCTGTGTCCACTAGGGAAGGAAAGGTCTGCATATCCAAGGTGGACTTCCTAGATTTTGCCAGTAAGGCTTTGAAGGGTTAGGTGGGAGGCAGCAAGATAAAAGATTATACTGGGCTGTACAACCAGATTCTGAGGGAGCACAGCCGTGATATTTGTTGTACAGAGTTGTGCCAACACCTGTTTAATAGCAAGCTGAAAGACCCCAGGAAGCTTGCTGAGGAGGCAGACCTCTGGATCATCACCAGAGTGTCTAAACGGTATTTGGAAGTGACCCCTGGAGAAGTGGTTCAGGTTCCCCCCAACAGAGGGAAGGGGGGAGTCAAGGCAAACCCAGACAAGTCACAGGTTAAGGGGGAAAGAAAGGGTACCCATGTCCCTTCTGAGGCAAGGGCAGCTCCCTAGGGGTGCAATTTATTTTTAGGCCATTTCTGCCCTCCCAGGGGCAGATCGGCGAATTATAATTAGGCCGAAACCGCTAGACACCAGGGATCTTTTTTTTTTTTGCTTTATGTATGTGAGGCTCAACCCCTTAGGCAAGGGTCACTCCCTTGCGGGCAAATTTACTTTTAGGCCATTTGTGCCCCCCTTGGGGCAGATCAGCCTATTTTTATTAACCACTTAGGCAACAGTGATTGGTGTGTGTGTGTGTTTTGTTTGGGTGCAGGCCCTTGGGCAAGGGCCGCTTCCCAGAGGGGCAAAATATTTTTACGCCTTTTCTACCCCCCCCGGAGGCAGAAACCCCTAGACACCAGGGACTTTTTTTTTGTCAATTTCATGTAAGGGGAGCAGTCCCTTAGGCAAGGGTCGCTCCCCTTGGGGGGCAAATTTGTTGTAGGCCATTTCTGCTCCCCTTGGGGACAGATCGGCCCATTTTTGTTATGCCAATCTGCCCCCGGGGCAGAAACCACTTAGGCACCAGTGATTGGTGTGTGTGTGTGTATGTGTTTTGTTTGGGGGGCAGCCCCTTCGGCAAGGGTCACTCCCCATGGGGGGGCACATTACTGTTGGCCGTATCTGCCCCCACCCGGGGGCAGATTGGCCTATTTTTAGAAGGCCCATCTGCCCCCAAGGTGGGCAAAAGCCCACCAGAGACCAGGGAATATTTTTTCTAAAATAAGAGGGTGAGGGTATAGCCATACCCCCACCCCAAATAAATGGGGACAAAGTTGTTCTTCCCACTGGTTGGCAGATGGGGCAATTACCCCAGTTCCACTCCCCGGGGGGGGGCAGAAAGCATACTAGATGCCAGGGAATAAAAAAAAAATAGTGGGGTGGTGGCTACCAACCAGTATGGGCCTGGTTATGTCCTCATCCCAACTGAAGGTAGTAACAGTCTTTCAGCTCTCCCCCTGCACACTAAAACATCTTATCCCATGGCAAGCAAGAGGACACTTAATTATTTTGGGTTTTGGTTTTACATATGGGCCTTGAGAGCTTGGCTAACTCTCAATATCATCCCACTTGGAAAGGTGAGGGCTGCACTTTTTGGACTTTGGGACGCTGCCAGGTAGAAAAATCCACAAGACCTAGACACATCTGAAAACTAAACATCAGTGTGAGTGGAGGGTGGTGTGCTTCACATTCACCCCGCACCATTTTGTTACCCACAATGCCCTGCAAAACTCCAACTTTGCTGGAATTCACACATTTTCCCCACATTTGGGTGATGGGACCTTCCGGAATCTGCAGGAATCCACAAAACTCCTACGACCCAGCATTGTCTCACCTATACGGATAACAATTCAGCTGCACTTGTCAGCCTAAAAATGTATTTTTTGAAGCTACCCTTTAGGACCTGCTTTGGTTTCCTCTCAATTATGACATGTTTTTGGCTCTTCCCTGTCACAGGCACTTCGCCCACCTACACAAGTGAGGTATAATTTTTACCGGGAGACTGAGGGGTATGTTGGGTGGTAGGAAATTTGTCCCGGTGCGGTGATCCCACACAGAAAAATTTGATTTTTTTTGCTACATTTGAGGTTGCTGAGGATTCTAGGTAAGAAAACATTAGGTGATCACGCAAGTCACACCTCACTGGACTACCTTGGGTGTCTAGTTTTCAGAAATGTCTGCGTTTGGTAGGTTTCCCTAGATGGCTGCTGAGCCCAGGACCAAAAACGCAGGTGCCCCCGCAAAAACAGGTCATTTTGTATTTTATAATTTTGATGTGTACAGATAGTGTTTTGGGGCACTAGGCCTAACCACACAAGGTAACATTTTTATCGGGAGATTTGGGGGAACGCTGAGTGGAAGGAAATTTGTGGCTCCTCTCAGATTCCGGAACTTTCTGTCACCGAAATGTGAGGAAAAAGTGTTTTTGGGCCAAATTTTGAGGCTTGCAAAGGATTCTGGGTAACAGCACCTGGTGAGAGCCCCACAAGTCACCCCATCTTGGATTCTCTTAGGTTACTAGTTTTCAAAAATTTTCAGGTTTGGTAGGTTTCCCTAGGTGCTGGCTGAGCTAGAAGCCAAAATCCACAGCTAGGCACTTAGCAAAAAACAGGTCTGTTTTCTTTGGGAGAATGTGATGTGTCCATGTTGTGTTTTGGGGCATTTCCCTTTACGGGCCCTAGGCCTACCCACACAAGTGAGGTACTAATTTTATCGGGAGACTTGGGGGAACGCTGGGTGTAAGGTAATTTGTGGCTCCTCTCAGATTCCAGAACTTTCTGTCACCGAAATGTGAGGAAAAAGTGTTTTTTTGGCCAAATGTTGAGGTTTGCAAAGGATTCTGGGTAACACAACCTGGTGAGAGCCCCACAAGTGACCCCATCATGGATTCCCTAGGTGTCTAGTTTTAAAAAAATGTGCAGGTTTGCTAGGTTTCCCTATGTGCCGGCTGAGCTAGAGGCCAAAATCCACAGCTAGGCACTTTCCAAAAAACACGTCAGATTTCAATGTAAAAATGTGATGTGTCTATGTTGTGTTTCCTGTCGCAGGCATTAGGCCTACCCACGCACGTGAGGTACCATTTTTATTGGGAGACTTGGAGGAACACAGAATAGCAAAACAAGTGTTATTGCCCCTTGTCTTTCTCTACATTTTTTCCTCCCAAATGTAAGACAGTGAGTAAAAAAGGTGTCTATTTGAGAAAATCCCTGTAATTCACAGTCTAGTATGGGCACCCCGGAATTCAGAGATGTGTAAATAACCACTGCTTCTCAATACCTAATCTTATGCCCATTTTGGAAATACAAAGGTTTTCTTGATACCTATTTTTCACTCTTCCTATTTCAGCAAATGAATTGCTGTGTACCCGGTATAGAATTAAAACCTGTTAGAAATGGGGTCTTTGGTTGACAGTCAGGTTACCCCCTGTTCAAGCAAGGACCCTCACTCTAGTTAGGATAAAAGAGAATCACCCTCAGCTAACCCCTGCTTACCCCCTTGGTAGCTTGGCAGAGCAGTAGGCTTAACCTCAGAGTGCTGGGCGTAAAGTATTTGTACCAACACACACAGTAACTCAATGAAAACACTACAAAATGACACAACACCAGTTTAGAAAAATAGGAAATATTTATCTAGACAAAACAAGACCAAAACGACAAAAATCCAACATACACAAGTCAAGTTATGATTTTTTTAAAGGTTTAAAATAAAAAGAGTCTTTAGGTAGTTGTAACAACACACTAGCGCTGCTAGCGTGAAAATGTACCTGGTTTGCGGCAAAAATAACCCCGCACGGGCGGTGTGCGTCGAAAATAACCCTGCACGGGTATATGCGTCGAAAACAGCTCGGCACGGCGAGGCGCGTCGAAAAAGCCAGCCACGCGACGGTCCGAAAGTCCCGCGGCGCTGGTTGCGATCTCTCAGCCTTCGTCAGCGATGCTGCGCGTCGTTTCTCCTGCTCCGGGCGTCGATTCTCCGGTCGCGTTTCCTGCGGCGTCGTTTCTCAGCTGCGGAGCCGGCGTCGCGTCGTTTTCTCAGCCGCGATCGGATTCGCGTCGATCTTTTCTCCGCACGGTGCTCGGTGCGTGTATTTTTGTCCTTAGGCTGCCAGCCTCTCCTTTCAGGGTCCCAGGAACTGGAAGGGCACCACAGAGCAGAGTAGGGGTCTCTCCAGAGACTCCAGGTGCTGGCAGGAAGAAGTCTTTGCTATCCCTGAGACTTCAATAACAGGAGGCAAGCTCTACATCAAGCCCTTGGAGATTTCTTCTTCAAGATGGAAGGCACACAAAGTCCAGTCTTTGCCCTCTTACTCTGGCAGAAGCAGCACTGCAGGAAAGCTCCACAAAGCACAGTCACAGGCAGGGCAGCACTTGTTCCTCAGCGATCAGCTCTTCTCCAGGCAGAGGTTCCCCTTGATTCCAGAAGTGTTTCTCAAGTTTGTAAGTTTGGGTGCCCTTCTTATACCCATTTTAGTCTTTGAAGTCACCTTTCTTCAAAGGGGACTCACACCTTCTTGTGAAATCCTGCCTTGCCCAGGCAAGGCCTCAGACACACACCAGGGGGCTGGAGACAGCATTGTCAGAGGCAGGCACAGTCCTTTCAGATGAGAGTGACCACTCCACCCCTCCCTCCTAGCAGAGATGGCTAATCAGGAATGCAGATCACACCCCAGCTCCCTTTGTGTCACTGTCTGGTGTGAGGTGAAAAACAACCCAACTGTCAACTGACCCAGACAGGGAATCCACAAACAAGGCAGAGTCACAGAATGGTTTAAGCAAGAAAATGCTCACTTTCTAAAAGTGGCATTTCCAAACTCACAATCTCAAAATCAACTTTACTAAAAGATGCATTTTTAAATTGTGAGTTCAGGGATCCCAAACTCCACCTGTCCATCTCTTCTCTAGGGGAATCTACACTTTAATCATATTTAAAGGTAGCCCCCATATTATCCTATGAGAGAGAGACAGACCTTGCAACAGTGAAAACGAAATTGGCAGTATTTCACTGTCAGGACATATAAACCACATTACTATATGTCCTACCTTATCCATACACTGCACCCTGCCCTTGGGGCTACCTAGGGCCTACCTTAGGGGTGCCTTACATGTAAGGAAAGGGAAGGTTTAGGCCTGGCAAGTGGGTACACTTGCCAAGTCGACTTTACAGTGTAAGAATACACATACAGACACTGCAGTGGCAGGTCTGAGACATGATTACAGAGCTACTTATGTGGGTGGCACAACCAGTGCTGCAGGCCCACTAGTAGCATTTGATTTACAGGCCCTGGCACCTCTAGTGCCCCTTACTAGGGACTTACTAGTAAATCAAATATGCCAATCATGGATAAACCACTTACATACAATTTAAACAGGAGAGCATATGCACTTTAGCACTGGTTAGCAGTGGTAAAGTGCTCAGAGTTGAAAAGCCAACAGCAACATGTCAGAAAAATATAGGAGGCAGGAGGCAAAAAAGTCTGGGGATGACCCTGCATAAGCAAAAGTCCAACAAAACCCATTGCAAGGTGCAGCTCATTTATTGGCTCTGGGTACCTACGGTTCTTGATGAACCTACAAGCCCTATATAGCTCCACAACCAGAAGAGTCCAGAAGACGTAACAGTATATTGGTTTAAAAAATCTGACATTGCAGGAAAAAGTTACAGAGTAAAACGTTGGGAAACAAGGCTGTTTTCTTACCACAATTTCAATACTTTTTTTTTTATTTCAGCTGCTATTTTCTGTAGGAAAACCTTCTAGGATCTACACAAATTAACCCCTGCTGAATTCAGAATGTTGTCTACTTTCTAGAAATGTTTAGCTTTCTGGGATCCAGCATTTGTTTTACACCCATGTCTGTCACTAACTGGAAGGAGGCTGAAAGCACAAAAAATAGTAAAAATTGGGTATGTCCCAGTAAAATGCCAAAATCATGTTTAAAAATGGGGATTTCTGATTCACGTCTGCCTGTTCCTGAAAGCTGGGAAGCTGGTGATTTTAGCTATGCAAACCCTTTGTTGATGCCATTTTACGGGGAACAACCACAAGCCTTCTACTGCAGCCTTTTTTCCAATTTTGTTTTAAAAACCCCAAGTTTTCATTGTATTTTGGCTCATTTCTTGGTCTCCTTCGGGGGAACCCACAAAATCTGGTTACCTCTAGAATCCCTATGATGTTGGAAAAAAAGGACACAAATTTGGCGTGGTCAAAAATTTATGAGGGCCTAAGCGAGAACTGCCCCAAATAGCCAAAAAAAGGCCCGGCACCTGAGGGGAAAAGGCCTGGGAGAGAAGAGGTTAAGGTGTAAGCGTTTTGACATATAAGAGATTTCCTGTGAATTTCTTAGGTGTATGTGGAAGTTAGGAGATTGCTCTCCCTCTAGACATTCCTCAAAACCTCCTATGAAACAGTACGGAATTGAAGGCAACTAGCCAGCAAAATATAAATATTTATACATATATATATATATATATATATATATATATATATATATATATATATATATATATATATATATATATATATAAATAAATATATATATATACATGTATATATATATATATATATATTTTTATATAAAAAAATATACAAAATTTCAGACGACTTGCGACTCTCCTGTAGAGTTCAGAATGCCAATACCTTAGGAAACCACATTATATACATCTGAGAAGTCGGAGAATGCTAATAGAACTACAAATGACAAAATTTGCCAATACTCTAAATATTTTGGTTTCAAGATGTGGCCTGTTGGACCTGGCTTTTTGATAGGGTCATCCCCAAACTTTTTGCCTTCCTCCTTCTCTTTTTCTGACCTCTTTTTTGCTGGCTTTTAGACTCTGCGCACTTTACCACTGCTAACCAGTGCTAAAGTGCATATGTTCTCTCCCTTTTTAAAAATGGTAACTTTGGATCATACCTGATTGGACTATTTAATTTACTTATAAGTCCCTAGTAATGTGCACTATATGTGCCTTCGGCCTGTAAATTAAATGATACTAGTGGGCCTGCAGCACTGATTGTGCCACCCACTTTTGTAGCCCCCTTAACCTTGTCTCAGGCCTGCCATTGCAAGGCCTGTGTGTGCAGTTTCACTGCCACTTCGACTTGGCATTTAAAAGTACTTGCCAAGCCTAGAACTCCCCTTTTTCTACATATAAGTCACCCCTAATGTGTGCCCTAGGTAATCCCTAGAGCAGGGTGCTGTGTGGGTAAAAGGCAGGACATGTACCTGTGTAGTTATATGTCCTGGTAGCGTAAAACTCCTAAATTTGTTTTTACACTACTGTGAGGCCTGCTCCCTTCATAGGCTAACATTGGGGCTGCCCTCATACATTGTTGAAGTGGCAGCTGCTGATCTGAAAGGAGCAGGAAGGTCATATTTAGTATGGCCAGAATGGTAATACAAAATCCTGCTGACTGGTGAAGTCGGATTTAATATTATTATTCTAGAAATGCCACTTTTAGAAAGTGAGCATTTCTTTGCACTTAAATCTTTCTGTGTCTTACAATCCACGTCTGGCTGGGCTTGGTTGATAGCTCCTTGTGCATTCACTCAGACACACCCCAAACACAGGGTACTCAGCCTCACTTGCATACATCTGCATTTTGAATGGGTCTTCCTGGGTTGGGAGGGTGGAGGGCCTGCTCTCACACAAAGGACTGCCACACCCCCTACTGGGACCCTGGCAGACAGGATTGAACTGAAAGGGGACCTGGTGCACTTCTTAGCCACTCTTTGAAGTCTCCCCCACTTCAAAGGCACATTTGGGTATAAAACAGCGCCTCTGCCCTACCTCATCAGATACTTGCTGGAGAAGAAACCTGAACCAGAAACTACATCCTGCCAAGAAGAACTGCCTGGCTGCTCAAAGGACTCACCTGTCTGCTTTCTACAAAGGACTGCTGCCTTGCTGTTGTCCTGCTGCCTTGCTGAACTCTTGTCTGGCTGTAAAAGTACTCTCCAAGGGCTTGGATAGAGCTTGCCTCCTGTTCCCTGAAGTCTCAGGACCAAAAAGACTTCTCTTTTTCACTTGGACGCTTCGTGCGCCTAAATTTTCGACGCACAGTTTGTCCGCGGTGAGAAAAACGCCGCACACCGTCGCAACGCCTTTGGGACGACCGGAACTTCGAAGCACGGCCTCGCAAGGACAACGCCGCCCGACCTCCAGAGGAGAAATCGACGCAACGCCTGCTGTGAGAGCGAAACTTCGACGCACAGCCCCGCAGAACGACACGCAGCCGGAAAACAAGCAGGACAATCCACGCACAGACCCGAGACATCTGGTAATCCCCACGACCCACAGAAAGAGACTGCCCGCGCGCTGGAAAATGACGCACGACTTCCCCGCGTGAAAAATAACGACACAAGTCCGTGTGTGCTGGGGAGAAATCGACGCACACACCATTTTTCCACGTATCTCTTCTTCTGTGGCCCTTTGCGGGGATTTTCCACTCCAAACCAGGTACTTTGTGCTTGAAAGAGACTTTGTTTGCTTTTTAAAGACTTATGACACTTTATATCACTTTTCAGTGATATCTTTACAAATTCATATTGCATCCTTATTCGTTTTGACCTACAAGTATCCTGATAAATATTATATATTTTTCTAAACACTGTGTGGTGTATTTTTGTGGTGCTATATTGTGGTATTGTATGATTTATTGTACAAATACTTTACACATTGCCTTCTAAGTTAAGCCTGACTTCTCGTGCCAAGCTACCAGAGGGTGGGCACAGGCTAATTTTGGATTGTGTGTGACTTACCCTGACTAGAGTGAGGGTTCTTGCTTGGACAGAGGGTAACCTGACTGCCAACCAAAAAACCCATTTCTAACATTGGTGATGAGCGGTGAGGATAGGACTTGTATTTGTGCAGTGACATACAGTAGCTAAGTATTTCACTACCTACCCACAGTTGAAGGTCAACTTGATTTTGATTTCTTTTTTGCAAATTCGTTTTTCCTGACAATTTTCAAAAACTAAATCCTCACTCAACATGTCTCTGACTGGGTCTCAAGTAGTAGACTTTGACCTAGTCCTGTTGGATACATATACGGTCAAACAGCTAAGAGGGTTCTGCAGGGCAATGAGGGTACCCACCCAAGGGGCCTCCAAAAAGGAGGACTTTCAAGTGGCTCTGAGGGCCTGGGCAGAAGCCCATTTAGAAGAGGATGATGAGGAAGAGGAGCCAGAAAATGGCCCCTCAGAGGATTTGTTGCTATCTGTGGATGATGTTACCACTGCAATTGTGCCCCCTTCCAGACCAGGGAGCAGTGTCTCTGTGCAAAGCCTGACCACAGAGGAAAGGAGAGAGGAAAGGGAGTTCCAATTGCAAATGGCAAAACTGAAAATTGAGGCTCAACAGGAGGAAAGAAGGGCAGAGAGAGAAGCCAAGCAAGCTGAGGCTGAAAGAGCAGCCAAACAGATTGAAGCTGAAAGAGAAGCCAAACAAGCTGAAGCTGAAAGAGCAGCCAAACAAGCTGAAGCTGAAAGAGCAGCCAAACAGGTGGAAGCTGAAAGAGCTTTGGCTGAAAAGAAACTATTGTTGGCTCATGAACTGAGTCTCAAGGAGCTGGAGATCAAGGCGAAACAGTCTGAATCCAGCAATAATGGTGGCAGCATACTGACAGGACCTGCTGGAGAAAAGAAGGTTCGTATACCCAAAAATGTGGTGCCCAGTTTTGTGGTGGGAGATGACATAGATAAATGGTTAGCTGCTTATGAAGTTGCACTAAGGGCTCATGAAGTTCCTGAAGGGCAATGGGGGGTAGCTATGTGGGGTTATGTGCCGCCATTGGGGAGGGACACACTTCTCACATTGGATCAACCTGATCAAAACACATACCCACTTCAGAAAGCCACTTTACTTGCCAAGCTTGGGCTGACCCCTGAGGGATACCGTCAGAGGTTCAGGGACAGCACCAAACAAACCACACAAACCTGGGTAGATTTATTTGACTTTTCCAGTAAGGCACTGAATGGATGGGTGCGGGGCAACAAAGTAGATAATTATAAAGGGTTATATGACCTGATTCTGAGAGAGCATATGCTCAATACTACTTTTACAGAGTTGCACCAGCACTTGGTAGATAGTAAGCTGACTGATCCTAGGAAGCTTGCTGAGGAGTCAGACCTCTGGACAAGCACCAGAGTGTCCAAAAAGGTATCTGGGAGTGACCCCGAGAAGGGTAGTTCCGTTTCCCCCGACAGAGTGAGGAGGAGGTTATAGATGACCCAGACGAGTCCCAGAGTAAGGGGGGAGGAAAGGGTTCCCATACCCCATCTGAGAAACAGGGTGGGGCTTCTGGTGGGCAGTGGCCCAAAGCATCCCATTCCCAACCCCGCTGCTTTGAGTGTTCCCAGCTAGGACACAGGAAGGGGGACTCTGTCTGTCCAAAGAACTCACCCAATATTGGGACCTCTACAGGGGTGGCCCATGTGGCCTTAGGGGAATGCAGTCCCCAGGGGCAGGTCGTAGACCATGCCTTCATCTCCTTTAGTTGGGAGGTGGACTCAGAGGGTAAACTGGTGACCCCTGAGGGTGGGAGTTGTCACTTCCACCAGGTGGGAGTGAATGGGGTCCCAGTCACCGCTTTGAGAGACACAGGGGCTAGTCTTACCATGATTGTGGAGAGACTAGTGTCACCAGAGCAGTACACCGGACAGGTGTGTAGAGTGACTCCAGCCATTGGGGAAGATTTCTTCTGCCCCATGGCCCAGGTGTCCCTAGAGTGGGGTGGGGAGGTGACCCAGAGGCGGGTCATAGTTAGTCCCCAGCTGCCCATTGACTGCATTCTGGGGAATGAGTTTCCCTTAGTGTCAGGAGAGCTGAGAGGGTTGACCCCCAAGGGTGCCCTGACAGTTCAGATGTCTGGCAGTACCACTCCCCAAAGGAGGGTACGTAAGCCCAGATGGGGAGGCACGGTGAGGAAGGACTCACCCCTGTCCTCTGTTCAGCCTCAGGGTACAGACCCTGGGCTGAGGGACCAGTATCAGGGACCCACCACTGACCTGGTGAGAGTGGAGAAGGGGTGCAAGACCCCTGGGGTTACTGCCCCCCATTCTGGGATGCTTCAGGAACCCCTTGGGAGCTCCCTACCAGCCCCCCAGTTGGAGGAGAAGCTCATCCAACGGCCCCCCTCAGGGTCTCCACCTAGCAGTGGATGGTCGGGGGCCTGGCTCGTAACACTGACAGCTGTCAGTGGTATCTGTTGGTTTCTGTCCTTGTGGGCAGAGTTTTCCCTGGGTTGGGGACAGAAGTCAGACCCAAGGAATGGAATGGGCCACATCACTTTGTTGGCCATGGTGGTACTGCCTGCATACTGGGATGCATCTGTAAGCAAATTAAAGTTAGGAGCTTTACAGATGGGGTCTTCAGGTGATGAGAAGGGTTCCCCATGGGCCAGATCAGTGGCCCCGAAGAGTATAGACAAAGAAGCCTCACTGAGTTCAGAAAGGCGTAGAACTGGCGAGTGTCTCTGCAGTAGTGGGCCATTGTCCATGTTCTATCGCCTTAAGCAGGGAAGTCCATCAGAGTGTTGATTAGTCTACCCTGGCTTTAGGCTGGTAGGGGGTCATGTGCGACCTGGCTTTTTGACAGGGTCATCCCCAAACTTTTTGCCTTCCTCCTTCTCTTTTTCGGACCTCATTTTTGCTGGCTTTTAGACTCTGCGCACTTAACCACTGCTAACCAGTGCTAAAGTGCATATGCTCTCTCCCTTTTTAAACATGGTAACTTTGGATCATGCCTAATTGGACTATTTAATTTACTTATAAGTCCCTAGTAATGTGCACTATATGTGCCTAGGGCCTGTAAATTAAATGATACTAGTGGGCCTGCAGCACTGATTGTGCCACCCACTTAAGTAGCCCCCTTAACCTTGTCTCAGACCTGCCATTGCAAGGCCTGTGTGTGCGTGCAGTTTCACTGCCACTTCGACTTGGCATTTAAAAGTACTTGCCAAGCCTTGAACTCCCCTTTTTCTACATATAAGTCACCCCTAATGTGTGCCCTAGGTAACCCCTAGAGCAGGGTGCTGTGTGGGTAAAAGGCAGGACATGTACCTGTGTAGTTATATGTCCTGGTAGCATAAAACTCCTAAAAAAAAATTTGCACTACTGTGAGGCCTGCTCCCTTCATAGGCGAACATTGGGGATGCCCTCATACATTGTTGAAGTGGCAGCTGCTGATCTGAAAGGAGCAGGAAGGTCATATTTAGTATGGCCAGAATGGTAATACAAAATCCTGCTGACTGGTGAAGTCGGATTTAATATTACTATTCTAGAAATGCCACTTTTAGAAAGTGAGCATTTCTTTGCACTTAAATCTTTCTGTGCCTTACAATCCACGTCTGGCTGCGCTTGGTTGACAGCTCCTTGTGCATTCACTCAGACACACCCCAAACACAGGGTACTCAGCCTCACTTGCATACATCTGCATTTTGAATGGGTCTTCCCCATGGGAGGGTGGAGGGCCTGCTCTCACAAAAAGGACTGCCACACCCCCTACTGGGACCCTGGCAGACAGGATTGAACTGAAAGGGGACCTGGTGCACTTCTTAGCCACTCTTTGAAGTCTCCTCCACTTCAAAGGCACATTTGGGTATAAAACGGGGCCTCTGCCATGCCTCATCAGACACTTGCTGGAGAAGAAACCTGAACCAGAAACTACATCCTGCCAAGAAGAACTTCCTGGCTGCTCAAAGGACTCACCTGTCTGCTTTCTACAAAGGACTGCTGCCTTGCTGAACTCTTGTCTGGCTGTAGAAGTGCTCTCCAAGGGCTTGGATAGAGCTTGCCTTCTGTTCCCTGAAGTCTCAGAACCAAAAAGACTTCTCTTTTTCACTTTGACGCTTCGTGCGCCAAAATTTTCGACGCACAGCTTGTTCCGTGGCGAGAAAAATGCCGCAGACCTACGCTGATCAACGCAACGCCTTCGGGACGACCGGAACTTCAACGCATGGCCTCGCAAGGACAACGCTGCCCGACCTCCAGAGGAGAAATCGGCGCGAAGCCTGCCGTGAGAGCGAAACTTCGACGCACAGCCCCGCTGAACGACGCGCAGCCGGAAAACAAGCAGGAGAATCCACGCACAGACCCGGGACATCTGGTAATCCCCGCGACCAACAGAAAGAGACTGTCCGCGCGCCGGAAAACGACGCACGACTTCCCCGCATGAAAAATAACGACGCAAGTCCGTGTGTGCTGGGGAGAAATCGACGCACACACCATTTTTCCATGTATCTCTTCTTCTGCGGCCCTTTGCTGAGATTTTCCACTCCAAACCAGGTACTTTGTGCTTGAAAGAGACTTTGTTTGGTTTTTAAAGACTTAAGACACTTTGGGGCATATTTATACTCCGTTTTTTTCGACACAAATTCGACGCAAAACTAACTCCATATTTATACTTTGGCGTTAGACGTGTCTAGTGCCAAAGTTCATGGAGTTAGCGTCATTTTTTGGCGTGAACACCTTCCTTGCGTTAATGAGATGCAAGGTAGGCGTTCCCGTCTTAAAAAATGACTCCCAGGCATGTGGTGGTATTTTTACTCCCAGGCAAAAATCACACCCGGGAGTGGGCGGGGCAAAAAACCCTGCATTTGCGCCTCTTTTTAACGCCTGGGTCAGGGCAGGCGTTAAGGGACCCGTGGGCTCAGAATGAGCCCAGAGGTGCCCTCCCCTGCCCCCAGGGACACCCCCTGCCACCCTTGCCCACCCCAGGAGGACACCCAAGGATGGAGGGACCCATCCCAGGGAAGAAAAGGTAAGTTGTGGTAAGTTTTTTTATTTATTTTTTTTGTGGCATAGGGGGGCCTGATTTGTGCCCCCCTACATGCCACTATGCCCAATGACCATGCCCAGGGGACATAAGTCCCCTCGGCATGGCCATTGGGCAAGGGGGCATGACTCCTGTCTTTGCGAAGACAGCAGTCATGTTAATGGCGTCTGGGCGCCCCAAAAAAATGGCGCAAATCGGGTTAAGACGATTTTTTTGCCTCAGCCTGACTTGCCCCATTTTGGGAAGCCCAAACGCCATTTTTCCCTACGCTGGCGCTGCCTGGTGTACGTGTTTTTTTTTCACGCACACCTGGCAGCGCCGGTCGGCTAACGCCGGCTAACGCCATTCAATAAATACGGCGCCCGCATGGTGCTTCAGAATGGCGTTAGCCGGCGCTAATTTTTTTGGCGCAAAACTGCGTTAGCGCAGTTTTGCGTCAAAAAGTATAAATATGGCCCACTATATCACTTTTCAGTGATATCTTTACAAATTCATATTGCATCCGTTTTGACCTACAAGTATCCTGATAAATATTATATATTTTCCTAAACACTGTGGCCCATATTTATACTTTTTGCCGCACAACTGCGCCAACGCAGTTGTGCGTCAAAAAAGTTAACGCCGGCTAACGCCATTCCAAAGCACCATGCGGGCGCCTTATTTATGGAATGACGTTAGCCGGCGGAGCTGCCTGGTGTGCGTCCAAAAAAATTACTTACTCCAGGCAGCGCCGGCGTAGGGGAAAATGGAGCTTGGGCACCAAAAAATGGGGCAAGTCAGACTGAGGCGAAATTTTCGCCTCAACCCGATTAGCGCCATTTATTTTTACTCCCAACCCCCATTGAAATGACTCCTGTCTTAGCAAAGACAGGAGTCATGCCCCCTTGCCCAATGGCCATGCCCAGGGGACTTATGTCCCCTGGGCATGGTCATTGGGCATAGTGGTATGTAGGGGGGCACAAATCAGGCCCCCCTACGCCACAATTTTTTTAAAAAAAAAATACTTACCTGAACTTACCTTAAGTTCCCTGGGATGGGTCCCTCCATCCTTGGATGTCCTCCTGGGGTGGGCAAGGGTGGCAGGGGGTGTCCCTGGGGGCATGGGAGGGCACCTCTGGGCTCCTTCCGAGCCCACAGGTCCCTTAATGCCTGCCCTGATCAGGCTTTAAAAAATGACGCTAAAACGGCTGGACGTAATTGTTTTTGACCCGCCCACTCCCGGGCCTCATTTTTGCCCGGGAGTGTAAATACGGCGCACATGCCTCGGAGTCATTTTTTAGACAGGAACACCTACCTTGCATATCATTAACGCAAGGTAGGTGTCCACGCTAAAAAATGACGCAAACTCCTAGATCTTTGGCGCTAGACGGGTCTAACGCCAAAGTATAAATATGGAGTTAGTTTTGCGTCGGAATTGCGTAAAAAAAAACGACGCAATTCCGGCACAAACAGAGTATAAATATGCCCCTAAGCGTTCCCAAGATTTGAGGGCAAGCCCCCTGAACATTCTGAGACTGGAATCTTAAAATAACTAGACCGTTAACCTAGAACACCACTGGTGATACAGTGTGGACCAACTAAGGGTACAGATACTATTGGACTGCGAGGGGCCATTCCTGAGACCTCTGTACACTTCAAAAACTTCTTTGAAGTCTTCTCCACTTCAAAGGCACCACTGAGTTTAAGAACTGGACCGCAGACCCTAATACTTCTGTCTACCTCTGGATACCCTGCCAGTAAGAAGGACTGCTGTGTTGCTGCAAGGATTGTCACTCTGATGAACTGCTGCTCTGTGAGAGCTGCTGATTGGCTATACTCTCATGCTGCCCTCCTTACCTGGGTGAGATGGACTAAACCTGCATCTCGCTTACCCAGAAACCATAATGACTTCCAAGGCAAGCTGACTGGTCTCCTGATCTGAAGTCTCAGCGACATAAAAGACTTGCAACCAACACAACATTGCAACTGGACTCTCATCTGTAAGCCTGCCCTGCCAATTGGTGCAAACCCAGTCCCAGACCCTTGGAGGTCGATCTTCAAGTGTTACTCCACCAGAACCACAGCTTCTTGGATGTTGTGTGGAAAGAGCCACCGCAACTCTGCCATTGTGTGGATAACACTGGTGCATCACTTCCGGAATCAGCACTTCAACATTTCTGTTGGTGCCAATTCCCTGCATTGCTGTCAATGGCAGCCTTGAAGACTAAGCTGACCTCCACATCGCAGTCACAGAGCTCATCAGAATCATCACATTTCCTCAACATCAGTGCAGCCAGTAGCTGCACCCAAAATCAATTTTATCTAGGCTCTGATGCACTGGTACCATTGCATGGGGAAATTCGAACCATCTCTTCGACTGTTTGGAGAAAATTAACACACCTCCTCAACGGCATGATTCAGAACAAGGGCAATGCTCCCACAATAGGATTTAGGATACTTTGGTTCAGCAGGCCCAAAGGGGTCCCTTCAGCTGTCCTGTGCTACATTGTGGTCAGCCTGAATTGTTGACTTTGTCCCAGTCTGGCAAAAATAAAGTGCCCCGGTTGGTGCTTTTTGGTTTCAAGCACTTTTCTACAGTTTATTCCTTCAGATTTCATAAGTCAAGTTCTATTGATTGGATTTTTGGTGTTTTGGACTTTTTTTATTCATTAAATTATGTCCTATTTTTGCAGCAAGATGCAGATCTTTTTGTGTTGTGTTTTGCTATTGTATTGTTTGAAGTGTTGCACAAATACTTTACAAATTGCCTCTTGAGTTAAGCTTGACTGTTCTGTGCCAAGCTACCAGAGGGTGAGTACAGGTTAATTTAGGGTGTGTTTGTGACTTATCCTGACTGGGATTGGGGTTCCTGCTCAATCAGTGTGCATAACTTTTTCAACTAGAAACCCGAATTTCTAACAAGTGGTCTATAATTATTATGTGGAGTAAGACAGCACTGAAACAAACCGATATTGTTAAGGTATTAGATTTATGTTATGTGATAGTTGGATGACTTTGAAGATTGACAATTGTTACTTCTGTGTAGTGGACATATCCTCCAATCTAATTATTCCCCATACATCAATGCCTCCTCTGTGGCAGCATGCCCAGTGTATTTATTCATATACTTCTGCCCATCACCCACAACTTCTGTGATATAATCATGAGACATATATGAGTTGTAAGGTAAAAATATATCAACTAATAGTAATTTGGTGTTGTAATATGACCCTATAATAAAAAAAAAGATGTATTATATCATATTTAGAGCAGAAACGTTACCTATCAAAGTAGATAAGGTACATTTCTATCATTGTGTTTCTGAAGAGGTTGGTACGAAAATAATATTACCAACAAAACATCTGTCTACCATTTTTTGAGTGCCTAAACCATGATCCAACAATTGGGGAAGGGGTACTTGATATCCTCCTTGTTGTGGTTTCTAAGGGGTATGAGGGTGATCCTAATAGAATATATATGAGGCTTTCAGATTTTTTTTAGGGTTTGTGACTAATAGATTGTATTTTGTGCTGTATAATAATACCTACTGAATGACATGTATTGTTTAGTGATGGTATCTTAATATTTTTGCTGCTCTTAAAAAATGGGAGTACTTTATATTTTTAAAAGAAAAAAAAAAAGACGTCACTAGTTTTTTTTGTAAAATATACGGTCATAGGTCATTTACTTTCTTATGATTTATTCTGAATTTAAAGTAATGGATCTTAAGTGGGATTTTTTGTGATATATTGTTGCCACAATATATTGTCCGGGTTGCGAGCAGGCATTTAGGATTGACTAATCCTTTTTAAATAAGAGCATCTCCGGACAAAAACTGCCCATACACACCAATTTGTAAACCCCATCTGGACACCGAGGCCCATATTTATACTTTTTTGGTGCCGCATTTGCGCCGCTTTTTGACGCAAAAGCGGCGCAAATGCAGCGCTAAAAAAGTATAAATATGGGCCCGAGCACCTCTTTAAACAAACTTCTTGAAAACGGGTGAATGGACTTATACCAATTCACAAAAAGCATGCTTTCTGCAAGCATTTATTTAATTACTTCCAGCCGTTTTTTCTTATGAAAATAGACATGGGAAAACAACATTTTGGGACCCACACACACACACATTTTATTGGCTCCTGCTTGGCAGATCACCAAGGAGCTTTCCAAGAAAGGAACTCAGATAGTTGAACCTTTCCTTGTTTGGAGAGTTTCACAATGATCCATTTAATGACTCCAAAGTTATTACTAAAACAAAACATTTTCTTCCTGAGAAAATAAAAATACTATCCTAATAACACAGTGGCAACTATGAATATCAGTCAACACCAATACATTTTGTTTTAAAGGCCTGTGGGGTTGCTCCTGCATGGTTATGGCAAATATTCTTTCTTGTTTGCTGTTGGAGTCAATTTAAGTATTGTTTTACTGTGACATAGATCACAGTTGTGTATGCTACTAACTTGGCCTTGTGAAATTATTTTGATTGAAGATCATAATGGAATCTCCATTTTGTTTCTGCCCCTCTGATTGCAAGTTTGAGAGATGTTAACACTTCAGAAAAAAAAGGATCGTCGCTCTGAAATTACTCCAGTTTTCATCAGTTGTATAGGGTCAAAACCATCTGAAATGAGTGAACGTCCTTTTTCTGGATCCAAAATCATTGTTGGGGTCAAGAAAAAAGGTGATTAGAATCTGGTGATGTGTTTTCTTCTATAGTCTCAAACATATTTGTTGGTTAGCTGTTCTGACATTGGTCCGTTTGATATAATTTATAAATATGATGGTGACTCCGTCCCCCGTATTTTGAGGATAGTCTTACATACCTGGAAAATGAATACCCATTTGGAACAAACAGACGAAACTGGTTTCAAGCCTTTCTTTTAGCCAAGTTTCCGAAATTCAGAAAAAGACTAAATTATATGAGTGAATAGCATTATGATTTTTTTTTAGCATGTTTTAACCATGAGCGCATATTAATATGACCCACCTTCAGAGAGGTGGTCTTATTTGGTAGAGAGGATTACAGTAGTCTTGCTTGTTCCAGAACTAGACAGGGTGAAATTCGGAATTCAAGCTAAGCCATAGTTGTGATTAGGTATAAAAAGATCAGTTTCAGGTGTTTTAGTTGCCGTATGTGTTAACAACTTGTATCTCTCACGCTTACCTTTTGTATCAGCAGTAAGAGGAGTGTTTGTATTTTGGAGACCAAAATGTTCCTTGGAGGACTAT
The DNA here is from genome assembly GCF_031143425.1 of Pleurodeles waltl. Taxonomy (NCBI): domain Eukaryota; kingdom Metazoa; phylum Chordata; class Amphibia; order Caudata; family Salamandridae; genus Pleurodeles; species Pleurodeles waltl. The sequence goes on from NC_090447.1 coordinate 930,600,076, forward strand.
TCAAGATGAGTTGAACTTTCAGGCAACCTGAAGGGTCGAGAGAAACACTCTGGGGTATATTAACTGAACCCCAGTCATTCATTTACTTGCCCAGAAGGTCACGCCCTTGTCGTGCCTTGGGCAGACTGGCAGGGCACCTGCTGCATGCACCTGCTGTGCATGCACGCTGTGCTTTCAGATTTAAATTGACAGCACTTGGCAAGTGAGAAAAACTAGATCGCAATCTTTGGCTGTGTGGAAATAGCAGAAGAACTGTAGAGAAAAAGAATGCCGGGTAGCTAATCGGTCACCAAAAGCCGTCAAATTCGAAAACTAAACCACCTAGTAAAATATAAGAAAAACTAATATAGGTAAAAATTTATACAGTTAAAGTGTAAATAAATTATTCTCACTGGGAAAAAAATCGTTAAAAACTGTTGCAAATTGAAAGGCTAAAATTGATAACCTGTATCAGCAATATGTGACTTTATGCAGTGGGGTAAAAAACCGGCCTTTGGCGTGTGGCACGCTGTCCCCTCTATTTTACATTGGCAGCGTATAGGAAGTCAGAAAAACTAGACTTCAGTCATTCAGTCAAGTCTTAACATAGGTGCAGCTCTATCAAGCGTAGAAAATATATGAAAGACCTTGTAGATATGCCCAGTTGGCACAGCAGAGTTAACGTGTAGCGTGCAATGTGTGAACCTTTAAAAAGGGTCCAAGTAGCATACATGAAAAGCAGCCAGTGACAAATTTGGAAACGTACATTTGATGAGGGTCTAGCACCTCGTGAAGTTTGTTCCTGTTTAAACTGATTTTGATTAAATATGCTCTGTTAATAAGCACCTTTCAGTCATGCTTACTTGTTCAAAATTGAAAAATGTGCACTCCTTTCTGTCTCGATTGTTTTCTGGAACATTGCAATGGCCAGGCCCGGTAGGGGAAAATATCCACAAAAGGCATTCCCATTTGACAACTATACTAATTGCTACTTTTGGATTGCAACTCTGTTCCTAAATTTCTGGTACAAACACATTGGAGTCAACCCTTTTTTTGGTTGTCAGTCTCCACGCATCTTGAGGTGTGGTGGTAGTTTAAGTCACATTTTCATTGACAGGATGTTACAGGTGGCTTACTATAGCGATTTGAGTGCGGCACAATCAGCATGGTTAAGGCATGTTTTGTTTCAATGCTGCAAATTACGGGTGATGATAAAGGACATATGTATCTTAAAATGCGAGTATTTGAGTTCCCTTCGGGTAGTTTAGTAATGTATTATTTTGTATGTTTTACATCCACATGGGTCCGCTTTCTTGTATGTACTAATATCTGAATCATGCTCATTTAGAGTTATTTACCTTCTTTCTTGTCCTCAGTGTTAGGAGAGTATTGTGGCTTACACGCTGATCGCTGATCGCTGAAAAGCTTCCAGGTTTATCACTCTGTAGCATTGCCCTTGTGTCATGCACGGTGTCGCAAGGGCAACCTAATACTTAAATCAGATTTACCAAGCAACACAAGGCCACCTTGCCTGGACCTGTGGTGCTTGATAACTCTGGAGTAACACAAGGTAGCGCAAGTGACTGCTTTGGATTAATTTGCCCTAGGATGGTGTTCCATGGGTGAAGAGGGGGTATTCTCAGACATCCACCCATGGATTTTGTAGCATTCACAGATTCATCAAGACTGGTTAACCTGGGAATGCGCCAAAATGCTGCACCTTCCCGGGCAAAGTGCAGTGAGGAGAAATGTCACTCTTTCTCGTGTTGTTTCCTCTTTCTAAGTGTGCTGCATTCTGCAGCACACTTAGAAAACCTAAGCTCTGTAAATTCTAATTATAATTTGTATTCAATCTGTGCCTTGTATATTAATGATATGAAATAGGGCAGAAAGTGCGATCCAATGATTGGATGTGGGGATGTGGAATATTCTGCATGATCTGAAATGTGCATTATGTTAATCACCTCCTAATAGATCAGTTTAGGTGAAGCTATCAAGAGGAGGAATTGGTGGTGCTTAATTTATTCTGGTGTTTAATTCTGGTAGGTATAGGTGGTGGGCCATCATTTTTGGGACAGGTCTTAAACTTCATGATCGGACATTGAGGTAGGCAATGCAGAAGGAAGACAGAAAATAAAACAGTTACAGAGAGAAACCTTTGAGCAACTAGACTTATTGTTTAAGAAATGCAGTACTGTGACGAAGGAGGACTTGTAAAATCAATTGCGAAACTCGAATGAAACATTCAACAAACCGTGGTGGACTGGCAACTCGAGAGGAAAAAAATACAGATGCATTTTATTACCTACAGCATTAGTATAGCAAAAAATACACATGGTAAAGGCAATCAGAAAAAAAACGATGCCTCACCTTCCAACATTGCATACAATAATTTACCTTCTTTAAGTCAAATATTAAGACATTTACAATCACTATTGAGCATATCCTTGAGAAGTCCCTTTTTAACACCATCATCCATCTGCTCTGCACATCATATTTGTGGCCCTGTGTTGCCCATAATTAATGAGTCCCCCAGACCAGGGCAAAATGCAAACAATATATTTATTGATAAATTGTGCAATGCATCTCTCCTTAGGAGCCAAAAGGTCACTATAGGTTCACATACCCTGAAAATGCAGATGCACATCTTAAACAGTCTTGTGAGCGCGGACTATCTCCTAAGGAAGGTCAGATGTACTCCTAAGAGCAAACCGAATATTTCACATATAGCCTCCCTTCCCCAGAAAAAATATGAAATTAGACGTACGACAACTTCAAAAATTCATAGAATCTCTCTGAGTTGTCTATTACCAAAATAGTGATTTAGAATTTTCGGATATAGTGGATGTAATGGAGCAACAACACATATCATGATTTATTGGCTTGGCGTTTTCTGTTTAAAGATAGATTGTTGACATCTTAATCTATAGTGAACCAAACGATGGTCTTTGAATGGGTATGTCATTCTCTGCTTGATGGAGTTAAAAGGTCTATCACACAAACAGTACCTCCTCCGCACAAAGTATATTGAGGCATTTTGCAGGGATAGTGAATATTACCATTGCCATTCAAACTAATAATTCGATATGTTTCACAATTAGTTTTATAAACTAAGCAGCATTGATCCATATTAGAGTGGACAATAGCAATGGACATGGGAACAAATTCAAAGTGACATATGTTTCATTTATTCTGAATGAGGGGGAGTTAACACTCCTAATGGATCCATGGCGGCAAGCACAATAATGACCAAGCATTGTACTACAATTGTGAGGTCAGAATGTTGAAACCCCTTGTTATTTAGTTTAACTCTGAACTTTTTCTGCCAGGATATAAGAAGTATTTGATGACAATTATTGCCTGAGGCTTATCTCAGTGCTATAAGAGAAGGTACAAGTTGAACTCATTATAGCTGTTTTCTGTTTAACTAGAATGATGTGACATTGTTAGCAGTGTCATACTGTATATATTCAAAATTACAGACTGTCTAGAATCACACACCTAAACCTGAGGACCTCATATCACAGCATACCCGCACAAAAGAAGACAAATGCAGTAAAAGATCATATTTAATACCCTGTGTGCAAACTACAAGGTGTTGTAAAATACTCATGAAAAAAGCATGTATGCTGCATACAGTGGTAATAGAAAGAAACGCTGACTGTTGTTTTCAGTGAGTAAAACTTAAACACATATGCTCTACTTTTTAAATGCCAGGTACCCTGTCCTAAGATTGATTTAGGTCTACGTTAATGTTAACCTATATGTATTAAAAAGGAAGGTTTAAACATGGCACAATGCTAGGTTGAATGGGCAGCTTATAACTGAACTACAGGCAGCAGTGACAGACCTGAGGCATTCTGTGTAGTGCTAATTTAGTGGGTGGCACACTGAGCCTGAACACCGCTAGTAGCATTTTATATACAGGCCCTGGGTACATATAGTACCATTTACTAGGGACTTTTAAGCAACATAAATGTACCATTAGGTGTACACACACACTTTACCACTGGTTAGCAAACGTAAAGTGCACAGAGTTCTAAGGTCAACAAAAACGAGTTCAGAAAAAACTGAGGAGTTAAGGCAACATATCTATGGAATACCATGCTAAGGATATCATGTCTAAAAATATTGACTGCTTTGGTGAGGTCATCGGGCTCTAGATTAGGTTTCTTTAGATTTCCTCAGGAGTGGGAAGCCCTGGTCTGCCTGTTGAAACTGATGTTTTCAAGACTAAACTAATTAAATACGTTGGCCATAATGGAGGGCCAAAGAAAGAGATACAGCAACTACAGTGATCAGCCAGACTATTACAATTTAAAAAAATCTTGTCATATCAAACCTCTTCTTTAAGACCTTCATGGACTTCAAAAAGCCTCTATATTACAGTAAGAAATTTGAATATAAATTTGCAAATGTACCAATGTAATAAACACGATCTGGTTAGGTTAGCACAGAAACACCTGCATGTTCATGAAAATCTAGTGCAATGATTTGGAAGTGAAATAAAAAAGCATGATTTAATGAAAAAAAAATAATGTTTAAAAATTCAAAACAAATGTGGAAAGGATTGTTCTAGTCCTAACTGTTAAATCTACATTGTCACTGCTGACAACATTATTTTCACAGCAGAACACCAACGTCCCAGACACAGGGGGGCTTACTTACAAGTGGGTTGAGTCACATTTTGTGATGCACCAGCAGTGCAGGCTACAGGCCCATGTGTACAAGGCCATGCAAAGACATAGCGAGTGGCTTTTAATTGCCTTGTATATGTGGAGTAAGGCAATGCAGCGCAACTTGCTGTGTTGCCTTACTTTGCATCAAAGAGGTGTTCCATGGGTGTTATTGTGGGTTTTCCACACAACTCCCATTGATTTTGATGCATTCTCAGATTCACAAGATTTTGGGAATGCGTCAAGAGCCCATGCCTCCCCACAGAAGGGGAAAGGGAGGCGCAACAGTGAGAAATATCTATTTCTCCTTGTTCTTTCCTTTTTTCATGTGTACTGCATTCTGCAGCACCCACAGAAGGAAGAAAATACCTCCATTGATTGTTTTTGTGCAGGAAGGTGTCCCTTCTTTTGTGCTGGAAGGTGTCCCTTCCTTCACAAAAAAAATATCCCTACTATGCAGACACCCTTTCATCATGGTGCAAGGGTGCCTGTGTTGACACATGGCAGCCCATTGTGCACCAGTGCTGGAGGAAAGAACAGGAATGCACAGTATCTTCTAGATACACCACAGTCCTGCCCTTTTCTTTAGATGCAGGGCAGCAGAGTAGGAATTCTTGCAGTGCTGCCTGGTGCCAAAACCTTGTTAATGAGTCCTGAGTTACTAATTTTGGAGTGGGGTGTTGCAATCAACTTAATAAACACAATCTGATGGATTCACCTTCAGTTCTAACTTAAATTCTGCCTAAATGTAGGCAGCTGTGGAACAAGCTCCAGGCAGTTCCCATGACAAATGTGTTATAAGTTCATGCAGTACCAAACAACTTGAAAGAGGAAAACATAACAATATAAAATTAGCAAATCTATTTTGAAAAATCCAGAAAGAATATAATAAGTAAAACATAGCAAAAACACCCCACAATGATTAAAATGGAACTGGAAACAATCAGGCATATTTAAGAGCCCCTAGCGCCACCGGAACATCACTGGTGCTATACACTGCATCGTATTTACAAGGTGGCGTTAAGCCACTTTTTGTGGTTTAACACCACCTTTGTAAATACAGCCCCTTTACAAGCACGCTTTGCGTAGAAGGGGCATGCAATGGGTTTAACTCTTGGCGTACCACAACAAAACCCATTACATTTTGACGCTGCCCCAGATTTATGAGTTTTCATGAATCTGAGGCAATGCCAAAATCTAACGCCACCCCAGGGGTGGTGTTAGCAGGGCGCAACGAGGAGAAATGCTTTCATTTCTCCTAATTTTTTGCTCTTTCTATGTGTGTAGCATTCTGCAGCACACATAGAAGGAGCAAATCCTAATTTTAGGTTGTTTTTTGTGCAGTAAGGTATTCCTTCCTGCACAAAAGCAATCTTCCACTCAACGCAGCCATCCTTGCACAATGGTACAAGGGTTGCTGCATTGGCACGCAGCAGCAAATGCAGTGCCGGCGCGGGGGAAACACTGGGGTGCGCTGTATTCTATTAAATATGGCAAATCCCTGCATTGTGGTGGTGCGCGAAGCGGCAAATTTGGCGCAGCGCCACGCACTGTCATTTCCCTTAAATCTGGCATAATCGTTTTTTTAAGTGTTAGGCAAAAAGCACAAAGGAATCACAAAGTGCCAAAAGACAATCAATTTATGCTGTAGACTAGAAACTATTTCAAGCTGACCTAGATGGTAAGTGTTGTGGCAAACAAGAACCAAGAGTCACATTAATCAATAAGAGGTGGTTTTATTGAAGTATAAATCTATGCAGGCTGTCATCTTCAGTCACAGATGACAGCATGCAGCTCTGAACAGTTACAACACAAGGGAGCATCGGTCATATATTCCATACATTGTAGCATTTGTCATTTCGCTTTGACTCTTTCAAATATGGCTTGAAAGCTAGAATCCCAAATATAAGAAACACGTGTGTTTAACCTGTTTGTCACATTTCTAATTTTTGTGGCATCGTCAGGGAAAAATTTAGAATAAAATTTTCGTTGACCAATGAATGATCACAGCTCGTCTTTGTTCTTTGGTTCTGGGCACTACACTACACCATGCACCTAACCCACATTTAGCCTTATGCTATCCTTAGATATCACATGACATGAAAATTCAATGGACTGTTTCCAAAATTCACATTTTTATTTTTTCACCACCTTTCACAAAACAGCATCATGCTGCTTCAGAGTTTCAATGAATATCAGTACATCATCCTAACACACAACTACACCTGTAATGTCGCCAATAAGATGGAACATAATTCTATGGAAAGCTGAAGCTGCTGATGCTAGTCTGAAAGGCATGCAACAGTACTGAAATGTGCCTTTGTTTGAGTTGTAAGCAGTAAAATGTCTGTTTGACCCTTCCAACTCTATCTGTTGGTATGCTGAAATGAGCCAAGAAAACCACTCAGATCCTCACACCCTTCCTAACAGCTCAATGATCTTTGATGATGGATGTGCATATACCCAGAGTTCTTTGTTTATACTGCACAAATCCACACACACACCCTTATTTCACAATTCCTTTTGCGAGCTACCACAATGGAGACAACCAGAAGGAGGTTCCAATTGATTCCATTACACCCTTTTCTTGTAAACTTCTCAATTGTTTCTCCAGAACATCTTGCAAACTAAACGGAATGGTCTGCAATTAATGTTTTACAGGAAGGGCCTCCTGCTTAACCTTTATCCTCTGGTTTAAGCCTGAAACCTTAAACACTTCTATGAACACTTTTGGGAGTTCTAAAGTCAAAGCATCAAGTGCAAATCGTTTTTCAACTACCATGACTTGTTCTTCTGTACCTGGTATAAATACTGAGCCAAGCAATCCTTAGCAGAAAAACCCAAGGATGTTTAAACACTTTTTTGTGACATATATTTGTCCTTTGATTCTTTGTCCTTTGAACCCAAGAATGTCTTCTACAATACCTTCTAATACTATTCTCCTACCTTTGTACGAAACTGGTGACCTTTCGGGAGGGAAAAGCTTACTATTTCCCCATTTGTCTTTAAATAGATCTGCTGTGATCATAGTGAACCTTGCCCCTGACTTGACTAATAAATGGAGTGTCTTGTTATCTACACCAATGTCTACATATGGGTCAACACATTCTAAAGTATTCCCCTTGACTACCTCATCAGAAAGTACCAATAACATGTCCTCAAAATCCTGTCCAACATATTCCATGGAGGTACTTTGGCTTTCTTCCACATACACTATTCTATAGATTGTTGCCAATTTTTCTGACAGACTTTTGCAAAATGAACTACCGTATTACATGTTCTGCATGTTACATTCCTGACAGGACATGGTCTCCCTGTTTTTACATGAGGTAAGTTACCACATCTGAAACAAATATTGTTTAGCTTAAAGAATCCTTGGTGATTGGACTTATTTTCCTTCTTATTGATACTCTTAGCCTTCACAGCTTCTACCACTATCTTCTGACACAGAGTATTATGCAATTTCTTTAAAGAAATCTGTGAATGCTCAATTCTCTTCACAACTCTGATGAACTCATCTGAGAAAAGGTTACCCATAGTCAGCAATTTATGTTGAATGTGCCTACCATGACAATGGGCAATACATTTATCTCCTATGACATGGTAATTAAAATTTTCAAACTGACATTGAAAGCTTAGCCAGCATAATTTGTCACATAGATATCTATGTTTTCATCTTGTAATTGTACCAATTAAAAAAAAAATGACATAACGGCAGTAGAATTGGAGGAACATCAAACCTGCGTTCCATTTTTTTTTTTTTACAACTTCACCCTCTACTCCTTCGTATTTTGGCAAATGTGAAAGAATTCAGGAAGGCAGTGGAAGAATTCATGAAGGCTCACTGTGGGTTCTTAAATACGATTTATTCATGCAGGAAAACGGGAGGAAGCCCCAACGGCCGCCGTCTCCACCGCCATCGTCCCTTTCTCTCCCCCGTTCTGTTCCACGCGCTGAGTGCGCTCGTGCACGGCTTGCAGCGCGTGGAACAGAAGAAATACAACACATCCCCCTTCCTTCAATGAAAATGAACAAAAATACATAAAATGCCTCACCATCACATAAACAAATATATATGTGACTACAACATAAATTAAACATCTTATTATAGAATACATGAACATAACTTAACAAGATAATTATATAATTAATTTGCGTAATGCATCGATACAATAACATGAACAAAAAAACATATCCTTGTGTAGCACACATATTGTGGATACCAACAACATTACTTTAAGCAGTGACAAAATCAACAAACCTCTTAGGCTTTCTCAACATCGACCTGTCTCTCACCATCACACCAACATGTCCATTCTTATTCAAAGGTGTTTCACTAGTACTCGTCGAACTCTTACCAACACTGTTTTCCAAACTGTTTCCCACCTCCCACAATTTTTCCTGATTAAACTTTGAAGGAACTTTTATAATTTTTCCTCGGTTCCACACATTTCCATCGCTCAGCAACAGGGTATACTTGTACACTTTCCTCACCTCCAGAGGCTCTGAAAATTTAGATTCCCCTTTAGCCGACCATGCACTCTTCACCACTCGCACCCAATCTCCAACTTTGTAATCATCAGGTATTTCACTCATCTCAAGTTGCTTTCTTTCCACACCTTTTGTCAACAAAACTCTCGGTTTCCTACCTCTCATGACCTCAAAAGGTGACTTTCCCGTAACACTGTGCGGAGAGGTACGGTAAGACCAAACCAGATCCTTCACCGCCTTACGCCAACTCACACCATTACAAATCGCTAATTGCAACCCCTCTTTCAGCGTCCTACTCCACCTCTCCACCAAACTATTACTCTGTGGGTAATAAACAGATGCTCTGATGTGCTCTATGCCAAATCTACATAAGAAATCTTTCATGACACTAGATACGAATTGTACACCATTGTCAGAAATTATTATCTCAGGAATTCCTTCTGAGTCAAATAAATCCATCAAAAACTCCACAACGCACATTGTATTTATATTTTCTACAAATTTTACAACTGGCCACCTGGAAAAATAGTCCACAACCACCAAAGCATATTTAGGCACACTTCCTAAAATATTAAACGGACCCATAATGTCAATGGCAATTTTCTTCCATGGTCCGTCCGACTTATCAGACACAACAAGATCACTTTTCACCAACTTTTGAGACTTGTCGCTCCACGCACACAACACGCACTCTCTCACATGATGTTCCACCTCCCTATCCAGACCAGGCCACCAATACTCAGATATGACCCGCCTCTTAGTAGCGCTCATCCCAAGATGACCCTTGTGAGCCAACTTTAGCACCCGTTCTCGCAAAACAGTTGGAACCACCAACTGCTCACCCCTGAACACAACAGCATTCTCCATGCACAACTCTACGCCCACTTGTCGAAAATACTCAGCCTCACAAGAAGCACTCCCTCTATTTGGCCATCCTTGACGACAATAACCCATCACCTCTTGTAACACGCCATCCTTTTGAACTTCAGTAATCCACTCTTCATGTGAGATCCTGCCTTCTGTCACACACCCTACATCCACATCCACAGAGGCTACGAGCTCATCAGGTTCAGATTCATCACCCTGCACTGACTTTACTGGAAACTTTGACAAGCAATCAGCCAACACATTTTTTTTTCCGGGAAAATACACCATATCATAGTTATATTCCAACATTCTGGCCACCCAACGAGCTATTCTAGGCGTGGCCCTACCCACACCCTTGGTCGAAAATACTTCCACCAACGGACGGTGATCGGTACGATTTCAAATTTGAGACCCCACACAAACTTACGGAAATTATTAACCCCCCACCAACACGCCAATGCTTCCTTTTCAATGGTGGAATAATTCATTTCCGATTAACTCAACGGTCTAGAAGCATACGCTATCGTCACTTCCTTTCCAGCTTTTTTTTGCATTAACACTGCTCCCAGTCCCACGGAACTGGCATCAGTATTAATTATAATCTCATCCCTAATGTCAAACGGCTTAAGAGCTGGAGCCGAAGCAATATGTTTCTTCAACAAACAAAATTCTCTCTCACAATTCTCACACCACACAAATTGTTCTTTCACGCACAACAACCTCCTCATATTCACTGTTTTGTCAGCAAACCTGGAAATAAATTTAGAATAGTACTCCGCAAGACCTAAAAACGATCTCAATTGATCCTTACAAACGGGAGAAGGCGCGCCTTCAATTGCCTCCATTAAATTCAATTTAGGCAAAATACCATCTTTGTTAATTGAGTGACCCAAGTATTCCACTTCAGGCACACTCAGCTTGCACTTCTCCAATTTGATCGTCAGCCCACTGTCCCTTAAAACACTCAACACCTTTCTCATTGCACAATCATGTTCATTCTGGTCTCCACCAAACACCAAGATATCATCTTGAAAATAAGTACCGCCAGATACATCTTTAAGCAAATGATGCATTGCCCGTTGAAACACTGGCGATGCTGACGCCAAACCAAAAGGCATGCGCTTAAATCTGTACGCCCCCTCTGGAGTGATAAAAGAGGTTAATGCTCGTGACTCTGGGTGTAACTCTATTTGGTGATATGCTGATGACAAATCCAAGGTAGAAAATACACTTGCCCCATTCACTGTGGATAACATTTCACCTATATTGGGCAGAGGATGTCTATCCACCCATATAGCTGCATTAAGATCTCGCAAATCCACACACAAACGCATGTCTCCATTAGCCTTTTTAGCAATCACCACTGGCGCCAACCACTCCGACGCCTCGATCTCTTCTATCACACCTTGCTCTGACAACTTACACAACTCGCGTCGTAATTTTTCCCTCATCACAATAGGCACAGGACGAGGTTTATGCGCCTTTGGTACAGCATCCCGCTTCAAAATAATTCTATGCACAAACCCCTTTAATTTTCCTAACTTATTGTTAAACACTTGGGGAAACTCCTGTACAAAATTGGCCTTTTGCACCATATGTACGCTGGACTTCGATCCCAACACTTGATCGGGGTGATTAGGATCAAGAATAATGCCAAGGTCCTTTTGCTGCGGCCAACCTAACAAATTGGTACCCTCCTCCACAAAATATACCTTTGACTTGACTATTGTCCCTTGAAACTCTAAAGAAGCATCCACATAGCCCACCAGCTCAATAGTGTTGTTACCATACGCTAGTAAACGCACATCTGGAGGCTTAATATCATGCGCAGGAAAACTAGACATATTTTCTTTTCCGATCAAAGTATATCTCGCCCCTGAGTCAGCCATCACGAGTACATCTACTCCATCGATGTTGATCACCCAATGCGGACCATTTGAACTCACACTCCCAACATCCACCACCTGCAAAATAAATTGTTGAGAATCTATATCTTCACTATCACTACCCACAGAATTGATTGCACCTCTACCCCTCCTAGTGCTCACTACGCTCATTTGTTTCCCTTTGCACACTCTCGCGAAATGTCCTTTGGACTTGCACTTCCTGCACACTTGGACAGCAGCAAGACAGCCCATATCAGACGCTATGTGCCCCTTGAGGCCACATCTAAAGCAAACAGTATCTTTTCTTCCCTCCATCTTCGCTGAAGTTGCTAACAAATCCTCCTTTTTGAACTTATAATCTCTTCCAACAACAGCATTCACAGCTCCCGATGCAGAAGATAGTTCCTTTAGACCATCACTCGTTATCTCAATTCTTTTGATGAAGTCAATGGCTTTTTGTAATGTTAAATCTTCTGTATTTAACAATTTTTCTTGAGTTTTTTTATCATTAACTTTCAAAACCAGTTGGTCTCTCAGCATTTCATCCTGGAAATGACCATAGTTGCAAGTTGCAGCCAAAATCCTCAAACTTGCCACATAACCTTCAACTGATTCTTCAGGTAATTGGCTTCTCTTTAAAAATTTAAAACGCTCCACGACAAAAAAAAAAAATTCTCCAAAATTGGAGTTCAACTGTTCCATGGCAATCTCAAACTCATCCTCATTCTGGTCTTCATCCTCATCAGGATATGGTAAATGTTTCAGAATGCGCCTTCCTTCTGCCCCCAAATAGTGTTTCAACATAGCCAATTTTCAGGATGCCGTGAATATATCACCACCAACAGCCAAGACATATGCTTCGAAACCCTCTTTCCAGTCCTCCCAGGATATGACAGGTTCTCCAGGAGTGTTAAAAAAAAAACTTGGCGCGGTAAAGCCTTCCATTGTTATTATAAAAGTTGAAATAAATCTCGTTGCTAGGCAATCAGCACACCACCATTTGCTGTTGACAAAGAGACTTGAAACCGTTGCCAAGCAACACTCCCGCACGACAATCGTTTCAGCCTCTTAACTGGAAAGAAATTGATTTCCCTGTAACCTGAACAAACAGCTGTTCAGAGGCTCCAGTTAACGTTTTTTCTAAAACTGAAATGGACAGCTGAAGAAATATTAATAGCCGTTGTCACATTAAAAAAACACGTCTCTCCTTGTCTCTCCTCCCGGTCAACAGAGCCGCATACCTTCGTCGCCAGTCAAAGAATTCAGGAAGGCAGTGGAAGAATTCATGAAGGCTCACCGTGGGTTCTTAAATACGATTTATTCATGCAGGAAACCGGGAGGAAGCCCCAACGGCCGCCGTCTCCACCGCCGTCGTCCCTTTCTCTCCCCCGTTCTGTTCCACGCGCTGAATGCGCTCGTGCGCGGCTTGCAGCGCGTGGAACAGAAGAAATACAACAAAATGCTTGTATATTTCTCTGCCCTCAAAATCTAGTGAATGTAATAACAGGATTTCTTTTCTTTCCGGGTAAAGGCGAGACATGTTGTTAGCTTAATAAGGCATCAAACCATCTTTTAATTGTGTTGTTGGTGACCCAGGAGATTGAAGAAACGATGTAGGCTTAAAAAAACAAAGGTTGCAGGGATATTATTGAGTTAGAGTAATTGCAAGTGACTATAACTTGCACCCTAAGGTACCTATAACTCACGCCCTCGCCATGCATAGCTTTCTCATCAATAATTGTATTGCAAATGCTGCACTGATAATATTAGAGATGCCATAGAAGGTGTCATCAATTATATAATATGTGGGTTAGTTAGCTGTGCATGTTGTAGGCGCGGGTTATAGATAACGTAGGGTGCAAGATATAGTTACTTGAAATAACTATAACTGCAAAATTTCTATTGTTTTGTACGCGTAAATTCAGTGCCTAACTATAACATCCCTGTAACCTTGGATTTTTTTTCAGTGAATTTCTATGTTTTTTAATATAAATTCATTCTGTAAGTGAATCTAATCCCCGGTGCACATGGCCAGGCCCTGCAGCCAATATTCTGAGCTTGTTTTCTTGAAGCCCCTGGGTGTGCCAGCTTCCAGGGTAATTTAAATATTTAATGGTGAAAGCCTCCTGGCCCCCCACAGCCTCATGGACTGCCACCTCCCCAGGGCTTCTTACCAAATGGAGACAGGGGGACTCCTGGCCCCCCTCAGCCTTTTGGACTGCCACCACCCCAGGGGTACTCTTACAAATAAAATGTGGAGGGCTGCCCCCCTGCTGCTCCCTGGACAGTCACTTCCTTGGGGCCGACTTAAAATAACGTAAAAACAAATGTAGGGGGCGTCCCCATCCCCTGCAGTCCTGGGGACCGCCACCTCCTAAGGGCACATCTTTTAAATGGCATGGGGGACCATCTGGCCCTCCCACAGCACTGGGAATGCCACCTCCCTGGGGCACTATTACAAATAAAATACTGGGGGGCTGCTCACCCCCCTGCAGCCCTGGGGACGACCACCTCCCCGGGGCATAACTTCTATTTATATTCAGGGGGGCCTACCCGGCTCCCTGCAGCCCCGGGGACCGGCACCTCCCTAGGTCACATCTTTTCAATCTTACGCGGGGGCAACCCAGCTACAGCAGCTGCCTCTGGCTAAATGTAAAAAAAATGGGGTTTCTATTTTGATGGTGCTTCCCAGGGCTATTTATTTTTGAGGGGGCCAAGCGCCCCCCCCTCGAGGAGCCACTGATGGCCCTGGGGACCACCACCCTCCAGGGCTGGCTCCTGCTATGTCTCAGTGTACCTACCCCATGACATAGCTGTGATCTGACTTGGCGAATGCTTTGACAGCTCCAGCCAAGTCAGAGCAAACACTCCGCCTGAAGTGATGGAGAGCTGTCAATCAGCTCTCCCTTGCTTCAAGCAGAGGTTTCCTCTGTTTCCCTGCCCACAGAGATGCAGGCAGGCAAATAGAAGAAACATTGCTCTCACAGAGAGGGAGCTGCATTAGCAGGAGGTGTGGATCCAGCTGGGACCAAGATGGGCCCTCATGAAAGATGTCATGAGTGCTGTAATTTGTGGGATAATTAGCAGTTCATGGTGAGGGCATAAGTTATAGTTCCTTGAAATACATTTGACTATAACAGCTGAAGTTCTATGATTTTTTAATGTTTAAAATGTTAACCATAACTATAACGTCTGTATAACCTTTCATTTTTTTATTGAATTTCTATGTTTTTTTAATTCTATCTCCTAACTATGACATCCATGTAACCTTTGTTTCTTTCAATGAATTTCTACATTTTTAACATATAGTAATTTTCATTCAGCATTTATAGTTAGAGTTATTTAAAGTAGATGTAACTTGCGCCCTAAGGTAACTGTAACTTGTGTCCCACCATGCACAGTTATGAGATCAATAAGTTTCATGCAGATTGTACAGTGACATTATCAATGATGTTATCAAAGATGTTGTGAGTGCTGTCATTTGTGGGGTAATTAGCAATGCATGGTGATGGAGTGAGTTATAGTTACCCTGGGGCATGAGTTATAGTTACTTGAAACTGCTGAATTTCTCTCGTTTTGTGTGAGTAAATTCAGAACCTAACCATAACGTCCCTGTAACCTTTGTTTTATTTAAGTGAATTTCTAAAGTTTTTTTCATTCTATTTCCTAACTATACACATCCCTGTAACCTTTGGTTGGTTGTTTGAAATCCAGGGGTTCCTGATCTCCCAAATTGGACATCATTAAGAGTACATCAGGGACTTCCCAAACTTTTAAAATGGGCACCAACCAACAAATTGGTTATTTTTTTACAGACAGTAGAATTTGTTCTGTGAATTAGCCTGAAGAAAATGGCTGAAAGCTCCCCCCCAGCATACTATACAGCTAGAGTAAAGCACAGTTGTGAAACCCCAGCATGGCTCACAGATGTATTTCTGCTGAGTGGAGACATGAGGGAGGGCATGGTTCCATGACTTAGGAGGTCAGGGCTACAACAAGCACTGTTGAGAAGCTGGCCAAAACCAGCCTACCTTCTGCAAGTACTGAGGGGAAGAGTAGCCACTGTCAAAATACATAGGGCCTTTTTTACAAAGAATTGATGAAGGGCAGCCCGTATGTCATTTTACTGCACTGTCCTACTGCCCTACACTAATTTTCAAGATACAGTGCATTACTTTATATTCAACCAGCGCTGGCACACAAACTGCACCTTCCTATGCAAAAACAATCACAAGAGGCTTTTTCCTCTTTCTATGATTGCTACAGAATGGAGAATATGTGGAAAGGGGAATAAAAGAGGGGATGTCTGCTTTAGGTAATCATAAGTTTTTCGTGTTGCGCCAGATTTATGCTATGATCTAAATCTGGAGCAGTGTCAAAATCCTAAGGGTGTTGAGTGGGTAAACCAACAGTACTGCCTATGGCATCCTTCCCCGACTCAGTGTGAGGCAATCCAGTTACTTGAGCTGCGTTGCCTTACACCTTATTTACAAGGCCATGAAAAGTCATGCAGGATGACTTTGTGTGGACTTGTAAATATAGTCTGCATTGTGTGCCAACGCAGTGAAAAAAAAAGTGACACTCCGGTGGTGCTTGGTGCCTTTAAATAAACCCCATGGTTTGGGGGAAAAGCAGCATGCTGTGACATTGAGCAGCAATGTCATAGCACACAGATTCATATAGCCAACAAATCCAAAGAAGAAAAAGTGGTGGACCACAACAGAATTATTTATTTGCTAACAGATATGTTTAACATTCAGCCAGGAATCAACCCAAGTTAGCTCCGGCCACTTTTCTTGAGCATTAAGTCAAAGCTAAACCTGAGACTCAACAACAACCCAACTATATAAATCAAATCTTTCACACCAGATTCAGCAAAAATACACATGGGTCCAGATTATGCATTGCAAAATTCTGGTGTGATGAAAACTCCACACACTAAATCATCAGTATCAAGCAGGAACATTCTTCAAGAACAGTGCAATTTCCACACAGAATAAAGAATAAAGATTAAAACCATGTTTTTCTGAGGCAAATTCTTCATGGTAATCTATTTTTTTCCTTTTCCATGGGGATTAACGGTCCCAATTACTAACTTCACGGATCAAGCGGTAAATAGGAGGACAAGAATTGTGGGGTGCAACAGTGGGAGTGCGGGGTGCGATATAGGCTTTAAGGGGCAAGAGAGGCTGGTGTGAGGCAGTGGGAGTATTTGGTGCTTCCCCGTGCTGTAGGGGAGGGTCAAATGATGGCAGCAGCTGGAGCCCATTGTACTTGGAGACTGAGTCTCCTGCAATTTTACTTACCAGTTCTTCCAGCTCCTAAAATCCTTCTCAGTTCCTGCATGTGAGAAAACACAAGTTGGAACAACTGATCAGTGAACATGTCGCCCCAGAAAAATCCCCATTTCACAGATGACAAGTTAAGAGTCATGGTGGATGGAATCATTAGAGTAGAGCCTTAATTATTTAGAGCCCATGTCCAGGAAACTACTATCACTAGGAAAATGGAAATGTGGAAAAGATTTTCGATAGAATGAAGTCTGTAGGCAGCTCCCTGCACACAAGGGATCACATCAAGAAGAGGTGGAACAACCTCCGCGGCAAGGTCTGTTCCATGGCGTCAAGACACCAGATTGTGGTCATCAAGACTGACAGTGGTCCCCCACCTCCTCCCCTACAGTTCCCATCATGGGAGGAGAAAGTCTTGGCCATCCTGCATCCTGAGGGCTTGAAAACCTGGGGAAGTGGAGTTGGGTAAGTCACAACAATAAAAATTGCACACAAATGTATTAGCATGCATGTTCAATGCTCATATTTGCCCCCTCTTACTGTCACTGCAACCTTTACCACTTAGCAGCAAGTCACCACCTGCCCAAAGACCACTGTCTTCCATCTCACATTGGAACTAGACTCACATGGGGGCAGCACATCTCTGTATCCTGTGTATAGCACAGTGAAATGACAGCACAACAATTCCTAGCAGGCACTGTTCTACCATTACTAAAACCAGAACATGGTACCACACTCAAAATTACCTTGTCCTGCAATTTGCTCGTGAACGGTCCTCACCTGAAAGGAGGACAACTGTACAGTGTGTTGGAGTAGGTCAGGCACTGAGAGGAAGGCCAAGGCCAGGGGCACTACTAGTGTCAACCCCCTGAGCCAACACAGTGTACCGTGATACAAAACAACCTACTCCCCCTACTTACCCACTGAACTGTACATACGTGGAAGGAGGAGAACTGTACAGTGTGTGTAATACAGGGAGAAAAATGTCTAAAGCTCAAAGGAAGGTCCTTTACTTTCACTCCAAGCAGCAGTTCACTGTACACCTGCCAAAATACCTTTTCCTGGGAATACACACATGAGGTGCACACACATGGGTGAGTCACATTGAAGGACGCATGTAGTACAGGGAGTCACATGACTGCTAAGGTCAGGAGTCTCTGTCTCCAAATCCAATGAGCCAGCCCACTCTGCATATGTTCAAATAACCTTGTTGGTATACTTACTATTGAAGTCTACCCACCTCAGCGGGCAGACAATGTGAACCATGAGTTGTGATGTGAGTAACGTCACTATAAATCCCAGGAGGGCCAAGCCATGCAACACCAAACACCAGGCCAGTGTCCATTTGACATTGTGCCACTGGCCGTGAACCCACTAAGGAACTTGACACACCTGGGATGGACAAGAATACAGGTCATGGTACACCCTTTGATGAGGCCACACATCCAGATGTATCTTGAGATTGTCTGCCAAGATGAAAATAGTGTAGAAAGGAAGGACAGCTCAAACTGACTGGAAAGAACATCTAAAACAGATCTAAGACCCCAAGATGTGTCAACTGTATGGCATTGGCACTAGTCACATCCGCAATGCACTGACCACCAAATGACAACTATCACTTTTTATCAAAGTATCTGCCAATGCCTGCATGATAGACAACTAGGTTTTAAGATGGCCCAAACAACATCTTGCCCAGCCACTGTTCTGCCTGCACTACTGGCAACATACGAGTCCATTACCATCCCTCCAGCATCTAATAATTTCAGACAGTCTGAGGCTAGGTCACTGAACTGGAATTGGTATGTGACTCCAATGTCAGGTTATTACAAATGAGAAGATGTGTAGCTGTCACCTTAGAGAAATCAGGGGAAGCACCAATCTCAGACAATGCGCTGGAGTCTGTGCAGTTTCTCCAACCAAGCTGTGCAACACAGCCAGGTTGGAGAAACCTAAGTGCACATGTCAGTTTGGATGCCCTGAGATAGCCGGCCAAACTGACATGTTCACTTGGTGCACTCACTACACTCCTCCTCCTTCCCTTTCCCACTGCCCAGCCCTACTCCTTCCTGTACATGATGGCTGACCCAGCAGCTGAAATATAAAAAAGTAAAATAATGTTTTATTTTTCAGCTGTTTGCTCAGCCAGTGGGGAAGACACTCTTTCACTGTTGCAATGGAGCCACTCCTGTGTTTAGGCCTCCTTATTGTGGTGCAAATGTAATTATGGCCCTCATTACAAGCCTGGCGGTCGGTGTTTAAATGGCGGTAATACCACCAACAGGCCGGCAAAAAAAAAAAGGGATTACGACCGTGGTGGAAATCGCCAACATAGACAGTCACTATAACACTCTGACCACCACGGGGTAGAAGCAAACAGTGTGGCGGGCACTGCCAACAGATAGGCGGGAGACAAAGTACCGCCCACTGTATCACAAGAGGCCTATCCGCCACCTTTTCTGGGGCGGAACCAACACTATCAAAAGCAAGGCGGAAACAGTACACAGAAGGGAAAACACTTACCTCTCAACACCCAATGAGGAACCAGGACGTCATGGAGCCCAAACTACACGTACTGCCCATGTTGGTTTACCTCCTCTTCTACCAGGAGCATGAACGGCGGCGACCACAGTGAGTACTGCACCTACAACACAGGGGAGGGGGGAGGAAAGAGAGTGACACACACACGCAACACACAACACCCCCACCCTCACCCTCACACACAACAACATACACACAAACACATGCAGCAACATTACATATACACCCCCCACCCGCTGGAAGAACACAAGGATAAAAGGAAATGATTGTAACCATTGTAATCATTAAACATCCATTAGTCAAAAGTCAAAATTCAGTGTATACAAATATATACACCAACTGCACAAGTCCGGATAGTGTAATAATCATTGTCCGTGGACGACTGGGCCCAAAATGCATGGGCGAGGCCCACACAGGATACCTGACTGGAAACGGAGAGAACACTGCTGGGGCATCAGATCGAAAATATACAGGCACCTCAGGGGGAGGGGGCACCTCAGCCTGATGGACGCACAACACCACTGCTGCACGAGGGGGCTCCATGCCCATTGATGTATACTGGGGAGTGCAAAGCCACAGTCTCTCAAGTCTCTCCAGTGAGTGGGTTACCTACTGCTGTATCCTGGGGAGTACAAAGCCACAGTCTCTCAAGTCTCTCCAGTGGGTGGGTTGTCCACTGCTTTATCCAGGGGAGTGCAAAGCCACAGTCTCTAAAGTCTCTCCAGTGGGTGGGTTGCCCACTGCTTTATCCAGGGGAGTGCAAAGCCACAGTCTCTCAAGTCTTTCCAGTGGGTGGGTTGCCCACTGCTTTATCCTGGGGAGTGCAAAGCCACAGTCTTTCAAGTCTCTCCAGTGGGTGGGTTGCCCAGTTTTATCCTGGGGAGTGCAAAGCCACAGTCTCTTAAGTCTCTCCAGTGGGTGGGTTGCCCACAGCTTTATCCTGGGGAGTGCAAAGCCACAGTCTCACAAGTCTCTCCAGTGGGTGGTTTGCCCACTGCTTTATCCTTGGGAGTGCCAAGCCACAGTCTCTTAAGTGGATAACAGTCTCCACTGGTTCTGGTGGGGGCTATGTGCCCAGAGTGCTTCATCATGCCAAGGACTTAGGTAGTGGAGTCCTTTCTCCAGTGGTTCTGGAGGGGCCTTGGTGCCCAGAGTACTTCATCCTGCCAAGGACTGAGGTAGTGGATGTATCTCTCCACTGGTTCTGGAGGGGGCTTTGTGCCCAGAGTGCTTCATCCTTCCAAGGACTGAGGTAGTGGATGCCTTTCTCCACTGGTTCTGGAGGGGGCCTGGTGCCCAGAGTGCTCCACGTGCAGTGTGACCGGTACAATTCCCTCACCTGGGTGTGCGTGTCACGAGATTTGCGAGGTTCAGGTAGCATGACACGCAATGGAGGCAGCGACATACCCCACACTGCTGCAGCTGCGCCTTCCACCTGCAGGTGTAAACAGTGATGGAAGAAAAGCCTCATAAAAGCTGCCCAGGGTCCAGGAACTCTCCTCCAGCCTCAGACGAATGACCACTGGGGATGGTGGCAATGTCAGCGGTGGTGCCTGTGTCCAAGGACGCCGCGGGGCCGGTGGCAGTGCTTGCAGCGGTGTCTGTTGCTGCGGTGCTTGCGGTGGTGCTGGCGGCGGGGCTGGCGGCGGTGCATGGGTCAGCGCCTGCTGAGGGACACAGCAGGACGTCTCATGCAGCCTCGGACAGCTTCCCACTGGGGAAGAGGTTGGGGACTGTTGTTGAGGCTCTAGACGTGCTGGGGCGGTGCAGGTGGTGGTGCAGGTGGCGGTGCAGGTGGCGGTTGTGGTGGTGGGGAAGCTAGCGGTCTATGACGCTGTACAGGTTGGTGTTGTCATGGACAGAAAGTGTGACACTGGTCCCTCAGTCGGTGCCACCATGCCCTCTTCTTACCTGCCCTTCAGCTTTTGGCCCTTCCCCAGCTTTGATGGTACCGCAGTTGTCTTGCCACTATCCCCTTTGGTTTTTGCTGAGCCCTTGGTGGCTGGTACTTTCGGCTTCTCCCTCTGGGATGTGGGCACCTTTTTCACCTTGACAGGTGGCGGAATGTCCTTGCCCTCACTACGTGGCACACTGGCAGCCCTGATGTGTGGCGCACTCGATGACCCCACAGTTGCTGGCACTACTGTGCCTGGGGATTTGGTGGCTGAGGTGCTGTGCTGGGACCTGGAGAGCCTGGTCCTAGGGGAAGGACGGGAGGGGAGGTGAAGGGAAGAGGTCAAGGTTAGCCAGGAAAAGGTTTTTAGACACAGTGGGACGGGAAGATGGACGGTGTTTGGGAGTGGAGGTAGATGCAGTGCTTGTAGGAGGTGTATGTCTGCTGAATTTGGGTGTGAGGTGGATGGCTGTTGGGTGGGTGTGTGCCTGCGTTTGTGTACTTTAGGAGGAGGGCTCACTGACACAGTGGAAGAGGACACTGGGAATGTGTGAATGGTATTGCTGGTGATGGAGGCAGTGGCTGAGGATGTAGTGCATGCAGGTGTGGGTGGAGATGAGACAGGGATGGAGGAGGAGGACATGGAGGAGGGGGACACAGTGGAGGCAGTGGATATTGCTCTGTCTGCATGGGGATGGTGACTGTATGAGTGCCTGTGGGATGTGTGGTGCCTATGTTTGCCTGAGCCACTCTTGTGTGTTGATGAGTGTGCATGCTGGTCTGATGGTGTGCTTGGGATAGGCTGAGGTACAGGGGATTGGGTCTGGGTGGAGAAAGTTGGAGGGGGGAAGCTGGAACCAGGGACAATGGCTGCCATCAGTGCTGAGGCCGGAGCCTTAAATGCTCTTTGTCGGGCTTCCTACCCAGAATGAATGCCCTCCAGGTATGCATTTGTTTGTTGCAAATGCCTCTCTACACCCTGGATGGCATTCACAATGATAGATTGCCCAACAGTGAGGGATCTCAGGAGGCAAATAGCCTCCTCACTGAGGGCAGCAGGGCTGACTGGGGCAGGGCCTGAGGTGCCTGGGGTGAAGGAGATGCCCACCTTCCTGGGTGTGCGGGTACGGGACACGCGCTGAGGGGCTGCTGGGAGGGTGGTGCTGGTAGGGGGTGTGGTGGCTGTACCTGTTGAGGTGGGCACAGAGGTGCCCGCCACCGCAAGGGAGCTGCCATCAGAAGAGGAGTCGCTGTCACTGCTGTCTGCTCCTGTCCCTGCCGTCGAGCTCCCCTCACCCTTCGTTCCACTGGTGGCTTCAGACTCCGTTGTTTTGCCCTCCAGGGACAAGTGGGTTGCAGCTCCCTCCTGCTCCCGTGCCAATCCTCCTCCGCCTGATGAACTTATTGCACACAAGAACAGGGAGACCACAAAAAGGGGGGAGAAAGACAGAAGAAAGACATGTTCAGTGCATGCAACACCACTACCGTTGGCGGACACAGCACACATGGAGCAGCCCTCTGCACTATGCCATGCACTAATAGTTCCTAGAAATTTCAGCTGACCATGGGGTATGAGGCCTAAGACCAATTGCTGGACACCTGGAAGTCACAGGAGCCTGACTAGGTGTAGATGGCTCTTACCAATGGTGGGGTTGAGGTGCCACATAGCCTGCCTCACAAGTGACCTTGCCTACCAAGTTCGCCCTGGCTACGGGAACCTATTTCCCACCTCCCCCACCGAGACACCTCGTAATGCGCGCAGAGTCAGCTGAATGAGAGTGTACTCACTCCCTTGTGGCTGCTGTGATGCCCTCAAGCAGCCATCCACCGCCAGGATCCGGAACATGAGGGGGGGTCATGGTGCGACGGGCACCCCTCCCATGTTGGGAGGCCATCCCCAGCTGGGCCTCCGCTGTCTTCTTGCTCCAGCGGCGCAGGTCCTACCATCTTTTCCGGCAGTGGGTGCTCCGTCTGTGGTAGACCCCCAGGGTCCAGACGTCCTTGGCGATGGCACGCCAAATACCCTTCTTCTGGTGGGCGCTGACCTAGAGGATTGGTACAGGGGGAAAGGAAGTTACTGACCCGTCCAGACCATCATACTCATTGCCCCTCAGTTCCCACCCTTGCCCTGACGCACATACACTCACAATCCACACATGCAGGCCTCAGCCCCCCCATGTATCTTCCATCCACACCACCCAAAACAGGGATTTCCCATGCAGCATGCTCACAGTGTACTCACCTGTTTGTCTGGCGGACCATACAGTTGCGTGTACTGGGGAGGACCCTATCCACTAGTTTCTCCAACTCCTCCGAAGTGAAGGCAGGGGCCCTTTCCCCAGACACATGAGCCATTGTCGCTTCCAGACTGAGGTCACAGCAGTACTTGCAGTGTAGGTCCTCTCCTGTTGAAGGTCAGGTATCAAGTGAGGGAACAGACAGAAAATGGTGGTCACGTCCGCAGCGGTGCGTACCGTCACTGCCCGCGTACATCGTCATTGGCTCCTGGGACCCATAGGGGCCAATGTTAACCAATGCAGAATTGCACCATGATCTTCGAACACCCACCATGACGGTGTACAACGCCAGCGCAGTTACCTCATATCCCCTTGTCCCACCTTATAGTTCAGGCAGCCGCCATTTCAGGAGGCCACATGGGATGGATGTTAACTGCGTCACACCTATCTAGGCTGGAAATATAGACAGATACCGGCACAATGCAGATTAATAAAGTTTCTGAAAATAAAACATTGTGATACCTCAGTGTTGGATGACTCTCTGCTCGCTGTTCTCCTCCATAGGGCACGCCCGCTGGGGCATGTGATGAGATTACGGCATCATCTAGTGTACAGACCCCTGGTGGACCTGTCGACAATGGAAGAGAGACAAATCCTGGTCACATACAGACTTGATTGTGCAACAATCCAGGAATTGTGTGCCCAGTTGGAGCCGGAACTGATGTCAGCTATCCCCCATCCCACAGGAATCCCCCCTCTATTGCAGGTCCTGTCTGTACTCCATTTCCTGGCCAGCGGGTCTTTTCCAACAACATTGGCCATGGCATCAGGGATGTCCCAGCTAATGTTCTCTAACGTGTTGTCCAGAGTGTTGTCTGCCATGCTGAAACACATGCGCAGCTACATCGTGGTCCCTCAGGTGGAGGATTTGCCCACAGTGATGCCCTGGGACATATCCCCAACATCATTGGTGCCATTGATGGTACACATGTGGCATTTGTACCCCCCCCCGCAGAAATGAACAGATGTACAGAAACCGGAAGAGCTACCATTCTATGAATGTGCAGATGGTGTGTTTGGCAGACCAGTACATATCCCATGTGAATGCCAAGTATCCTGGCTCTGTGCATGATGCTTACATTATGAGGAATAGCAGCATCCCTTATGTGATGGGCCAACTCCAGGGGCACAGTGTGTGGCTAATAGGTGAGGCCAAGGTCCTAATACAGTTGACATAGGTGTCTGGGTATGTGGCTGTCCATAAGGGTTAGTGTGTGTCTAACAGTTGTTTCTCGACATTTGCAGGTGACTCTGGTTACCCAAACCTGTCATGGCTACTGACCCCAGTGAGGAATCCCAGGACAAGGGCAGAGGAACGCTACAATGAGGCACATGGGTGAACTAGGAGGATGATCGAACACACCTTTGGCCTCCTAAAGGCCAGATTCCGGTGCCTCCATCTGACAGGTGGCTCCCTATACTACTCACTGAAGAAGGTGTGCTAGATAATCGTGGCCTGCTGTATGCTACACAACCTGGCTTTGCGACTCCAGGTGCCTTTTCTGCAGGAGGATGGGCCAGATGTTGGTCTTGTGGCAGCTGTGGAGCCTGTGACAGTGAAGAAGAGGAGGCAGAAGAAGAGGATATTGATAACCGAAACAACATCATCACGCAATACTTCCAGTGAGACACAGGTAAGAAGATGTCACTGCTTCCCACATCTCATTCTATTGTTGGAACTAGCATAAGTGTATCATTTTCATTTAGTGTATGGACCCTGACTTGTCACTTTGACTTTCCATTTCACAGATCTGTGTCCCACTTTATGCCCTCTGCCATGTTTACTGCTGGCCTACAGCTGTGTTACATTGGTATGTGAACAGTAAATTGACATTGCTATATTCCATAGTTATTGCAATTACACATTTGTGAAAGCACAGACTGACTCCAGATTTTTTGTGATTTAAGTGTGTTTATTCCTGTTCTAATAAGTAGAGGGGTTTGTAAAATGGGCTGGGGGGATGGTGGATGAATGTCCATGGCAGAGTCCAGTCTATTTGTTTCATAGGTGCATTGTCCAAAGGGGCATAGGAAGTGGAGAAATGGCAGTTTAAGGATGGAAAGGGTGACTTAGCGGGACAGAAAGGTGACATTGGGGGGGGTCTCATTTCCTGGCGGGGGTCTTGGCAATGTTCTCTGTCTTGTTCCTGGATCTCAGGGACCGTTTGCGGGGTGGTTCTCCAGCTGCAGGAGGTGGAGTGCTGGTGTCCTGTTGTTCCTGTGGCGGTGCTTCCTGTCCACTAGCGCCGGCAGTGGTGGAGGGCTGTTCATCGTCCAGGCTAGTGTCAGGGGCCCCTTGTTGTGCCACTGTGTCCCTCCTGGTGTTGACAAGGTCTGCCAGCACCCCTGGAATGGTGACCAGGGGGTTGTTAATGGACTTCAAGTCCTCCCCGATCCCAAGGTAGTATTCCTCCTGCAGCCGCTGGGTCTCCTGAAACTTGGCCAGTACCGTTGCCATCGTCTCCTGGGAATGAT
Source organism: Pleurodeles waltl (assembly GCF_031143425.1). Lineage (NCBI taxonomy): Eukaryota > Metazoa > Chordata > Amphibia > Caudata > Salamandridae > Pleurodeles > Pleurodeles waltl. Next base: position 930,626,470 of record NC_090447.1, read on the forward strand.
GGTAAGCTCCCATGATGTTGAAGAGTGCCTCATGGAGAGTGGGTTCCCTGGGCCTGTCCTCCCCCGGTCGCACAGCAGTCCTCCCAGTTTTCCTGTTATCCTGTGCCTCTGTCCCCTGAACCGTGTGCCCACTGCCACTGCCCCCAGGTCCCTGATTTTCTTGGGTTGGTGGGTTTGCCTGGGTCCCCTGTAGTTTTGGACACACTGCTGATTGACGTGTTACGGGGACAGAGAGATGGGCCCGCTGGGTGGGTGCTGTCCTGGTATTTCCTGATGGGGGAGTATCTGTGGTGGCTTGTGACAGTGTTAGGGAAACCGACTGTCCCGAGGTTCCGGGTGGGCCGGGCTGGTCATCTTGATCCAGGCGTGCAGAGCTGCTGTCATCACTGTGGGCCTCTTCTATGGGGGAACTGGATATGTCTGGCACCTCCTGTCCGGTGACGTTGGGTAGGGGTCCTGTTGGGGTGTAAATGCATAATTGTTGTATCTGTGTATGCCATTGTGTGTAATTGGTGGTTGACCCTCTACTCCTGTGCTTGCATTATTGGCTTGGTTCTTGTGTGATTGGTAATTTTGGGGCATGAGTAAGTCTTTGTAGTGGACATGCTTGGGTGATGGGTGTCCATGCATTGGTGTTACATGCAGGGCTTGGTTTTGGGATGTGTGGGTTGTGTTGGTGGGGTATCTGTGGGTTGTTGAGGTGATAGGTGTGAGGGTAAGGGTGGGAGTATGTGATGGCATGCAGGTGGGGTGGGGGGATAACATAGTAAAGATTTGCCTTACCCGAGTCCAGTCCTCCTGCTACTCCTGCGAGGCCCTCAGGATGCAGTATTGCCAAGACTTGCTCCTCCCATGTTGTTAGTTGTGGGGGAGGAGGTGGGGGTCTACCGCCAGTCTTCTGTACAGCAATCTGGTGTCTGGAGACCACGGAACGCACCTTCCCCCGTAGGTCGTGCCACCTCTTTCTGATGTCATCCCTAGTTCTTGGATGCTGTTCCATTGCGTTTACCCTGTCGACAATTCTGCACCATAGCTCCATCTTCCTTGCAATGGATGTCTGCTGCACCTGTGATCCGAATAGCTGTGGCTCTACCCGGACGATTTTCTCCACCATGACCCTGAGCTCCTTCTCAGAAAACCTGGGATGTCGATGAGGTGCCATGATGTGGTGTGGGTGATGTGTGAGGTGGTGTCTGTTGTGATGTGGGAGGGTGTGTGTTGGTGTGTGTTGTTTGAGGTGCGTGGATGTTGTGTAAGTGATGGTGTTGTGTGTCTGTGGATGCTGGTGTTGTTTTAGGTAGTCTCTCTCTCTGGCCTGCTTTCAAATTTCAGGTAGTAAGGGTTTGTGGGTGATGTGAGTGTGCGCTTTATATTGGATTGGGTGTGTGGGTGTGGTGTGTGTATGTGTGTCAGGTGTGTGTATTTCGAATTGTCCAACGTCGTTGTGTTTTGTATGTGTGTGTGTATTTTGAGCGCGGCGGTGTGTACCGCCAATGGATTACCGCGGTTGAAAGACCGCTGCGTTGATTCATGGGTCGTGATAGTGTGGGCGTATTCTTGTTGGCATGACGGTGTCTGTTTTGTTATCGCCAGTTTATCACTGACCTTTGGTGTGACGGACTTGTGTGGGTGTCTGTATTGTGGCGGATTCCTGGCTGTGGGTCGTAATACCTGTAGCGGAATTCCGCGGCAGCAGCGGTATGTTGGCGGTCTTCTGCACGGCAGTAAGCTGGATTTACCACCAGGGATGTAATGAGGGCCTATGTCTTAAAAAGAGTGAGGTGTACGGGGAAATATCAAAAATATAATTCACACTGACTGTGGAGAGTAAAAATTTTAAAGTCTGCAAAATATGTTTAAAAGCTATATACAAGCTGTCATCAACGACAAGTTTTCTTTCAATATGATATAAAAATACATTTATCATTGAGTATCTTATCTAAGTGATGCAAAAAAAATACAACAAGGAGCAGCCTGTGACATTGCTCCAAACCAGCAAAACACCATCCTGTTGGTTACTTGATTCTGCATCAAGGTATGCATTTAGGAGTAAGTCCAAAGGAAAGAGAGAGTGTTGAGGCACTTACACTGTATGGACCTCATTTGAACTCATGTGAAAATCTCAAATCAGGCATAATAGGAGATTGTGCCCAAAACACATTAACATTTTTGCAGAAACTACAGCAACTGGCACGGTTTGTCAGCAAAATTGTCAGGTAAAAGTTGGTGAATTTTTTTTATATAACAGCACTGGCTATGAATTTTACACACTTTGAAACAAATAAAAACAGTGTAATATTGAAATATCCCTTTATTTGAAGTGCACATTTTGAAAGGGCAGCATAGTAAAAGGCCCTCTAAACACCACACCCTGAGGTATTAAAACTGTGGGTGCAAAAATACACCACCTCTTTTTTCATGGGAACCCAAATGGAAAGTTTACTGAAGATCTGAAGTTCTGTGTTTTACCTTCTGTATCATAGATAGGATGGAATCATTTATTCATAGGATTATAGATGGGTAGCAGGTTCCGTTACCCAATGATGCCACATTGTAGAAGTGATAACTGGATTTGGGGCCTCATGTACTAATATTCGAAAAAAGAAAATCGTAAATTGCAAACAATAGCAACTCCCAATTTGTCATTTCTTATTCGGAATTTACTAAAATACATTCAGTAGAAGTAGTCACAATTTGAGCACAGAATTCTATCAAATGTATTGGTATTGTTTGAACTAATGTATGCATTAATAGGTTGACTCACAAAATACTGAAGCACGGAGGCCCCAATTTAACCTACCTTCATTAATATTCATGAAGTAGGCTGCAACTTTTGACCCACTATGATTGATTAGAGTCAAATGCATGATGGCATGCTGAGGTCAGCAGACCACTGTGTGTGATTGTTTTTAAATTAAGCCATTTTTTAACGTGCAGCTTATTTGCATTGTTAAAAAAATGAACAATTTTACAAAAAAAAATGTAGGCGTAGGCAGTGGTCCTCACTGCCTGCTCCTATAAATGTTTTTGTCAGCATACACAGTGAGGAGGCTAGCGCATGGGAATCCCTTCCCATTTGCCAGCAGTTACAACCTCCTTTTAGTTGTTGCTGATTTGGTAATACCATACTCCTGTTTTGTGAGCGGATAACGGTTTCAAAACATCAATACATAACTTAAGGAATAGGTATTTAGAAGGGGTGCCCGTAACACTGCCCTTCTAAATTTCGCTTTATTATTTAGCCACAAACCCAAAATGTGATTCGGTAAAGTGTCATCAAATCAAAATTTGGTCTTCATACATTTAAAAATGCCATTTTGCAGTTGCAAATGCTCCGAATTGACCTTTGTGTATAAGGCCCCTAGAAACCAGGCATTCAAGTTAACGACTCTCCATGAGATCGGGGCCTAGCAACTCGATTAACTTTAACAACAGGTGATATTATGCCACAGCATGGCAGTAATAACCATTCTGCTGGTGGAATCCTCTAGTAGAAATTACACAAGAAATACATCACATTATCGGTGTTTTTCAGAGGATTGTACATTAGCACCCTTCACTAAATCAAAACGAATATGTACTTTATCAAAAGGATTTAATTCAAGTTTGCAAAATGACAGGATGCTTATTGAAAACAAAGACATGTTTAGAAAGGATACTGGAAGATTAATTGAGAATGTAAATATGCTTTCTGAGTATAATTAACAGCCGACGTCCAGTAAAATGGCAAAAGTGAGAAAAATAATTCTCAGGGTAATCAAAATGAAGGCCGCAGGGCTGATGTTTTACCATCTTACGTTAAACAATTTGCATTACATATGAAAGCTGTCTGGCTATTTACTTTATCCAGCAGCATGTTTCAGTACAGCAGCTTCAATATTTATTTCTACTACTGGGGTAGTAGATGACATTCACAAAACCGTAGGATATGAAACGAGTTCATTGCCTGAGGCAGAAGTCCTTCTGTTTAGTCACTGGTATAGGTTCATTGTCTGTCCTTGGTTGAAGTTGTTAGACAAGAACTTTGAAATTACTGTAAGACTTTTATTGAAGCCTGAAAAAAGGAGGGCACACTGTTACAGGCTCTATATTGAAATAATTTCCCACAAAACACAAACAATAGCATATGCGTTGTAGTTATCATGGTAAAACAGATTCAGAGTATCCAGTGATAAAGCTTCCTTACAAACCACCATTAACCCTCTGACTGCTGGGCCTTTCCCCATCCCCAGTACTGGTTTTTTTTTTACTGTTTGGGGTAGTTACTGCTCAGGACTCCAAAACCTTTTTTTTTTCCACATCAAGTATCCACTCCACATGTGTGTGCTTTTTACTAACATCTTGGGGATTTAAATGCACCCAGGCTTTGTGGATTCCTCTGGCAGCGACTGAGGAAATAGGCAAAATATAGCTACATTTTCAGTTCTTTGAGAAACACAGAAAAAAGTGCTCCAGAAAAAAGTGTCTGCATTTTTCTAAAAAATGGCATCAATGTACAGTTTGCTGTGCTAAAGTAACCATCTTCCCAGTGGTAGCGCACCCGGTCCGCTAGTAAGTAAACTTACAAGGGGACGTGTATAGGTCGACGAACCTTTTGAATCGCATGGAGTATCCTAGTCATGCAGTGACCACTGAACCAAAAATCCCCTACGGGGGAAGGTGCGTTCCATGGTATCCAGACACAACATCGCGGTGCAGAAGACTGGCGGCGGACCCCCACCTCAACCCCCAGAATTTACAACATGGGAGGAACAGGTCTTGGCGATCCTGCATCCTGAGGGCCTCACAGGAGTAGGTGGAGGAATGGACTCTGGTAAGTCGAATCTCAACTACTTCATCCCCCCCACCCACCAGCATGCCAAATCATACCCCCGCCCCCCCATCCCCATCACACATCCTCCTTGCTAATGTCTCACCATCACAACCCACCCATCCCAACACCAAGCCCTGCATGCGACCACAAACCATGGACACCCATCACCTAAGCATGCCCACTGCACATACCCATCCTCCCCAAACCACCGTCACAACAGCCCCCACAAGGGAATGCCAGCACTGGGGTACACGGGCACCCACCCATTGCACACTATGGCACACACAGAAGCAATAACCATACTCTTATACCCCTGCAGGACCCGAACGCCACAACACCGCCCAGGAGGTTCCAGAAATGTCCATTCCACCCCCAGAAGAGGCCCACAGTGATGACAGCAGCTCTGTCTCCCTGGACCCAGATGACCAGCTCGGCCCATCGGGGACCTCTGGACAGTCGGTTCCCCTCAGACAGCCACAGGCCACAGCAGACCTACCCCCCTCTGGGAACACCAGCACAGCACCCACCCAGCGGGCCCATGCCTCTGTCTCCAGGACACGTCAATCAGCGGTGTGTCCACCACTACAGGGCACCAAGGTTGACCCACCACCCCAACAACAACAGGGATCTGGGGGCAGTGGTAGTGGGCACACGGTCCAGGGGACAGAGGCCCAGGGAAACAGGGGAACTGGGAGGGCTGCTATGCAACAGGGGGGGACAGGCCCAGGGAACCCACTCTCCACGAGGCCCTCTCCTCCATCATGGGAGCATACCACCGCTCCCAGGAGACAATGGCGACGGTCCTGGCCAGGTTCCAGGAGATCCAGGTACTGCAGGAGGAACAGTTTATGGGGTTCAGGGAAGAACTCAGAATCATCAGTTCCGCAATGGGCACCATCGTTCTGGCTCTCAATCAGATTGTCAGCACATTGCGGGACCATGTGGCACCACAAAGGGCCCCTGTCACTAGCATGGACCAAGAACAGGCTACCACCTCCGCCGGCGCTAGTGGACAGGAGGCCCGACACAAGAACAGGCCACCAGAACCCCACCCCCTGCAGATGGAGAACCACCCCGCAAGCGGTGCCTGAGATCAGGAAGAAGACAGAGTAGGATGCCAAGACCCCCGCCAGGAAAGGATACCCCCTGATTGTCATCCCACTGTCCCACATTGTCACCCTGTCCAACCTTAAACTGCCCCTGCTCCACCTTCCACAGGCATATGGACAATGCACCTGTGAGACTGAAAATCTGGACTCTGCCATGGACATTCCTCCACCATCACCCATCACCGAATTGCAACCATTTCCCAAAATTTTACACTTTAATAAACACACTTATTGCACAAAAATAATCTGGAGTCTGCCTGTATTTTGGAACAAATCTATTACACAGAACCGTGCCAAAATGTCCAGTTACATTGTGATGACAACATACCACTGTCACACAGCTGTAGTCCATGGGGAAACAAAGCAGAGGTCACGGAGTGGGGCCCACATCTCTGAAATTGGAAGGGAAAGTCACAACTCAGTTAACATACACTGGGTGGAAACTCAGACAGTAGAGAGGCAGGAGACTTTAAGTAAATGTAAATTCCGGTGTTGATTCTTACCTGTATGTTATTGAAAATACTGCTGTATCACTGTGTCCCTGTTGTCTGTGTCGTCCTCTTCGTCTTCCTCCTCTTCACTCTCCGCAGGCTCCACAGCTGCCACAACACCACCATCTGGACCATCCTCCTGCAGGAAAGGCACCTGGTGGCGCAAAGCCAGGTTGTGAAGCATACAGCAGGCCACGATGATATGGCACACCTTCTTTGGTGAGTACATTAGGGATCCACCTGTCATATGGAGGCACCTAAACCTGGCCTTCAGGAGGCCGAAGGTCCGCTCGATCACCCTCCTAGTACGCCCATGGGCCTCATTGTAGCGTTCCTCTGCCCTTGTCCTGGGATTCCTCACTGGGGTCAGTAGCCATGACAGGTTAGGGTAACCAGAGTCACCAATTAGCCACACACGGTGTCTCTGAAGTAGTTCCATCAGGTAAGGGATGCTGCTATTTCGCATGATGTACGCGTCATGCACTGACCCAGGGAACTTGGCATTTACATTGGAGATGTACTGGTCAGCCAAACAGACCACCTGGACATTCATGTAATGATAACTTTTTCTGTTCCTGTACACCTGTTCACTCGTGCTGGGGGGGACCAAAGCAACATGTGTCCCATCAATTGCACCAATGATGTTGGGAATATGTCCAAGCGCATAGAAATCACCCTTCACCGTAGCCAAATCGCCCACCTCAGGGAAAACAATGTAGCTCTGCATGTATTTCAACAGGGCAGACAACACTCTGGACAACACCTTGGAAAACATAGGCTGTGACATCCCTGATGAAATGGCCACTGTAATTTGGAATGACCCACTTGCCAAGAAATGGAGTACTGACAGAACCTGCACTAGAGGGGGAATCCCTGTGGGTTGGCGGATGGGTGACATCAGGTCTGGCTCCAGTTGGGCACACAGTTTCTGTATAGTGGCTCTGTCAAGCCTGTATGTCAGAATGACATGTCTTTCTTCCATTGTCAACAGGTCCACCAGCGGTCTGTACACGGGAAGATTCCTCCATCTCCTCGCAAGTCCCAGCGGACGGTGCCTAGGAAGGACAACATGGAGCACAGAGTCAATCAACCCACAGGTACGTTCCCACAGCTTGCACAGTACACGATTCTCAATGCATTGAATGGCTTGTATGAGTGTTGATGCAAGGCCTAGGTATGTGTGACGCAGTAGATTTTAAGCCATGTGGGCCCTTGAAATGGCGGCTGCCTGACCTGTGAAGTGCGACAGTGGGATGTGAGGTCAATGCGCTGGCGTGGCACACCGTGGCGGGAGGCAGTCGAAGACCGCGGCGCAAATCCGCATTGGTTAACATTGAACCCTATGGGTCAGGAGCCAATGACGATGTGCGCCGGCGGTCGTGGTACGCACTGCCGCGGTACGCACCGCCGCAGGCGTGACCGCCATTTTCTATCTGCTTAATCACTCGATACCTGATCATCCACAGGAGAGGACCTATACTGCAAGTGCTGCTGTGACCTCGGTCTGGAAGAGACAATGGCTGCTGCGACTGGGGAAAGGGCCCCTGCCTTCACTTCTGAAGAATTGGAGAAACTCGTGGATGGGGTCCTCCCCCAGTATGCGCTACTCTACGGTCCTCCAGACCAACAGGTAAGTACACTGGGACCATGCTTTGTGGCCAATGCATGGGTTGAGTGGGGTGAATGAACGATGGTGGGGAGGGGAGCGAATGAGGTATGCATCAAACGGCAGATGAGAGCATGTGCCACATGGCAAGGGTGGGGATGGGGGGCCACTCACATCGAGCATGCAGAAAATGATTGTTTATTTTTCTCCCCCTGCACATGTCACATAGGTCAGCGCCCATCAGAAAATTGACATTTGGCGTGCTATCGCCAAGGACGTCCGGACCCTGGGGGTCCACAACAGACGGGGCACCCACTGCCGCAAGAGGTGGGAGGACATCCGCCGCGGGAGCAGGAAGACCGCGGAGGCTCTGCTGGGGATGGCCTCCCAACGTAGGAGGGGTGGCACTCGTCAATTGACCCCCCTGATGTCCCGGATCCTGGCGGTGGCCTACCCCGATTTGGATGGGCGCGTGAGGACATCACAGCAGACACAAGGGGGTGAGTACAAATACATTCTGCTGATTTTGCGCGCAGTGGAGGTGTCTGGGTGGGGGAGGAGGGTTGTGGCTAACCCTAGGCCAGGGCGATTTCCGTAGGCTAGGCCCCTCTGTTAGGCATGGCCATGTGCCCCCGCCTCCCATCTCTGTAGGTTGCCTAGTACAGCTAATCATGGCCCTGTGTCACCTATGTGTGGATTAGTCGTCCATAGGCTTGTAGGCCATGTCCCACGGATTGAGTAGTGTACCCCAAGTGCGCAGCGTAGTGCAGGGGGCTTCTGTGTCTGTCCACTCCGCCAACTGTGTCGCCAATGCATGCATTCAACATGTCTTTCTTCCCCCCCTCCTTTTTTTGGTGGTCTTCCTGTTCATGTGTGCATTAGCATCATCAGGCGGAGGAGAAGTGGCATTGGAGCACGAGGGAGCTGCATCTCACATGGCCATGGAGGGCCATGCAACCGACTCGGAGTTCACCAGTGAGACGGAGGGCGAGGGGAGCTCCACAGCGGGGACACGTGGTGACACCAGCGACACAGACACGTCCTCGGAAGGGAGCTCCCTTGTGGTGGCGGCAACATCCGTGCCCACCGCAACAACAGCACTCCCAGCAGTCCCTCAGCCTTCGCCCTGTGCCCGCTCACCCAGGAAGGTGGGCATCTCCTTCGCCCCAGGCACCTCAGGCCCTGCCCCAGTTACCCCTGCTGCCCTCAGTGAGGAGGTCATTGTTGGGCAGTCTACCCTTTTGAATGCCATCCAGGGTGTAGAAAGGGAGGTGCACCGGGGTAATGCATACCTGGAGGGCCTTCATTCGGGTCAGGCTGCCCATCAGCGATCGTTCAACGCTCTGGCCTCAGCACTGACGGCAGCCATTGTCCCTGTCTCCTGCCTCCCTCCTCCAACTTCCTCAACCCAGTCCCACTCCCCTGTACCTCTGCCTATCCCAGACACACCTACAGACCAGCCTGCACACACCTCAACACCCAAGGGAAGCTCATCCAGACATAAGCACCACACATCACACAAACATTCACACAAGCAACAGCCACATGCAGACATACCAACAGCCACTGCCTCCTCTGTGTCCCCCTCCTCCTCGTCTCCCTCCTCCCTCCTTGTGATGACTCCACTCACACTTGCATGCACAACATCATCAGCCACTACGTCCATCACCAGCACACCCACCAGAACACTCCGCACACGTGCAGTCACCACCCCCACTACCATTTACACATCCCCTGTGTCCTCTCCCAGTGTGTCTGTCACCCCCTCTTCCAAACCACACAAACGCAGGCAGCCACCCACCCAACAGCCATCCACCTCACGACAGCCTCCAGCACAAGCACCTGCACCCAAAGACACCAGACTTGACTCACCTACAACCACATCCTCTTCCTCCACTCCCATACCCACTACACCTACCCTTCCCACTGCTCCAAAAAAGTTTTTCCTGTCCAAAATTAACCTCTTTCCATCACCTGACCCACCCCCTCCATCTCATAAGACTCCAACCAGCACCTCAGCCACCACAAAACCTGGACCGACAAGGACAATAGTCCAAGGATTTTGGAGTCCAACACCTTCAAGGCCAGCTACTTCGGCTAGCAGTAAAGATACAGCCAGCCCACCCCCTGGAAAGAAAGCCAAAAAAGCCAGTGCCCGGCGCGAGAGGCCAGAGACAGCAGGCTCCAAGGGCACTATCCTGGCACCGTCAGGAAGTGGGGTGCCACCTGGCACACCGACAAAGGGAGGAAAGGGCCACAGAGGAGCAGGGAAGGGTGGCAAGGGCAACACCCCGACAAGTCCGGCAGCAGGCGAGCTGCCCAGGATGGCCCCACCAGCCCCATTCCAGGGGTGAAGGAGGACACCCACGGGCCCGGGACGGCAGCACAGGAGGGCCCCGCAAGCGAGAAGACAGATGTGAACGAAGGGCACGGCAGCCCCATGTCGGGTGGCGAGTGAGATCCATTTCATGGCCGGATCTGGTGCCCTGGAGACACATGTCAAGCACCGCTGAACAGGGCCCTTCAAGACAAGCACCTCTGAACAGGGCACCGCCGTCTCAAGAACCGCTGAACAGGGCCCTTCAAGTCAAGCACTGCTGAACAGGGCACCGCCGTCTCAAGAACCGCTGAACAGGGCCCTTCAAGACAAGCACCGCTGAACAGGGCACCGCCGTCTCAAGAACCGCTGAACAGGGCCCTTCAAGTCAAGCACCGCTCCGCTGGGCCCTTCAAGTCAAGCACCGCTCCGCTGGGCACCGCCGTCTCTGCACCGCTCCGCTGGGCCATTCAAGTCAAGTACCACTCCTCTGGGCCCTTCAAGTCAAGCACCGCTCCGCTGGGCCCTTCAAGTCAAGCACCGCTCTGCTGGGCCCTTCAAGTCAAGCACCACTGAACAGGGCACCGCCGTCTCTGCACCGCTCCGCTGGACCGTTCAAGTCAAGCACCGCTCCACTGGGCCCTTCAAGTCAAGCACCGCTCCGCTGGGCACCGCTGTCTCTGCACTGCTCCGCTGGGCCCTTCAAGTCAAGCACCGCTCCGCTGGGCACCGCCGTCTCTGCACCGCTCCGCTGGGCCCTTCAAGTCAAGCACCACTGGACAGGGCACCGCAGTCTCATGCACAGCTGGCCCATTGGCAGAAGGGGCAGGGCCGGATCTGTGTCGGGCAGGGCTGCACGAAGCACTCTGGGCACCATGCCTCCCCCAGAACCAGTGGAGTCTGTAATCCACTTGATTGACTGTGGCTTTGCACTCCCCAGGATGGCACAGTGGGCAATCCACCCACTGTAGAGACTTGTGAGACTGTGGCTTTGCACTCCCCAGGATGGCACAGTGGGGAATCCACCCACTGTCTGGACTTGTGAGACTGTGGCTTTGCACTCCCCAGGATTGAACAGTGGGCATGGAGGCCCCTCGTGGATCTGGCGTCGTGGACTCATCTGGCTGAGGTGCCCCCCTTCCCTTCCCCCTGAGGTGTCTGTAGTTTTGCTATCTGATGCCCCTGCAGTGTTCTCTCCAATGGATTCGGGTATCGTGTGTGGGCTTTGCCCATGTGTTTAGGCCCATTGGCCCACGAACAATGGCTGATACCCAATTTGCACAGGACAATTTACATTTGTATATATAGTTATAGATGTTGGATATATTTTTTAACTTAGCTGTTCAATATACTTCAAAGATCATGAACATTTTATTTTGTCTTTGCATTCTTCCGGGGGGCTTGGGGGGTGTCACTCTGAGTTGTTGCTCTGCATTGATGTGTATGTAGTTGTGGGTGAGGGTGAGGGTGGGTGTGTCGCGTATGTGTGTGCCCATCATTTTTTGCCTCCCCCCCCCTGTGTCGTAGGTGCAGTACTCACCGGTGTCTTCTGCGCCAGCGTTCGTGCTCCTGGTAGAGGAGCAGGAAGACAATAGCTGGTAGGATGTGTAGTTCGGGTTCCATGCTGTCCAGATTCCTCGTGGAGTGTGTAGAGGTGAGCGTTTCCCGTTCGTAATGTCTGTTTCCGCCGTGTTTTTATCGGTGGGGCTACCGCCCCGGAAAAGGTGGCGGATTGGTGGGTTGTGATAGGGTGGGCGGTACATTGACTCCCGCCTGTCTGTTGGCGGTGACCGCCGCGCTGTTTGTTTGTCCCGCCGTGGTGGTCAGAGTATTAAAGTGGCGGTCTCTGTTGGCGGTTCCCGCCAGGGTCAGAATTCCATTTTTTTTACTGCCTGCCTGTTGGCGGGTTGGCCGCCGCTTTAACACCGACCGCCAGGGTTGGAATGACCCCCATTATCTCTTGGAAAAAACATATGCAACAAAGCAAAAACATAAGCATTAACAATGTAATTCAGCAATAAGGTTTGTCAGTCATTCGTCACTGTCCATGTCACCCCTAATAGCCTACCTAACCATGATTAGCATTAGCATGGGGGTCTTCATGTGAAAACAATTTAGGTAAAAACATTAATTTGGAAAAATCTATATAAGTGTGAATCTCTGTAAAACAGCGCATTTAGTACATCGAAGAAAAGGCACAAAATCGTCAGTCACATTTCATAGCTACCTATCCAGAATGGATCAGCAACAAGTCAGTCTTCATCTTCAGGTCATCAATAGTCATCTACAGAGTATGAGCCCAATATCAGCACCTCGGACAGCGTCTCCTGATGTCATCAACTTTTTCTTGCATCCCATAAAATTGATTGGTTCTTCTTCCGATGAGAACATTATCCAGCTCTTCAGGTAATGAAATTGTTGCATACGAGTCTTCAGTCAGTGCCTCTATTGTTCAAGCACTGGGAAAGTACAATTAGCCTACACTACACATAATTGTATCAAATTGTCTTCATCATCGTGTGTCCGTTGGTACATTTGCAGAATGTTCTAGCTAACCGACCTGAACTCTGAGCAGTACAAGGTTGCAATCCCCGGGTACCAGTCCTTTGCAAGACAGTCGAATTCTCCATGTTCAGAGCAAGCGAGGTCCAGTGAAACCAGGCCCTTAGTCCGGCTAATTTAAGAACATGAATTAATATAAAACTTAGGTTATGCATTCCGCTATGACAGATTAGTACATTTTTCTTACATGTTTTTCATTATTTTGCCTCTATTAGTTCTTTTAGTACACATGGTGATCACTCCCTGAGGGCACAATGCACATTAATTTTCTACAATTCATTTATCTATGTGTTTTTCTCATTAGTAAATACACACATAAGTCATTAGAAATGTCTCAATTAACATATCTGCTCCATCACCAGCTTTCAGAAACATGTAGAGGTGAATAAAAAAAAACTATTTTTACTGCAGTTTTTCAATTTTTCCTATTTTTTTATGCTCTTAACCTAATTCCAGTTTGCAGTGGAAACCAGTGTGAAACCCATGAGTGAACAAGGAAAGCTATAGATGTATAAGTAGACACGCTATTCACCAGGGACTTTGTGTCCCAGTATCCAGAGCGGAGCGGCAGTGAGGAGCAGGGAGCGGAGCATAGCCCCAGGGAGCACCACTTAAGCGTGGCTTGCTTCCTACCACGCGGGACGCACTATTCACCAGGGACTTTGTGTCCCAGTATCCAGAGCGGAGGGCAGTGAGGAGCAGGGGGCGGAGCCTAGCCCCAGGGATCACCACCTGCGCGCAGCTTGTTTACTGCCGTGCAGGCCACGCGCGTGCCGTGCCCAGGCAAAGCACGGGCCAGGGCCGGCCCGTCCTTTGCCCATCATCGACCGACAGAGGCCACTCCCCTTAATCCTCACACGGAAGGTGAGTCTGAGAATAATTGTTTGGGCTTGCTTAAGTGTTTTTGGGTATCTATAGGCCCCCTTTGGAGGTCATAACTATCAATTTAAATTGTGCTGTGGCCATCCTGTGTGTGCCCTGGGAGGATGGGCAAGAAAAGGGGTCAGCAATCTGGAGCCATGAGTGGTGGTGGGAGGCAGGGAAGCTGAAACACCACATTAAGGGGGTCATTCTGACCCTGGCGGTAATTACCGCCATGGCGGAGGTTGGCGGTAGCACCGCCAACAGGCTGGCGGTGCTCCGCCGGGCATTCTGACCGCGGCGGTACAGCTGCGGCCAGAAGCGGAAAGCCGGCGGTGTACCGCCGACTTCCGCTGCCCATGGGAATCCGCCATGGCGGCGCAGCTTGCTGCGCCGCCATGGGGATTCTGACAGCCCATACCGCCATCCTGTTCCTGGCGGTTCACCCGCCATGAACAGGATGGCGGTATGGGGTGTTGTGGGGCCCCCGTAACAGGGCCCCACAAAGAATTTCAGTGTCTGCTTTGCAGACACTGAAATTCGCGACAGGTGCAACTGCACCCGTCGCACCTTCCCACTCCGCCGGCTCCATTCTGAGCCGGCTTCCTCGTGGGAAGGGTGTTTCCCGCTGGGCTGGCGGGCGGACTTTCGGCGGTCGCCCGCCAGCCCAGTGGGAAAGCCAGAATGACCGGCGCGGTCTTTCGGCGGGAACCGCTTGGCGGGCGGCGACTGCCGTCCGCCGCGGTCAGAATCAACCCCCTAAATTCCTTTCTTGCCAGAGCTGTGGGGGTTGTGACAAAGGAGATTGATCTGGCCGAAAGGAGACTTTCCTTGGAGATGGATGATTGGCGCCAAGTTTATGTAGCAAATGATGCCTTGGGGGCTCTGGAAGCTGAGGTGGTCCAGAAAGGGGAAGAACTAAGTGCTGTCTCAGAAATCCGTCCACCTGTAGAAATAGGAGCTTATCGTGGGCCTGGACCCCTGAGGAAAAGTAAGAGGCTCCTGTTGGCCTCTCCCTTGGCTTGTGCCTTGGATAGTTGTAGCCCTCCTCCCAGGAAGAAGAAGGCCCTGAAAAAGGCTGGGTTTAACGTGAATGCATCTCTACCTGAACGTACTATGGGCCCAATAGATGGCCTTGATTTTTGTGAAGTAAATAACTTATTGTCTAAATTCAAAGAGATGATTGCAATCAGTCTGTCCCCAATTATGGCGAAATTACTGGCGCTTGAGAAAGCAGTTCTTCGGCTGTGTGAGCGGGAGCGGTGAAAGCCTAGTCAACCCATAGGTGGTCCTCTGGTCTTCAGCGGCTCTCACCAGTCGAGTGCTTATGAAGGTGCTCCTTGGGCGTTGGAGGAAGCAAATCAGCAACTAGCTAATTGTGCAAATCCACGGGCATTGGGCTCCTGTGTAGAGTCCGATTTGGCCCCTTTAACTGTTCTACCGAAAGGTGTGAGGATGGACAGTAGCCCTAGTGATGGTAGGCAGCTGGATTGTGGGCGTGTGGAGAACAGGGTTTTTTTCAACAAAACAGTAGGAAACAAAATCAATATCCGGTGAAGAAAAATTCCCTTTTGGTTTGCTTGGAGCTTCTTCTGGCTTGTTCCCCCTATGTTGTGTTACTGACAAATGTCCCCGTTCTTGCCCCAGGCTTAAGTGAATCCATGGACCAATTGAAGAACAAGACTGGCTATTGGCTGAGTAAAAACTGTGACTTTGCATGTAAGGAGCTCAGTGATATTGTGTTTTTTAGAAGAATTGACTGGGTGGGCCCCAAGAAATGGAGGGTTCAGGGATTGTATTATTAAAAATAGTTGTTGTTCTGGCCTGGCCCAACGGCTTCTTTCCACACAAAGTATGGCCTCTCAGCGAGAGGGTAAGATTGGTATGGTCCCCTTGGGTTACTTTTATGATCATGTGCGGCAGGGTGTTGAGCCTCTACCTGGGTAGGGCAGGAATTTCCTCCAAGATCTGAGCGCTCAGCAGCCAGCTAGTAGAAGTCCGGATACTATCAGAACCCCTGATTTGGAAGAGGTGTACTGACACTATAAAAAGAGACACACAATGAGCATGGTAGCTCCCCCTAACACTGATATGCCAAAGGAGGTACAGGATAGAAAAAGTACTAATTGTTGTCTCATCTCATGGAATATTGCAGGGTAGGACTCAAAACTTTGAGATCAGGCATGGGTCAGGTGTCTGGCTCACTCCAATTTTATTATGCTTCAAGAAACTTGGTCGGAGGGGCAGGCAGCTTGGGATGGATATCATAGATTTGCAGTTCTGGCAGTCTGGTCCAACGGAGGTCGCCCCAGAGGTGGTTTGGTTACCCTAATTCATTTTTCCAAAGTAGTGAGAGCATTTCAAATAAACTGTAACCATCAGGGCATACTGATTCTTTGGGTATTTCTTCCCGACAACTCCAATGTTCTCTTGGTAAATTTTTATAATGCTGTCTTGGATGCCAAATTAGGGCCCTCTTCTCTGTTCTTCAGGTATTGAAGGGTAGAATGGAGGAAGTGGGGATGGAATTCTGTGCTGTTGTGTCAGGAGATTTTAATGCTAAGATAGGACGTTATAGCACAGTGCTAAACCCCTTTGAGTTTGAATGCAAGGATCACCCAGCTGAGGGAGCTCTGGATCTCAGGGGCATGGTCTTGACTAAGATCTTAAGAAATATGGGCCTTTTGAATATCTGTGACTTCAAAGTGGTGAGCTCTGAGCAGCCCCCTACTTTTGTGGGTAGAGGAGTTGGTTCTACTATTGATTATATTTTTGTGTCCCCTCCTTTAAAGGATCTGGTACTAGGCGGAGAAGTGTTTGAGTACCACCTTAGTGATCACAACCCCCTCGCAGTCTATTTAAATTTTTCAGAGTCCCTATGTAAACTAAGACGGGGTGGGCCCGCGCTGGTGAGGATAAAGGAGTAGCGGGGTGGAACCAAGTAAATATCTGGCAAGAAGTAGTAAGGGTGATGGGTGACAATCTAAATTTGTTACGGGTACGCTTCGAGTTGAGACATCTGGTCCAAAGGAAGTAATGGCCTCAATGCTGAGAGTGAAGAAAACTTTTAAGGACTGTTTGCTCTCAGCTGTCCAGTCCTCCAGTAAACATGTTGGTGGTTGGTTCAACAAAGACCGCTATGATGCTAAACAAAACCTGAGGAGGGCTCTTAAAGCCCGCCCCAGAGATATGGACCATATTAGAGATGCGAGGGTTAA
Organism: Pleurodeles waltl; assembly: GCF_031143425.1. Lineage (NCBI taxonomy): Eukaryota > Metazoa > Chordata > Amphibia > Caudata > Salamandridae > Pleurodeles > Pleurodeles waltl. The sequence continues at coordinate 930,643,447 of NC_090447.1, forward strand.
GTACAAAAGTTTTCTGAGGGCAAGAAAGCTCAATCTTAAGGAAATTGCTTGGGGGAAACTGGAAAGTGCATTAGAGCTTAAGAACTCTGGCCTGTTTTGGAAGGTCTTAAACAGGGGTCTCCTTGAAACTGAAACTTCTGAGGGTCTGGGCTGTAACATCGCTCCTGATATTTGGGTGAATCATTTTTGTAAAATATTCCAGGGGAGTCCCTTAAGAGCCAACTGAGACAGACAATTTGATGTTTCTCCCAATTTTGCCATCAGGTTCATACTCCCTGAGATTAGGGAGGCACTCTGCGGTAGTGCTAGCAATAATGCTCCGGGCCCGGACTTAATTCCCATGGATCTTTATAAATCTTACCCCCAATTATGGGCGCCCATTCTGCTAAAAGTTTTTAATGCAGAAGTTACTGTGGGTATCCCTGCCACTTGGAGATTGGCGTGTATTATTCTTTTCTTTAAAAAGGGGGACCAAAATGACCCTAAATCCTATCGTCCCATTTCCCTTCTTCATTCCTCTGCTAAAATTATGGGCTGGATTATCCTCAGGCGCATCGACGCTTGGATGGCTGATAATAAAATTTTGTACCGGGCACAGTACGGTTTCAGGGAAGGGTTTGGCACTCAGGAACAATGCCTAAACCCGTTGATGGTGATCTGAAAATATACTTTAGCCAGGAAAGGGACTCTATCACTTTATGGACCTTAGTTGTGCCTTTGATAAGGTAAATCGGGCTAAGCTTTGGGAGAGGTTAAATCAACTAGACATGGATTCCCACATTGTTGAGCTGCTTCGATACCTCTACTTAGGAACTAATGTAAGGGTGGGGATTAATGGGGAATGTTTGGATACTTTTGAGTTAAATAGAGGGGTGTGCCAGGGATGTGTCCTGGCTCCTACTCTCTTCCTTTTGTATACCAACGGATTGTTTGACTTTCTAGCGGAAAGTGGTAGGGATGCTCCCAAATTTAATGGCAAGAGTGTCCCTGCATTGATCTATGGAGATGATGCAGTGATCATGGCTTGCACTATGAATGGTCTATGTGAAGCATGATTCCTTCATGTCAGCACTTGATTTAGAGATTAATTGTAAACAAATCACATTTTATGGTTTTTGGGAAGCCTCTTAGTAGGGTAGGGGAGCTGAAGATCAATGGACAATTAATCAGCAAGGTTCAGGATTTCCCATATCTGGGGGTTATTTTGCCGATAAAGGTACCTGAAAACCCTGTATTCCTAGAAGAGAGGTTCTTTTTAATGCTACAGTTGGTGCCACTTTCGACTTTGCTGCAAGGGTGGGAAATAAACCTATTAAGCCCGCCTTGAAGTCTATAGGCATAAATGCCTTCCAGTCCTCCTATATGGTGCTGCTCTCTAGGGGTATGTGGACACCTTGGCCCCTGCAGTTGAGGAAAATCGCTTTTGTAGAAGGCTATTGGGAGTTGGACAAAATACTTCTGGGTTTTGCTTACACACAGAATTAGCTCTTGAGTTTGTACAAGATGCCATTCAGCTTGCTCTGTTCTTGTTATGGATCTCTATTTGGGTAAATGAATGTGCCTCCTTTAACAGAGAGATCCTGTGGGTCTGCTTGGCCTGTGATCAGGTGAAGGATATCCCCTGACTAATGTACATTAGAAAGGTAGCCCATTTGCTGGGGTGTCCGGACATGTTTGGGGCTCCTGAGGGTCTGACTAGCCGTGACAAACACTGGGCAAAGGTGTCTCATAACGTGATTGCGTCTTGGGGTTGTGAGGAGCAACGTATGTTTCCCGCTAGGTCAGTACCATGAAAAATCCATTAGACTTTGCCCCTGCGATGGTGTGCCTCTGCAGTCTTTGGTCCATTTTACCTTGTTTTGTGATTTGTATGCTCCTTTTAAGCTCTGTTTTTTACTCCCCTGCTGAGGCCGAAGGGTTTTATGCAATATCGCCCAGCTTTTACTGGTTGCATATGGCTTCTGATGTATTGGTGTGGTGTGGGCTGGGGTCCTTTTCGAAGGGTGCTATTATCTGGCAGAATAAGTTGGAGTATTTTTAGAAAAGTTCTTAGAATTCTTCAAACTTGATTATTTTTTTTATTTTTTTTATAATGATCTTTATAGTATTTAAATACTGGTGGATAGTCACCAGGTTTTATATATTGTATTGTTTATTTTTTATCATGGTTGATTATTTTCATACCAAATAAAGCGTTTTGATGAATATAAGTAGACAAAATTCTGAATTCAGCAAGAGCTCACATGTGTAGATCTCGCAAGGTTTTCCCAAAGTACCAGAGGACCCTTTATTTACCAATGTACGGCATACATACTGGGGAGGTAGTGCAAGTGTCGTTCATTGGCGGATACCCACACCCAATTGGTTAAGAGAGACACACACACACACCATTCGCCAGAGAAAAATCCATTGGCACAACATTTACTCCTTATTTGTGCATACCACCAACCATTGGTGGTAATTTACTGGATCTGACCTATGACAGAGAATTCCGTGGTGGAACACAGGTAAAAAACACAAAAGCCAAAAAGCAAAGCAAATCATCAATGAATTATAATAATTCATTTGCACTCAACTAACAGAGGCAATCATTCTCAGGATCAGACAGCACAGCTTAATTAAATGGTAGAAATGCACAGACATAAGTTAAGACTACAAGTTCTTATTCCTCAGTGGGAAACCAGTCTGTGGTTGCTTGTATTGCAATTCAGAGAGGATGTGACTTCAGTCTGGACTGCACTGTTTCTGTGAAAGGAGGATCAAAGCTGAATTGTGTATATTTGGAGTGGCACCATGACTAAAATTAGTGGAAAAGAATATGCCCAAGACTCATAAACCATGGCTGAAATTAACTCAATTATTACTCCCACCACATTGTTACGTTACCCCCCTACAGGAAATTACTGGTATGGGTCAGCACAACATGAGAAATACAATAGCAAGGGACAATTGAATATTGTGAAAACAGCAAACTCTAACATGATAACATGAAATAACATAACAAATGATGCGATGTCTGAACAGACAATTCTTTGCTCAGTCCTCACACAGAATGAAAACCATTTCCAGTTTTACCCCTGCTTACCAAATGCTGTCATACTTTTGTGTCTGCAACAGGCCCCTTAGAATTAAGTAACTAAAATAATAATAATATTAATAATAATAATAATACTGAGCACAACAATCACTTAAGCATCATGGCACTCAGCGCGGTCATGTAAAACAGAGAAATAAAAAAAGAAAACAATGAAGTATGCATAATCTAGAGATTCTGCAAACACTAGCCTACAAAGTAGAGCCTGGAATGAGAAAGTAGGTAAATGTTTACAGCAGATTTAAAATTCCTAAATGTGTGCATGCTGCAGATGTGCAAGGTAAGATGTTCAAAGCTCTGCTGCAGCACCACAAATACTTGAGCCAAGGAACATGTATTAGGACACGAGCAATTGACTTTAACAATCATGTTTTCTGCTAAGGGGTAACCAGCTGTGGCACAAAGGGACTTCCGGTTTGTGATAAGCTTTGTAGGCCAGGCAGAGAACTTTACGTTGGGTCCTTTGCTTAATAGGAGCTCCTCTCATGTAAGTGATCCAGCATCGATCCGTTCAGTAGTTTTTGAGCAATGAAAACTCAAAAGCTTTGTATATATCATGCTGTGGAGGATCCACAGGGACGACAGATCTCAGGCTGAGAACTGATTGCCCACCATCACAACAAGATTTGGTGGCAGCCATCTTAGGGCTCATGAGTGAGTGTCAATTCCTGGGCAAAACATAAACAGATATAAGAGGCCGAGTAGTGATACCCTAACCCCCTAAGCCATGAGACAAAAACATTTTTTTTAAAACTTTTTCTGCAAATTTGTGGAGGGTCAGGTAGTTTGTGCGGGGCTTGTGGCTTCCCTCCCAGAGCCGAAAATGGCCCTGTAAACCCCATCCCTCGACTTCAAGACAGCAAATGTGGAGGGATGTGCACTGCCTTCCTCCCAGAGACATTTTATGGCTGCGGGGACCCCATTCCTTGGGACCCGATCTGGGGCAGTGTCTGGTTGTCCCCAAGTGCACTCTCGGGCAGTGAAATAAAATGAATTGCTCCTGTCCAGTGGGAGCAAAAGAAAAGCGTTCCCCTGGGTCACTAATAAAGTCAGCTTCCACTGCAGCTGTATGGATGCAGGCAGGGGTGCCCATGGAGCTTGTGTGACCCTGGGCCTTCCCTGTAGACCTAAAAGAGGGACAGGCTGTGAGGTACTCCAGTGAACACCAAAGCACCCTACTTAAAAATTAAAAAATAAACATACCAGCTTCTGCAAGAGCAGGGAGCTGGTGAGGCCTCAAGGACCCTGGGACTCCACCTTTGGTCCTCAATATAAATAATGGTCTAGGGTGTCCCAAATGGGCACCCCTTTTAAAAGAAAAGGCTGGCTTCTTTGCAGCCCCATGAAATTGTGCATCTTGCAGGGAACCAGCCCAGCCTGTGGAGCCCTGGGTCTTCCCTCTGTCGTCACAAAAGTAAAAAATAGCGGGCATTATTGGTGGGACCAGGACACCCAGAAAAAACATAAAAGTGTAAAACTGTAAATTACAAATGAGCAGCCACAGCCACTGATGTATTATTGACTGGTCCTAGTTATAAGTGGCACATAATTGGGGGACGTACATGTATATGTGTGGTTGTGTCTGCACACACACGCATATATATATATATACATATATATATTTTTATATAAAATTGGGAACTTCACAGATTTCTACTTTGTTTTTTGCATAATTTATGCGTCACTCTAACCCTGAAAGGGCCTTGGTTTGACTTATACTGGGTGCTCCCTTGTGTCTGGCCAATCTAAACCCCTCTGAAGAGCTCTAATGAGAGTGAAACACGTGTCAGGGGTTGCTTTACTCATTCCGGGTTGGCTTGGATGGTATTTGACCAGTTCAAAGCTGTAATACTGTGCCTGGAGTGGTAAATGGCTTTTGTCATTTCACAGCTCGGCGAGGATAACACTGTGCCAATCCTATGCTTAAAGATTTTGCTGTACAAATGGCAAAAGACTTTGGGCCATATGTACGAACACATTTTCCCATTGACACAGAATGGGAAAAACCCTTTGCTACATCTGGCCCTTTGTCACTATCTAGCTTGGCGTGGATAGCACTGTACTGATCCTATGCTTAAAAACTTTGCTAGATAAGCAGACATTTGAGGTGAGCAAATCTAGAGTGTCGCTGGTGTTGCAGGGTGGTCTCCTTACTAGAGCTGCTCTCCACCTAAAATTGGGAACTTCCCAGAGTTCTCCTTAGTTTTTTTGCATAAATATATATATATATATATATATATATATATATATATACATACAGACACAAAAAAAACTAATTTCAAAGGTTCATGTTTCACTCATACAAAACCATAGGAATTAATCAATTGTAATAATACTTATAGTTACACATATGTTAAGAAACTATAACGCGTGGTTCAAAGTTAGTGAACAGTATGAGTTACAGTTTCTTCAGCCAAGCACAGTTTTCTCATCAATTATTCTATTGAAAATGTTACAGTGATATTATCAATGAAGTCATAGAAGATGTCATGAGCGATGTAATATCTGGGGTAATTAGCAGTGGATGGCAAGGGTGCGAGTTATAGTTACCTTAGAGAAAGAGTTATAGTTACTTGAAATAACTACAGCTGAATTTCTATGGTTTAGTGCATGTAAAATTGGAACTGGACTATAACACCCATGTATTTTTTGCTTTTTAGTGAATGTCTAAGGTTTTTTAAATTATATTTCCTAACTTTAAGGTCACTACAACCTAAGTAAAATGCTCATTGCAATATGCGGTGGGGAGGATAGTGAAGTTGGATGCAGGCCCTGGCATGGCATTGTGCTGCCCTCACCCAAGCCTGCTGATCTTGCCCCCTCTTGTTCTCCATTGTCCAAGTCCATGCCTCTGCTCCCTCAGTACAGCCCTGTGTGGCCATTGTTCTGCCACTGCTGCTGCCCTTTCCCTCTACCCTGAACAGTTACATTGCTGCACCATCCCCCTCCTCCCTACCCTCCGTTGTCTGAGTCTATGTACAACCCCCTTTCCTGCTGCCCTGCATTGTCCGATGTACTGCCACTTCCCTCAATTTACCTTGATTCCCCTGTCCACTCCTCCTGCCCCCATTGCATAATTATATGCCCCATCATTGCCCTCCTGCTTAGCCTCTGTTCTTACTTTGTTGCTCCTGCCCTCCTTCCCCCTGCACCCCAATGTCTGTGTGCTTGCCCCTGCTCACTCCTTTTTAGTCACCGTGTTCCATGGACCTGGCTCTGCCCCTCCCACTTGTCTAGCATTGTCACATGACTACCGCCTGCCTCTGTCACCTCCACTCTGCCTGTCCAAGTTCCATGCCCCTAACCCCTTCCTCCTGACCTCTATGGGCCATTTTGCTGCCACTCCCTTCTCTGCCTTCAATGCTCTTTTGTGCTGCAACTGTTCCTCATTCCTACCTGTTGTGGTCTGTTGTGAAGCTCCTTCTGCTGCCTTCTGTTGCCTGTATCAAGCCTCTAACCATCACTTCTGTCCTCCATGGTCCTTTGTACGTGCCCTTGTAACCTCCCTCCTGCCTACCATGGCCATTTGTGCTGCCACTGACACTCACGCATGCCATGCATGGCCTTCTGTGCTGCTCTCTCTTCTAATTAAAAAAACTAAAGACATACATATGTAGTTACTTTATATTTGAAAATATATTAATTTGATGACAAAACAAAGGTTAAAGTAACGTTATGTTTGGGATGTTCAGGTATGGTAATAAACCTTTGCACACAAATCCTTAGACATTCATTGAAAAAAAGGTTGAAGTGACATTATAGTCAGGTGAAAATGTCAGTTAAAATATACCATTCTAAACATTGAAAACAGCTGCAATTCACCAGTTATAGCTAAAACAAATGACTATAACTCATGCCCTAGCAATGCACTGAAAATTACCTAGCATATTACAACATTAATAATGTTCTATGACATCACCGATAATATTACGGCAACATTTGCAATTGCATCATTGATGACAAAACTGTGCGTGGTGAATTTCAGGGGTTTTGTATGTTTATAACAATATGTTTTTACATACAGTCCCATTGAGCTGCTTGAGGTCATAACCATGTCTCCTTAAGACATGGATTTTTAAATTTGCTACTAACTTTGATGATGTTCGATGAATCTTTGCAAACTTTCCAAAAATGTTTCATCCACCTCCACTTCTTCCTGGAAACTTTTAGAGTTGTCTGTCAAGTGAGGGGTGAGAAAAAGTGGATCTCCTAATACATGTTTCCCCATGCATTTTTCATAGGAAAATTTAACAATTATACCATAAATATAGCTGAACGGAAATGCACCATATTTGTTCCAGAAACCATGCTGTTTGTGATTTAATGTAAATCCATTCAGTACTTTTTAAGAAACTAATGTCCAAAATGAACGTATACCTCATGCTAAAGAGGATCTGTGGATGCTATAGATTGAAAGATAAAACAAGATCGGATTATCTGCTACATTAACAAAGGTGCAGCAGCAGCCATTTTAGGATGCAGGAACTGATTCTTCTGTCCTGAAAAAGGCAAAAAGAAAATATAAGGGGCAGAGTAGGGGTATCCTGCCCTCCTAGCCCTGGTGGGAGGGTCACCAAGGGATGCCACTGGCACCAAAATCTTTTTCAGAGGTACCAAGGGCCCCCTTTTTAGTTTAAGCTCCCCGGAGTGGGGCAGGACCTAGAGATACTGCACAACCATTTTTTATATTTAGGTGGGGGATTACTGCCTCCCTCCCTGAACCATTTTTAGGCACTGGGTACTCCTTCTTCCAAGTTTGAAACAATTAAGAGCCATGGGTGCCTCAGTTCAATCCAAAACATACAGAGCAAATGCAGCCCTGGGTCTTCTGTAGAAGCACCAGGTTTCGACAGCCCCTGACATCCTGGGTGCGGCAGGAGCTGTCTACATTTGTTTGCTCCAACCCAGTGGGAGCAGCCTTTATCTGTTTCTGCCAGGTGGTGTCCTTTGCCTGCAAGAGTGCTGGTAGGGAGTTGAAGTGATCCCTGCTCATACTCTTGCAAAAAGGGAACTGTAGTGTCCCATAGGATGGGTGTGTCCTGGGCACTGCTGCCATTGGACCACAAGGGTGGGGACCCCAGGGCCATTAGATGGCTCAGAGTTGTACCCTCCCCAATACAACTGGTACAGTTCCACAGGATTGGGGTCCCCAGGACCCATATGTGTTCCAGGAAAGGACGCTGCACACCTCCTCCCTCCCAAAAAATGTTTTGGCTCTAAGTATTGGCAAACTGGGGCCTTCATACCTTCATAAGGATTGCACACCCCCTCCCCAAAATAAGGAAATCAGTCCCAGAAGGTGAGATCCCCATGGCCTCCACAAGACTTGGGGGCCCTCTCCTTTAACTATGAAATTAACACAGGGGATGGGGTTCCCAAGATCTTTAAAATGCTCAACGGGGACAACAAACCTCTCTCCCCTAATAACAAGTTTATAAATATAAAGGAGTGAATGGGAAATGAGATGAGTTGCCGCTTATGTCACATTTATTGCTCTAGCTGCTGAGCACCTCATCATGCACCACCAATATTTATTTTTAAATGTTGTAAGGGAATACAGGGAGTACAGTAGCTCTGCAGGAACATGTTAGGAAAATTTATAAATAAAAGTTGTTTAGAAAATGCAAGGTTTTCCAAGACTCCTACGTTTAGGAGTTTGACGGTTTTACTCATAAAAGCACTCTCACAATTGAGTGGGGTGCAAGATATCCCAGGGAGTTTTGGGTATTATTAGTAGGGTTTCTAATTTCAAAAGACAAATTTGAATATTAGTTTGAAATATTAATGGGTTATTTGGTTTGCTATTAAATATGAATGTTATAGATTATGTTTCTAGAGTTGCTGTGGTACTATTTGAAAACACTTTTTGGGTTTCAGATTGTTTTTCAAGAGGAAACTTCTAATTTACGGAGAGGGTATACCACTGGCTGGTAATTCTGCTAGTCTAATCTTAAATTATATTTATGTTCTGGTGTGAAGATACAAGCTGGACTATCAGCAGTGTCTGGTGACTGTGATCAATCTCCATCTTATCAAGAGCTTTTGAATATCTTGTTTTACTCCAATAGAAGATTCACATGATTTTAATCCATGTTGCATATTATCTGGACTGTTGGAGAGGTAGATTAATTTATAAGTAAATCAGACTTTTTGAATCTTGCTCTGTTGATGGCAAGCCATGTCCCCACTCTGCAGAAACATGCTTTACCAAGTCACATCTATCATTTAAACTATGCAAATACTTCTGAACTTACTCAAATAGTTCACCCATCAGTGCTCTCACTTACATTCATTCATACAAACTCCCAACAATTAGTTTTTCCATGCACTCACCCATTTATTGAGACACCCATCTATTCACCTCTTCATCCACTCCTTCAAATATGTGGTCACTGAACTGTTCAGATAGTTTCTCCTTCTCTGTCCCATTTGCTTCACTGAGCATGTCAACATTTCATCGATCGCAGAGCATACTTCTCTCTACTTTAATGGGACTTTAAATTCACTTAAAAGAAAAAAAAAAACATGTCATTATAAAAAATGAGGGAATAGTGATGAGAAACCTGGAGTACCCAAGTGTTGGAATGGGAATGTTTCCTGCATGAAATACTGGTGTGTGCCATTCCCTCAGTGCCCAAATGTGTTAATAATTCTAATATCCTGACTTTTTATTTTGTCCCAACCATCACACTAATCTGACTACAAAGATCCTGCATCTGTCCTGTGACCTAATGGACTACTGTCCTTGTCATACATATAATGCATAAAGCATTGATAACATTGGTGGTATCATTCAGTGTTTAACAGTATTAACAGTGTGAAAGGTGAAATTGACTGTTGAGTTCTGTGTAAGAGCGTCCCCACACTCCCATTCTGAGAAGGTTTGACTGCTTGCCCTTGATAAGCAGAGAGAGAAGTGTGGAAGGGTTTGCATTTGGCCTAGTTTTCAAAGCCATTGTAGGACTTGTCTTGGGACACCAGTGGCAAAACAACCCCAACCCCCATGTTTGAGGATCAGCAGCCCATAATTGCCCTGTGAACACTCAAATGAGTGCAGTTATCATTCTTTAATGAACAGTTGGTGGCACATTTTTTATACACATCTACCTTTCCCTATCCAGACATCATAAAAACTGTTAGTTGCGTTCAGGGACATTCCTGATAGATGGATTAAGGCACTTGGATTTTCTATCAATTCTGAGTTTCATGAAGTTATTGGTCTTCCAGAATCAGGGCTCCCAATTTCAATCACTTTGGGGTTTTTGCCCTGCTTTCCTGTTGGAAATGACCATCTTTTGTGAGGTATTCCCTCAGATTTTTGCCTGAACTATTTTTTATTAGCTTTAGAACTCTGCACACTTTACTCCTGTCAACCATAAGTATAATGTGTGCCCTAAAAACACACTGAAATACTCACAAACATGATTGCCACATTTTATTTACTTATACGTTTCTCGTGTGTAGTACTACATGGACCCAGGGCCTCTGAATGTAATGCTATTATAGTGGGTTACAGCACTCATTGTGCAACCCACTACGGTAGCACTGTAAAGCATAGGTCTAGGCCTGGAATGGAAGCCCAGCCACGCAGTTTTTAAATTGTCAACATGACCTGCCAAAATCACCCTTTTGACAGACCTAAACCATCCTTTCAAATATTTATAAGACACACCTAAGATGCTCAACCTGTTGAATGATGGATGATCCCCACCATTGCCCTGCATGGATTAAGAGAATAGTCAGTTTCCAGAGCTTGTTAACATATGGACTAATCACAAACATTTATTTTGATATTTTAATTCATAATATAATCCACAGGAGCTGGCAATCCCCGTATAAAAGCCCTCTCTTATTTCCTTATCACAGACGATTTATGGCACAGCCATAGCATTGCCTGTCATAAAGAAATCACATAACCGCTCAAATGTTATAACTTATTGCAGTTGAGTTCTATGATCACAATTGCTGCTTCTAAAGCCCTCAGTTGAGAGTGAAAGGCATGTCATGAAGCATAACTAACACTACAATTTCAAATTAAATAAAACATGGCTTTTCCTTCTTCTGTGTTTTTGTAGATGGCATAACATGTTTATTTTTCTACGCTTAAAGTAAGTATAGAAAAGATAGAACCTCTCTATATGTTTTTACACATTTGGAGCTAAAGTGTCTTTCTAAATGTGGTTTGTATTAAACTGATTTTACTATCTTTTTACAAGAAGAACAATACACAAAGAATTCAGGCGTTTTTTAGAGAGGGTGATAGTATCGCCATATATTAAAAGAAACAATGTACCACCTGCCGTACATTATAAGGATGTTGCAAGTCACCTCTAAGTGCGGGGTCTGATAAAGCATCTTGCCCCTCCGCCTCTTTCCTCTATATGGTCATCGAATACCTTAGTAACTTGCAATCAACCTATAACATATGGCTGGGATGCTGTATTCAATATATCATAGTATAGTGAGGCCATTTATTATAGAATGGCCAATGGCACTTGCATACTGATTATTAGAGGTCTGCATAGCACAAACAGGTGAGAACTTCCTAATAATGTGAAGTGCCTAGTTTCTGTTGCTCAGATGTTGATGTTTTATTGTGTCAACATTATGAAAGAGGCAACCTCTCACACATCACAAGAGTTCCTGAACCACAGGGAAGGGCATCCCGTTACCTTGCATGTTCCAGCATTAATAATTTCTTTATTTTCGACCTTGCTCATACTACTGCTTTATTTTCCCTGGAGAGTGTCTAGGATCAAAGCTATTTTATTATCAGAATATCCCAATTCCAGTTTCTGTCTCCCATGTCTCTTTCATTTGTTCAAATTACAGTGAATTACCAAAATAATGTGCTTTAAATTGGCACTATAGTTTAATGTGAACACGGTGCTACCATTATACAGACCTACACCACTGACCAATGTATCGTATATAAAAATACAATCTATGAAGTTAAGCAATGCAAGCTTTCTTTCAGTAAAGAAGAACTTGATTACGCAGAAGCATATATATGTTAAACAATTATAGACACAAATTCTAACTAATAGCATGACCGATTCTGCCAACGAAGAGAACTTTGAAATTAAACAATATTCACAGACTGTGGGCGTTTATTGGACTGTAGAATAATGAGGACTTCCAAATGCCTCATGTAAATGATCACATAACAACTACTTAAAAAATCAGCAAAAGGCTTTAAAGCTCAACAACATTCGTTTAACAATTAAATGCAGGCAAACTTGGTTAATCGATGGGTAACGTTTAAAGATGTTTATCTTCTAATTACTCCTCTATTGGATAATTATTTCGATTCATTCTTTTTGCCTTTGCCCAAAATGTACAGGCTAGGCAGACTGTGACTTTGAATTCATCCTTAAGTGAGCCATTATCGAAAAGGACAACTGTGTCATTACTGCAATGAACTAACTCAGCAGTACTGCTATTTCTTCGTTGGCAAATGACATGTTTTTCTCAGATCCCAAACTTCTTGGAAGAAGATTTGAAGTTTGCGTCCCCAGGGACTATCTACTGATATAAAATACGAGACTGCAGAGGAAGCAGTGTAGAATTGCAGTAAATATAACACAGCTGTTTCTCTGGTTGAATGCTGCCAACCCATAGACAGCCTAATTGATAACCGCTTGCTTACTTTTTGCCAAAGTCTTGCTTAACAGAGAATAAACTATATTTAGAAACGACGAATGTAAATAGCATATAGCAAGCTGAGCTTGTGAAATGACGGCAACATGATGAGACCAGCCAATCTCGACTCCATTCTCTTTTTCCCTCACCCTACCACCTCTCTACCATACCCCCCCCCCCCCCCCCCCCTCAGCCTGGGACCAATCATTGCCCACGGTGAGGGAAAGGGATTTGATAATTTCATGACTTTCTTTTCTGTAGCACCAGAACATCGCAAACGATTTTAGTGTTTAATGTGTTTACTTGCCTAAAACAATGTGAAATCTGCTTGTAGTACAGTAAGCCTGAGCAGAAATCGATCTCAACATTGGGTCCATGAAGGGTTGTGAAGCTTTGTCCTACAGGTCATTGCTAAAAGTTCAGATTAGTCATTAATATGAATGCCTTGACAATTTCAGTGTGTTTGATTTAGCTCTGTACAGAAATATATATATAATTATGGTTTACGTGCCCGAAACATTATATGATGAAAATACATAGTCGCCTCACACACATTAGTGGAATATTTTTATATCCGAAGTGTGTTGTAAATGGAATTATTCAGTTCAGGAAAACAAAGTATATTAAGACACATGCCAGTACGTCTTAAAATACCAATCTGCCCTTCTGAAAATATGTTTCTATATATATATATATACATCACCTATAAAGTGTTTGATTTCTCATGCTGTACTTGGTCCTGGAGCTAAAAGGCTAGCGCGTGGAGCATGCATTTCACATATGCTCCATGGATTGATTTTGATGGCCCTCTGTGTTCTATACATCATAGATAATCGTGCTTGATCAAAGGGTGTTTGCTACACATCTCAGCCCAATTTTAGAAACATTTTGCAGTGAGTTCCTGTTACTGTTTTAACACAGACCGAATGCAAAGTATTACATTGGTATTTACAATCTAATGCAAATCACGCTATACATTGAATTGTAACCCAAAGTTATATAGCATAGCACAGTGCCCTGCCTTGTGTTACTTTGCTTCAAGGAGGTGTTCCATGATTGTTGCATGGGCAGTCCATTGAATTTGTCTATAGATTTTAGCGCATACCCATAATAACAAAGACTTGTAGATATGGATTGCTGACAAAATCCTGTGCCTCCCTGAGGCTGGTGCAACAAGGAGCAATATTTTAATTTCTCCTCATTTTTCCTCTCTGTAGCACATGTCCGAGACAATATTTTTTCAGCATAGCTTTTGTGTGGGAAGGTACCTTTTATGCACTCAAGCAGTTCTGCTCACAAGGTAGACACCCTTGCACTATGGTATCATAACTGCATCAGCACAGGAAGAGAACAAAACAGTGCCACTTTGTAGATATACTAAAGTATAGAAAAATTGATAGATGGAATGCTTGTCTTAATCCCAGCCTCTGGTGATTACTTGGGGGTGCATCCACATCCATTGTTACTTTGCACATCCCGCCACCTTTACTTGTAACCAGTCATATGCAATGACTGGTCCAATGGAAACAGTCCAACCTGAGCTGCCAGGCCAAGTCTCCCTGAATTGGAACACACACAACCCAGGACCAGTTTTGCCCTGTTTAGGACAAATCAGCCAAGTTTAGCTTGGTTCCAGTGACAGAGAGTGCACAACACCCCTGTCTGGCCATACCCGTCCCACTGTTGGGTGATTTATTTGTAAATCGGGCCCACTTTAAAGTTATATTGATTTCTGTTTCTGTTCATCTCTATGTAATGATAACCAAGTGAAAGCTCAAAGTAGCGATTGCTTTTTCTAGGATTGTGGAGTATTACCTCCAGCCTTAACCATTTTCATTGACTTTATCAGTATTATTTTAATCAAAAGCACGCCACGATATGCATTCAAATTGATTCTATAATGGCTGATGAATTTTTAATTTAGAGTTTTGCAAAATTATGCTGTGACATTTCAACATAAATAGGATAAATGTTAATTTATATTTTCCGTGTTCAGTTGAGCTATTTCTTGGGAAATTCAATTTCTCAGCGCATCCCAGAAGAGGGGAGGTAAGTACAAATGCCAATTAAAACTTCTAACTTTTACTTTTCAAAGTGTCTGCTTTGATGTCATTTAAATTGCAGGATTCAAAGAAGCTTAATAATAAACACAGCCAAATGCTTGCTAACGGAACAGTCCATCCCGAAATACCAGGTCATGTTGCTAATGTTTACTAACTCAAGACGTGCATGTATTTTGGACCCTTAAAACCATGGTCACATTGGGAACAAGTGAATAAAAAAAACGAAGCACATTGTTTGCAATGAGAATGGCGTAGGCGTTTCACCCCTCCGATAAACGCAAAGTTTAAAATATAGCATAAATATAAGCACACACAATTACTGTATTTTTAATGACAAACTTTGAAACCACATGCTTGAAAAACACTAAGGGTCATATTTACAAGAAAGTGGCACCACTTTTCTTGCATCGCACCTGCCCCACCTAATGACACCACGGTTACGCCGTATTTACAATACAGCGCATCATGGCAGTCATTAGGACAATAGCATCAACATTTTTGATGCTATTGTGGGGTTTTGCTGCACTTGTGTAAAAAAATATTGATACTAGTGCAGCAAAGCAGAGGGAGGCCCATTGATTTATATGGATGCGTCATTTTAATGCCTGCTCTGAGCAGGCATTCAAAATGACGAAATTAATGTTGCAGTGAAATGTTTCACTGTGCCATTTTTCAGGCCTCCCTGCATAGGAAAGCCCCCTTGCATACATTATGCCTTACACAGGCATAATGTGACGTAAGGGGTTGCAAAGTGGCACAGTGCAAGCATTGTGCCACTTGTAAATACAGTGCAGAGGAAAAACCACTTTAGCACCGCCTTAGTGTCAAACAAATTATGCAATGGCTGCGCAAGGTGGCTCTAGCGCCATGGTACTCAAAGTACGGCCCGCGGGCCACCAGCGGCCCCACGTACCTACCTTGGTGGCCCACAGACACTTCGGAAAAACGTCATACGGTAATGGCTGCCGTACGTAAAGATAAAAGAGGGCCACAGGAGCATGCGCAATAGCGGCTTCTTTGCGCATGCTCCCACGGCCCTCTTCTATGTTTACGGGTGACGTCACAAGCCTGGCCAGTGGCGGGAAGCCAAAGCCCCTTAAAAGTCAGCGCTCACATCTAACTTTTACCAGGCTTTTTCGTCCGCTTCCTGCCACCGTCTCCACACCTGCCACCTGCCTGCCGTCGTCTGCCTCCCACCTGCCATCGCCTGCCGTCGCCTTCCTCCCGCCTGCCTGCTGCCAGAAACTGCCACCTGCACCAGTCTCTGCCCACAATATATTTGAGGTGAGTGAAGGGGACACAGGCCATTCAAGGGCAATCTACCACTGAAAGAGTCTCGCACATGATGCTCCAGCACCCATATTGTGAGATTGGGGAGCTTTCAATGCAGATTAGTGGCGAACATGTCAGCGAGCCTCATCAGAGTGTGCTTTTCCAGTGATAGGCTCACCAGTAAACATCAAAAGGAGATGGCAGTCCTGATCAACAGTGTGCTTTACACAGTGATAGGCACACCCAAGTAACTTGATATTTTTAATTGGTGCTTTCACAGTGACAAGCACACCTTCGTTGTATAATCTGTGGCAGAGCTCGTTTTCTTTGACAAGCACAGTTATGGAGAGTAGGAACTGATCTTTACAATAAGCAGCATGATAACTTTTTGAACTTTTCAATAAGCTACACAGTGCAATTTTAGGATTTACTCTCTCAGTCTCTCTCTCTGTTTATGAGATGGTGCATCTAGTCAAGTGTTCAACAGTACAAGTAAACTGTCAACAGTAAGAGCACAGTGTTCCAAACTGCCTTTTCTTTATTCTTGTCTTACTTCAGCAATGCATTGGGATATCTGAAAGACCATATGTACTAGTATATCTCATACTATCTGTAGCATAACCAATTTTCTTTACCTAGTGAAGAAACTGTCTGAGTTCCTATTTGATACTAACACCCTGGATCCATGACATTATGGCTTTCAGAAATATCGTAGTACAAAATCCGCTCTTATTTCTATGATAGATCAGATCCGGAGGCAAGTAGATCGGGGGTTAGGGATATTGGTGTTGCTCGACCTATTGCGGCCTTTAACACCATTTCACCTGCTCGGAGAGGGAAAGGCTACAACAGATTGGTTTGAAGGATGAGGCCTGAAGCTGCTGAAGGCTTTCCTTTCAGATAAGATTATCACTGTCAGATTTAGACCCCCCTCCTTTCCGCTGCCCTGTGGGTGTGCCACAAGCATCCTCGCTCAGCTCCACTTTATTCAATATTTATGTCTCCCCTTTGGCGAAACTCATTCAATTATTTGGTTTCCAGGTCTCGTCCTACGCTGACGATACCCAGATCATTATGCCCTTCTCTGGTGATTGGGGAGAGATGGCTGACCATTTTAGGCTGTGTATGGTGGAGGCTCAGTTGGATGAGGATGACCTGGTTGAAAATGAATGCTGAGAAAACAAAGGTTATGCTGTTAGGAATGAACAGCACTATTAGGAATGATCAGTGGTGGCCAGCTGATTGTGATACCTTACCGGCACCTGTGAAAGCTGCCAAAAACCCAGGCGTTCTGTTTGAAGATAGTTTATCTTTTGAGGCCCAGGTAAACAGGACTGTGAGTTCCTGTTTTTTGTTAATTAGCTTGCTGCAGAAGGTCTTGGTCGTTCTTTCAAGAGATTTGAGAGAGTCAGTGACCATTGCATTGATTACATACCGCTTGAATTACTGTAATGCTCTCTATCTCAATGCTAACCAACTTTCCATCAACAAGCTTTAAATCATTCAAAATATGGCTGCTAAGCTGGTACTGGGACTTCCCAGACACTGCTCAGTGAGGGAAGGACTTAAATCCATGCATTGGCTTCAAATAAAAAAGAGGGTGCTTTTTAAGGCCCTGTGTTTTACCCATAAAGCTCTTCATAGACAAGATCAGCATTATCTCAGGTCGGCTCTAAGTTGGTATGTGCAGAGCAGACCACTGAGATCTGCGGCCAGTTTAAAGTAACATTTCTACGGTGCAGGTAAACTAGATAAAAACAAATTCCTTATATGTGTGTGGTAGGTAATGGTTCCAACTGCTAAAACTTCAAGAGCAAAGATACTCCGCTGATGCTATTATAGAGACGGGTGGTCTAAATCTTCTTTCACTTGTCATGCTATCTTCTGTGCACTGCCTCACTTTGTGACTGACTCTTCCTAAATGCTCCTGGTCTATGACACCTCTGGTTCATTAGCAGGTTCTGTTTTGGGCACATGTGTAATGAAGCATACAGTATCAAGCTGTTACATGATACCATCATTCCCATTAACTTCATAACTGTTCTCAATTACACCGACTGTGCTGTGTGGTAAGCCTGTTACTGAAATGCCTGGAATCTCTCTTTGATGTTGCAACCTTCGCTGCGGTCTTATGTATGCAGGCAAAGATTTCTTGTGACTGACACTGAAACCCAAAGTGCACTAATGTAGTCACCTGGTTTACACTGCACTGGCATTGTTCCATTGATGAGGTATGGGTACATATGTTTGGGCCGTCACCCAGGAATTACCACCACTACAGCAAGAAACTTGTCTGTTGAATGTTTCGTGTCTTGAATCCTAATCTATCTTCCCTAAAATATGCTGCGGTCCTGTATTAGTTTGGATTTCTGGCATTTTGTGCACAGTTGATTTCTATTGCTGTGTGACCCAGCGTGCTGAAAAAAAAAAACAATCTCTAAAAAGAGGCCTGTATACCATTCATTGCCCTCATTATCACTCTATGATGCCTAGCAAGTTGCAAGCATAATTGCAAAAAATACTTTTTATAACATGGTTCTCTGGGAATCGGCAAAGGCCAGCATGTGTGCTGACAATTGTTTCATCACAGTGTGCTTCGTTTCCTTTTACAGATCACTTTATATTACTTTGGTGTTGCGCACAGAGGTCTGTAGCGAGACGCAGTGTTGGTCCATTGGTCGTGAGGCGGTGTCGGTCCATTGGTCGGTCGTGAAGTGTTGTCGGGACATCGGTCGGTCGTGAAGTGGTGTCGGTCCATTGGCTGTGAGGGGAAAATCGGATTCCTGACCCTTGATCTCATTGCACAAACTTGCCTGAGACCTTTGCAATGGCCTACAGTCAAGTTACCAAGCCTTGCAAACAACCCAGATCCATACAGAGTGAACACAGATCATTCCAGGCAGCATGGGAAGAAGAGTACTTGTTTGTTGAATGGCCAAAGGAGAAAGTCACCTGTTTGCTTTGCAAAGAGAAAGTAAATGTTCTTAAGAGATATAACCTGGAACGGCACTACACAACTCGACACGTAAGGTATACTGAGAACTCCCCATTGCACTCAAAACTGTGTTCAGCAAAAGTGGCATTGTTAAAGCAAACACTTCTTTCCCAGCAGAAGCTCTTCCTTTGCCAAATGAAGGAATCTGAGGTTGTTACAGAAGCATCATTCAAAATATGCTACCTGCTTGCTGAGCATAAAAAGCCATTCACGGAGGCAGAGCTGGTGAAGAAATGTTTCCTTTCAGCAGCTGAAATTTTGTATTAAAAATATAGCAACAAATCCATCATTTTAAAAGAAATTGGTGCATTACAGCTATCGGATTCCTCCACAGGTGATCAAAGCTGTTAGAGAGTCACCACTCTTCAGCATTGCCATGGATGAGTCCACAGATATAGGCGATGTGGCCCAGTTATTAGTTTGGGTGAGGTATTTGGACATGAAATGGCTTTTTATGCTCTATTTACTTTCAGATCTATTTGCACACTTCAATGCTCTTAATTTGATGCTGCAAGGCAAACAACAGCTTGTGTGGTCCAAGATGAATGGTACTTACTCATTTGAAAGTAAGCTTGTGCTATTCAAAGAACAACTGGATGTTGCTGACTTCACCCACTTTCCAAAACTGTTGGCTGTGAGTCAGAGGTTTCCAAATGCACAAGAAATGCTGCCAACGCTAAATCTTGGCGCATGTCTTGAGGACATTTCTGGGGAGATGAGAAGGTGATTTTCTCAATTCAGAACCCTCACCCCTCTGTTTAGGCTGGTTGAAAACCCCTGGATGGTGAGTGCACGAAATCTTGATGCTGTTGAACTTATTGGCATGAAAAGACCGCAAGCACAAATGGAGCTGATAGACACGCAGCACAACTCAGCTCTCAAAGCATCTTTTTTGGGGCAGGCACCAGAAGAATTCTGGAACACTGTGCCTTCTGACAAATTTCCTGTTCTTTTTACAGTGGCCCAGAAATAATTTGTATGTTTGGGTCAACATATGTTTGTGAAAGTTCGTTTTCCGCAATGGGACTTTTGAAGAGTAAACTCAGAAATAAGCTAACAGACTTACATCTGGATTAGCTCTTAAGGCTTGTCGTTTCAGACATAATACCAGATTACAGAACACTAATAAGAGACATGAAGTGCAAAATAAGTTCTTAGTATGTCTTCCTTTGACATACCTATTTTCCGGACTCAGATAAACCTGGGCTGCATTGGGCCTGTGCTGAATATCCTGTTCACAAGGATTATTATGCCATGCCTTTTAAGATTACTATTGTCTGATAATAAAAATGTTTTTCAAAATGTCCTCTTTGTAGGTTTGTAGTTATACCTGGATTCAAAATGCAGCATTGTCTAGCAATGTTTTGAAAAGGGGGCGGTGGTTGTGCCTCCTAGAAGCCCTGCCCATGACCCCGACCCACCCACGACCCCGCCCCCCCACCCGCTGGCCCTTCAGTGCGGCCCTCCGCCACAAACCATACTGCAATTTTGGCCCCTGGGAGAAAGTTTATGAATACCCATGCTCTAGCGGCTCGTAAAAATGTCCCTAGGTCTCCACACTGTGCAAAAGGTTAAAGGAAAATCAGAAGAATGACTGCAGTACATCTATTTCCAATCAACCTGCAGCAGTTACTAAAACTTTTTAAAGGCTTAGGGCGCCTTTGGTAGAGGAAGAAACTTACATCTCGCAAGGGTGGAGGGATGCAGCAAACAGATGGAGGTGGAGTGTGTTCTTGTTATAACATCAGTGTTAGACTTGGCATCCATGGCCTCCCCTAACGTTTTGCCTCTGTGTCCCAGGTTGTTAATGTGTGCTGGACTCTGTTTTTGCTGTTTTTATTGTTCTGGGCAGTTTACCACTGCTATCTAGTGCTAAAGTGCAAGTGCTCCTATGTAAAATGTATTAGTAACTGGCTTTCCATTACTGCCATGTTTGATTTACTAAGTAAGTCCCTAGTACAGTGCACTAGAGGTTCACAGGGCCTGTAAATCAAATGCTTCTAGTGGGCCTGAACCACTGGTTGTGCCACCCCCATTAGTAGCCCTATAAATATGGCTCAGACCTGCCACTACAGTGTGTGTGTGCTATTAATTTTTAAACTGTCAATTTGACTTGGAAAGTGCACCCACTAGCCAGGCCTAAAACTTCCCTTTTCTAAAATGCAAGGTATGCCCTAGGTAGCCCCATGGGCTGGGTGAAGATTATAATTAAGGAAGGATATATACTAATGTGTTGTATATATCCTGGCAGTGAAATACTGCCAAATTCGGTTTTCGTTGTGCAAGGCATATCACTCAAATAGGTTAACATGCAGGCTGCTTTTAAATATTATTAAAGTGCAAGTTCCTTTTGGGAGCAGCTAGAAATATGGAGTGTAGGGTCTCTGAACTCACAATTTAAAAATACATCTTTTAGTAAAGTTTGTTTTTAGATGTTGTGTTTGAAAATGCAACCTTTAGGCAGTAGGGATTTTCTTGCTTAAACCATTCTGTGACTCTGCCTGTTTGTGGATTCCCTGTCTGGGTCAGTTTGACAGTTGGGCTGTTTTCACCTCTCCTCTAGACAGTGACACAAAGGGAGCTGGGGTGTAGCCTGCATATCCTGATGAGCCATCTGTACTGGAAGGGAGGGGAGGAGTGGCCACTCACATGTGAAATGGCTGTGCCTGCCCTCACACAAGGCAGTCTCCAAAACCCCTGCTGTGTGTCTGGGGCCTGGCCTGGGCTGGGCAGGATTTCACAAACAAGAGAGCCTTTCCTTTGAAGTAGGCCTACTTCAAAAGCAGAAAGGGGTATAGGAAGAGCACTGAACACCCCTGAAAAGTAGATCACTTCTGGAACCAAGAGGAACCTCTGCCAAGGAGAAGAGCTGAAGAGTTGAGGAGAAGTGCTGCCCTGCCTGTGACTGTGCTTTGTGGAGCTATCCTGCAGTTGCTGCTTCTGCCTGTGAAAAAGGACAAAGACTGGACTTTGCTGTGAATTCCTGCTTGTGAAGAATCTCCAAAGGCTTGAACTGAGCTTGCCTCCTGTTGTTGAAGTCTCAGGGCCATCAAAGACTTCCCCTGCCAGCATCTGGACTCTCTGCTGAGACTCCTGCCCAGCCAATTGGTGCCCTATCCAGTTCCTGGGCCCTTGAAAGGTGAAGCTGGCAGACAAAGACTGAGGGGCATATTTATACTCCGTTTGCGCCGAATTTGCGTCGTTTTTTTCGACGCAAATTCGACGCAAAACTAACTCCATATTTATACTTTGGCGTTAGACGCGTCTAGCGCCAAAGTTTATGGAGTTAGCGTCATTTTTTTGCGTGAACACCTTCCTTGCGTTAATGAGATGCAAGGTAGGCGTTCCCGTCTTAAAAAATGACTCCCAGGCATGTGCGTGGTATTTATACTCCCGGGCAAAAATCACGCCCGGGAGTGGGCGGGGCAAAAAACCCCGCATTTGCGCCTCTTTTTAACGACTGGGTCAGGGCAGGCGTTAAGGGACCTGTGGGCTCAGAATGAGCCCAGAGGTGCCCTCCCCTGCCCCCAGGGACACCCCCTGCCACCCTTGCCCACCCCAGGAGGACACCCAAGGATGGAGGGACCCATCCCAGGGAAGAAAAGGTAAGTTGTGGTAAGTATTTTTGTAAAAAAAAATTGTGGCATAGGGGGGCCTGATTTGTGCCCCCCTACATGCCACTATGCCCAATGACCATGCCCAGGGGACAGAAGTCACCTGGGCATGGCCATTGGGCAAGGGGGCATGACTCCTGTCTTTGCTAAGACAGTAGTCATGTTAATGGCGTCTGGGCGCCCCAAAAAAATGGCGCAAATCGGGTTAAGACGATTTTTTTGCCTCAGCCTGACTTGCCCCATTTTGGGACGCCCAAACGCCATTTTTCCCTATGCCGGCGCTGCCTGGTGTACGTCGTTTTTTTTCACGCACACCTGGCAGCGCCGGTCGGCTAACGCCGGCTAACGCCATTCAATAAATACGCGCCCGCATGGCGCTTCAGAATGGCGTTAGCCGGCGCTAATTTTTTTGGCGCAAAACTGCGTTAGCGCAGTTTTGTGTCAAAAAGTATAAATATGGCCCTGAAAATCCATGCACAGACCGCCATACGGGGAAATTTGCGCCGCACCTTCCATGTCGCGGCTGATAAATTACGCGCCACTGGCTTCGCGGCTCACATTAATGCTCCACCTGCATAGCAGCTGGAAGATCGATGCAACGTGGCTGGAGAAACGATGTGCAACACCCGCTCACAGAGGCTGATAACAACCCAAACCCCAAGCAGCACGGTTTTGGTATACTGTGCAACCGGATTTTCAATGCAACATCGCTAGGCGCGGAAAAACAACACAAAGCCTGCCAGGATCCGAGGTGCCTGTCTGGATCGACGCATCATTCTCCCGCAGGAGAGAAGAAACGCCGCATGCCAACCTGTCCGGAGGAGGAACGACGCACCGTCTCACTCGCAAGTGAGAAATCGATGCATCGCTGGCCTGTTCTGACACACACTTGCCCGTGCGGTCTCATTTTGATGCTACACAGGTACCTTTGCACGCTAACAGTGTTCTCACTGTTTTCTATAGGATTTAAGACTATTTTTGCTTTTAAAACTCATAACCTGACTTGTGTATGGTGGATATTTGTCATTTTGGTCTTGTTTTGTTTTGATGGATATTCTCTATTTTTCTAAACCTGTGTTGTGTCATTTTGTGGTGTTTTCACTCACTTACTGTGTGTGTTGGTACAAATACTTTATACATTGCTTCTGAAATTAAGCCTGTCTGCTCATGCCAAGCTACCAAGGGGGTGAGTAGGGGTTAACTGAGGGTTATTCTCCTTTACCCTGATTAGAGTGAGGGTCCTTGCTTGCCAACCAAAGACCCCATTTCTAACAATCAGGGTATCTTGCGTTAATGTGACTGGGGATCAATTTGCAGCTGCAAACATGAAGTTGTAAAGGGAGGCCTTACTGTGAGAATGATACAATTTAGAAAGTGTAGAGTTAGGAAGGAAGTTTTACAACAAATACATAAGGTCAATAATAAATAGAAAAAAGAGAGCATGCCTATGCTAGAACTAAGCTGATTGGGGGAAGTGAGGGAGTAGTGAAAAATTCATTGGGTAGAATTCTTGTGTTTAATTAATGGATGTAGGGATCATCATACCCCGCTTGGGACAATGGCAAGCAGGTGTGACAGTCAGAGCAAGAGGTGGTGGAAGTAGTGTTAACACTTGCTCTGGTTTACATAGCAGAGCATTGGTTTCAGGCTTGCACTTCTGGCTAGAGGGTAGAGGTAGCCAAAATATAACCCTTAACCTGCTTTTCCCTTTCCCTGTTTTTGCCTCTCTTCTTCTCCACATTGATGGTTCAAATTTCGCAACTGTGCTCTTCATCCTGGCATTGGGATTCCTTTTGTGCATGGCAGTTAAACATAGACTCATGAAGCTTTTTTCATCTTGGCACTCATAATTGTCAGCATTTAGTCAGCATTTAGAAGATCACTATAAAATAGAGCTACAGGGTTTGCCTCCAAAACCAATATCTTGCTAAAGTTGTTTAATTATGACAGAGAAGAATCAATGTTTTAAATTATTATTGTTATAAGTGGTCTGATTAAGATTTTATTACTATATTTAATCACTTAAAACATTGTTTTTTTTGGAGCCAAGTGATTTGTATAAACCTAGTACGGGTAAGATGAACTCAGTCAAAGTGGGAAAACATTCCTGTTAGAAAAAGGTTTCTGGTTGGCAAGGTATGCACCCCGTCCAAGCAGGAACCACAATCCTAGTAAGAGTAAGTCAGGGTAAGGGACCACAACACCCTGAATACACATATGCTCATCCCCTGGTAGCATGGCACAGAGCAGGCAGGCTTAACTTAAAAAGTAACAGCTAAGGAGTTGTGCAACACTTCAAACAGTGAAACAGCAAAACCACCAGACAAAAAGATACCACACCTGGTTATAAAATAGAGCTTAATTTAACGGAAAACATGACTAATATGACACAAATCCAATAAGCAGTACTCAAGCTATGAATTTTAAAAAAATAAACTAAAAGCATAAAGCACCAACTGGGGCCATCTCGTTGTGCTGGGCTTGATTAAACTTGAAAAGTCAGACTGACCCAGAGGAAACTTGGGTTAGATACAGGAACCAGTCTTGGCCTGCTGAAAAGTACCTTGGTTGCGTTGACATAAAGGACAATGTAGGGATCAGGGGAGGTGATGCGTCATCATGATCCTTTGGATTTAGGCGATGAGCTGGGTCCAAGCCATGCAAAGTCAGAGATGCGCTGGGAATGGAGGTTATGTGATGTGTCATCGGCAAAGCAATGTCCTTGAATCTCAAAGCAGCAACAATGAATATGGTGTGCTGGTTCTGAGTGGTACAACATCGTTAATGTGCAGATTCTGGACTTGAACAGCACTCTGTACCGACTTCCAAGGTCCAGCACTGAATTGGCCCCACTTGGTAGGGAAAAGGTTCACAGGTGGCAGAGTCCAGGTTCTGTATTTGGAAGTATTTTGTGCCCTTCAGATTTCAGAAGAAGGGTAGACAAGCCAGCACACCCGTTAAGTCACTCTGGTCCTGTGTTTCAGTGATGTGGGTCCAGTCATTCTCACCCAGACAAGGAGGGCAGCAGGTCAGCACACCAGAAAGCAGGGCTTCCAGTTCAGTAGCCCATCAGAGTGGCAGTCCTAGTAGCTGCACACTAGTACTTCCGCCTGGCAGAGTATCCACAGGTCCAGAAGAGTACAGAGTTGATAAGGTCAGAAGTTCAGTTCTTATACCCATTGATAGCTATGATGTGGGGGAGACTTCAAAGAAGGGCTTTGAAGCGCACAGAGTTCCTCCCTTCCTGTTGTGGCTCCAGACTCACTGTAGGGGGTTGAGCAGTCCTTTGTGCGGGAGCAGGGCATGTCCTATTCAGGTGTAAATGTGAAGCTGTGACTAGCTCCTCCCTCCCCCAGTGCCCAGGATGGCTCTTCAGGATGTGATGGCCTATCTGTCACACCTAAGCTCCCTTTCTGCATAGCTCTCTTGAGGGAATGCACAAAACTCAGCTGTCACCCGATCCCACATGTGTATTGGCGACAGACTGCAGGCACACAGGCCCGAAGAGCAAGAAAATGCAAACATTTTAAAAGTGGCATTTTCAAAATTGTAACAAAAAAACTGACTTTACCATAAAAGAGGATTTATCATTAGGATAGTGTGAAGAAGTCATTAAGAAAATTACTTTCCAGATGTATGAGGCAGGCTAAAAGAAGAGGGGAATATCCTGTGAAGATTTGAAAGGGATGCTCTTAGGCAGAGAGCTCCAAGGGGGAACAACTGCTCACACTGCAGATAACCCATTTTCACTTCAGCAGTTGGAACAGTTCTCTATTGCCATAACATTCAATTGCTTTATTTAAAAAAAAAAATGTTTCTAAGCTTGAGCAATGATTTAAAAAACTAAACAAAGTGAAGAGTAGCTCATCTTTGTTATAAAAAACACTAAACGGTAAGTAATATTCTATCACATTTCTAGGTCTGAATTATTTAAAAAAAAAGATTAATTCGCAAAGTAATTTAATGTTCACGTTATATCTAGGAAGAATGTATTATCTTTTCAAATGTGGTTTATCTTTTGACTACACAAAAAAGTCCAGTTATCTCTGTTCTAGTGGTCACCACCAGGAGAATATGATTAAATGTGAGCACTGTCTGAGAGTATGAATGATTGAGTGAAAATGCAAAGAGTGAATGATGGTATAGAAATTATGGAGATCAGGATAAATAGGTGAGATAAACTTAAAGGGAGCAGCATGTAAATGATATTACAGTAGGGTTCAAGAACGAAGCAGAAATCATCCAGTGAATCAACAGTCAAGAATGTCTGTAGTTGGCAATTGTTGGACTATGTAAAGATGTATATTTTTTCTCTACACTGGATGTCACTTGTAAGGAGAGAGAGGCCAGTGTACAGCAAGACTGCACCACATAAACCAGTGTGAATCAGCGACAAATTAAAGATAGGAAAAATATTGTCTTAATATTTGACAAATCTTTTGTGTATGCAGGTAATGCCATATGTAACTCAAGACTTTGACCTAATGTGTTTATATGCTAGAAAATGCGTTCAATATTTTGCTTTGATCATGTTTTACGTTATTTAAAAATAAGTAATTCACAATTTTGAGAAATTCTCATATTTCAGTGAATTATTTGTTAAAAAAGGCAAAATGTTGCAGTAAAAGAATGTATGGTTCCCAAAATGCAGCACTTGTACCTGTTGCCAAGAAAGATGGAGTAGGATGCTGGCAGGCATGTCTTTGTCAACTCGATGAGCTCTTATGCCAACGACTGTGACCTTGACTATAGGTATTATAATGCAGGGTAATATTGAAAGGTCTCTACTAGTGTGCTTTTCACTTCTTTACTGAACCTGCTACCCTTGGATTTTGTAGAGCTCCAGCTACTGATGAAAAATTAATTTATATTTTCATTCTTTTTAGAATAAATGTTTAGTGAGAAGGGACAGTCGCTCCTTGACCTCTGTCTTGCTAACTGCTCTGAAGAATGATTGAGAATGGCACTATGACATAACAGAGGAAGAAAGATTAGCTTTAGCACCAGTGTTGACATGCCCTACTGTTCATTTGAATTCTTCTGTAATTTTGTAACCAGGGGTGGCTCCTTCACTATGGCAAAGGAGCGCACCCCACGGGCTGAGCCAGCAGCAGTAAAACAAAACCATAGTCTTTTTTTTTTGCTGCTGGCTCAGCCAGCAGTGCAGGGAGCGGCGGGGCTCGGCCACAGGAGGTGGAAGTGGGGAGGAGGAGAGTGTGCACCTAAGAGCGCATGTGTGTTTGGCCACCTGTCTTAGGCGGCCAAACACACATGCACACTTTCCATTCTGGATGTGTTTAACAGCTGATATGGAGAAACTGCACATACCCCAGGGTTGTGTCTGAGTGGTATTCCAAGCTGCTCAGACCAATCCTGGCACTGCTTTCATATTTAGCATGAAAGCAGCACTAGGCTTGGTGGCGAGCCTGTGCTGGTGTCCCAGTGAATGCTGGGACACCGCATCGGGTGAACAGGAACAAGACGGCGGGAGATGGCGGTAAGGTACATTTATTTATTTATTTTATTTGTCCCCCTCCGTCTCCATCCCCCCACCCCTCCCCTTCATATTTGTGGCAGCCACCTCTGTATGTAACACAGAAGTGTAGCAGATACAAGAGCTGGCTCTGGAAGGCTGTCATGGCTCAGTAGGGGAAGTAAGCCTATTTGCATCTTTCTTGGCTCTTGCCTCATCTCTCCCACCCTATGACTGCTGTTACTTATCCTCAAACAACTCCGGCATGTCAGTCCCACTGCCACCAGTCATTTGTGAAGTTATACTTAAGTTGCTTCATGTTCTAAGTGCCAACAAACTGTTACAGACAGTGAGTAAGTGCAAAGATACCTGCATCCATATTTTCACCACCTTCAAAACTATTATAGGCCAAGCTTTATTTTAAACATGCAGACAGTGTGCATGCTGGCTGCAGGATGAATGGCCACACACACACACACACAAAGGGCCTCATTTACTAAGTTTTGGCATAGCACACCAGCGCCAGCCTTTTTGCAGCTCTGCTCTGCGTCAAAAAAAGGGCAGGAATGTGATGTATCAATGTCGCTGCACATTTCTGTCCTTGTCCCCTGCGCTGGTGCACAAATTACTGCCAAATGCCGACACAGGCACCCTTGGTGTAAGGTTGCCTGCCTTGCAGGATTGATAATTTATGTTCAGGAAGGGACACCTTCCTGCACATAAGTAAATATTAATGGTGTTTTACTCTTTCTATGTATGCTGTATAATGCAGCACACATAGAAGAGGAAAATACATTGAGAAATAATGTTATTTCTTCCTGTTGCACCACTTTAATGCCACCACTGAGGTGGGGTAGGAATCTGATGCATTCCCAGTCTTATAAATCTGGGAATGTGTCAGATTCCTTCCGATTCCATGGGTGTTGCATTGGAACACCCACAGCAACACCCATTGAACACCATTTTCATGCAGTGTTCTGTGTGAAAGCAATTCATATTGACAAGGCCATGAAAAGCCATGCAAGGTGGATCACAGGAATTTAGCTGCTTTTCTGTACGTCCAGTTTAGTTGTTGTGAGTTTGAAGAACAAGTAATGGGTAAAAAAAGAAACAAATATGATAGACATACGTGGGTCATTCCTTTTCAGCTTCTGAGGGTATTATCTCCAAAAAATATTCCACAGCTCAGATGAGAATTCCATATGACAGATCCATACTTTAACAACAGATGAACCACAGTATGCAAATTAGTCCATCTATAATCCTATCAGCAGCAAAGTTTGAGCCCATTTTCTTTTTGCTTGAGTTACTAGACAGTCTCAGTTATTTTTCTGCCATATTGCGTGACATCAAGCATTCACACTCGGATCTCTAGACAAAGAACACAAAGAATCCAAATATTAACTAATTTACTCTTCATTCCAGAGTGAGTAGGGCCTAGAATTATCCTCTGGAAAGGAACTTTTATTCAAGTATCAAATCATATCTATTTGTCTGTTCTCATCATTGAAGAAATTAGCACATTAGAAAACAGCAGAATTATTCCAAAAATCATTCGACTTCAGATAACAACCATATTGTCAATATTTCTTGGATGTTATGTTGTTTTTTCATTGCCTGTAAAGTGATTGGGATGGTCTGGCTGTAAACCCCTCTCTTGCTGCTCAATGACTTAAGTCTCAGCACTTTGATATCTCCCAATGAGCTAAACATGTGTCAGGGTGGCGACGCATCCTGGCTGCCACCTACAATTCTGGCTTTTGCTGATTGTTAAAAGGTAGGCTTTGTTGGTGATCACACATGGTTTCTGACCCTCATGTTGAAGCAGGGTGGCTAAAATGTTAGAAAGTGGATCTTAATTTTAAGAAATGAGTGTTTCAACATTACAAAAAGTAATGGGTATGTTCAGTTGTGGGTCTTATGCTTTTAGTGTGCAGGAGGTCGAACTATGGTACAATGATGAAATCTAAAAAGATAGGATGTGTTGGGGTGCAGGATATATTCTTTGTAGAGGTGAGCTGGCGTAGCTGGAGATAGGGATATGACATTTTCTTTAGTTGAAGGACAAGAATGATTTGCATAGTCCACTTTCTCTTCTTTCGTGTGTGTTATTGCATAGGCAAAGGTAAATACAAAGGACCACTGATGGGGGCACTGTTACCTTGACACCATTCCTTCATTTGTCACTGTAGTTTGACACTATTTTCAATTTTTAGGCTGAGTTTTAGGGACCCTCAATCCGATGGTAAATCACAAAACTGTTAGTCTAGTGTTTTCTAGGAACATCCTGTGTGCCCTATGGCTTTGTTATTGTAATCATGTCTTTCCACTTCAACCCTTTTAGAAGGGACTGGCTGGTGTCAACATTTATTTAGGTTTGGGGTATAGTAGGTGTACCCTATTATGAACCCTCAGATGTTGCTGTAAATTTATAATGCATGTTGTGGTATTTGTAAAGCACAGACCTTGCTAGAGTGCAATAGAGTGCCAAAAATGTACGATTCCTAATTACAAAGATGCACAATAATTAAGCAGTTGTGGTGCCTATTGTTTGTTAATAAGTGGTTGTGTTGTCTGAAGAAGTATGTCTTCATCTGTTTTTTTTATTTGAGGTGCAGTTCTTATGTTTAAATTGATGTTGTTCAAGACACTGAGGGCCATATTTATACTTTTTGACGCAAAACTGCGCTAACACAGTTTTGCGTCCAAAAAATTAGCGCAGGCTAACGCCATTCTGATGCGCCATGCGGGCGCCGTATTTATTCAATGACGTTAGCCGGCGTTAGCCGCCGGCGCTGCCTGGTGTGCGTGAAAAAAAACGACGTACACCAGGCAGCGCCGGCGTAGGGGGATATGGAGCTTGGGCGCCAAAAAATGGGGCAAGTCAGGCTGAGGCAAATTGTTCGCCTCAACCCGATTTGCACCATTTTTTTCGACTCCCAACCCCCATTGAAATGACTCCTGTCATAGCAAAGACAGGAGTCATGCCCCCTTGCCCAATGGCCATGCCCAGGGGACTTATGTCCCCTGGGCATGGTCATTGGGCATAGTGGCATGTAGGGGGGCACAAATCAGGCCCCCCTATGCCACAAAAGAATAAAATAAAAATACTTACCTGAACTTACCTTAATGTCCCTGGGATGGGTCCCTCCAGCCTTGGGTGTCCTCCTGGGGTGGGCAAGGGTGGCAGGGGGTGTCCCTGGGGGCTTGGGAGGGCACCTCTGGGCTCCTTCCGAGCCCACAGGTCCCTTAACGCCTGCCCTGAACAGGCGCTAAAAAACGTCGCAAAAGCGGCCGGACGTCATTTTTTTTGGACCCGCCCACTCCCGGCCGTGAATTTTGCCCGGGAGTGTAAATACGGCGCACATGCCTCGGAGTAAATTTTTTAGACGGGAACGCCTACCTTGCATATCATTAACGCAAAGTAGGTGTCCACGCTAAAAAATGACGCAAACTCCATGGACTTTGGCGCTAGACGCATCTAACGCCAAAGTATAAATATGGAGTTAGTTTTGCGTCGGAATTGCGTAAAAAAAAACGACGCAATTCCCGCGCAAACAGAGTATAAATATGCCCCTAAGGGGCATATTTATACTCTGTTTGCGCCGAATGTGCGCTAAAAATTTTGACGCACAATCGGCGCAAACCCTGCCCCATGTTTATACTTTAACGTCCGACCCCGCGGGGGTCAAAATTCCACCATGTGCGTCATTTTTTGGAAGGGGGAACCAGCCTTGTGTTAATTATATACAAGGTAGGCGTTCCCTTCCAAAAAATTACTTTAAGGCCTGTGCCCCATATTCATACTCTGACATCATTGGGCAAGGGGGCATGACTCCTGTCTTTGCTAAGACAGGAGTCATGTCAATGGAGGTTGGGCGTCAAAACAAAAAAAATTGCGCAAATCCGGTTTGAGGCCTGAATTTTGCCTCAGACCTGACGTGCACCATTTTTTGACGCACAACCCACATTTTCCCATACGCCGGCGCTGCCTGGTGTGAGTCATTTTTTTTGACGCACACCAGTCCGCAGTGCCGGCTAACGTCATTCCATAAATAAGGCGCCCGCATGGCACGTTGGAATGGCGATAGCCGGCGGTAAAGTTTTTGACGCACAACTGCGTTGGCGCAGTTGTGCGTCAAAAAGTATAAATATGGGCCTAAGGGGCAGATTTAGCATTCTTTCATGCAACTCAACTGCAATGTGTGAAAGGAAGAGGTCAGAAATGCTCCATATTTACAAAGATATGGAGCATTTCTGACCTGTCCTTGCACTGGGGCACTTAACGCTGCCTAGTGCCAATGTGGGCAGCCTTGCACCATAGTGCAAGGCTGTCTGAGTTACAGGCAGGATTATTTTGGCAAGAAGGGGTACCTTCTTGTCAAAAATCAATCATTAGAGGTGAAGTCCTCTTTCTATGTGAATGCAGCACACATGGAAAGAGGACGTAACAAGAAGAAATAAAGATACTTCTCCTTATACACCTCTGTTGCGTAGGTGCACCATTTTGGCATAAATCTAGGTTTACAGGTCTTTGTAAATGTGGGTTTGCGTCATAGTGCATGGATGGATGCATGAGAAATGGCGTCTCCACCCATATAATGCCTAAACAAACCAAAGTAACACAAGGCAGAGGTGTGCACTGCCTTGTTTTACTTAGCATTTACTAAACCATGCAAAGCCATGATATATGCCGATATGCTCGTCAGTGCATTGATGCAGAAGATATAATGTTCTCTTGTTTTCTTTATTGCATTCCGTTTTTTCCTTGCGGGCTCAGAGTGTCCTCTGAAGTCATTGTGAAAATTATTTCAGGTGAACTCTGGGAAATGGAAACACTTTTCTGTTTATTACTTTTACTTAACGGTGATGTTCACAAACATTATCTGGCTTGCATCGGGAAAAAAGGGTGACAAACCACAGAAGCTCGTCTTTAGGGATAAAAGGCCACTTTATTAGAACAGGTCTGGTATAAACAATAACCTTGGCTTTAGGCCTCACAAAACTAGAAACCTCGCTAAACAATATTTCCTCCTAACCCCTCCCCCACCCTCTAAACTTGCCCCACCCCAATAGCCCTTTATCAATCCCTTCCCCATCTGTCCTGCTGCCCACCTTCTGTAGTTCCCCTTGCCTTTCCTCCCATGTGACCCTTACTACAACCTCCCTGCCCTCAAATCTTTCTGCATCATCCCCTTCCCCCCCAAAGCCTTTATGTGCTAATCCCCTGCCACACAGGAAAACCCGCCAGGCGTTTTCCTGCCCCACCAAAACCCTACTAACGATCCCAAAGCTTCTCACCCAGTAAATCTGCAATCATGATCCTAAGATCCAATAAATAATACTCATTTCCAATAAAAGACAAATGCACCCCATCCTGCCGAAACAAATCCACATCCGACTCTACCAGATTCTCATGAAAAAGTAAGAAAACCCTTGATCCTTACAAGAGTTCCTCATTTCCCTATTCACCTTTTTCCTTTGCTTCTCGATCCCAGAAAAAAAATACGCTCCCCTCCAAACCCTACGGGGAACCAAACCAGTCCAAACAACATGCGTCCCAGCCCAAAGCTCCTTTGTCCTCACCAGATCCATTTTCATCGCTTTCAAAAGTCCGATACCGGAAAGAGACACCAAATCATTCTCCCCTATGTGAATAACCAGTAAATCTGGGCAAATCCCTCGCTCAAGCCTTCTTGAAAGAACCTACAACAATTCTCCCCATCTCATGCCACTCTTACCCACCCAACTGATCCTAATTTTTGCTCCGTCCAAACTCAATTGTTTTCCGAAATGCCTGGATGCGGCCTGCTTCTCTGCCCACCGCACGAACGAGTACCCAACTATCCATATGGAACAGCTTCCATCTAGACCCCCGACACAAAATATGAGAAAACAGCATAAAAATGCATGAAAAAGACTCCATTTCACAGTATAAGCAGATAAAATAAAACGATGAATTAACAAGAAGTATTAGGAAAGGGGGGAAGTGAATACAAGAAAAAGCCAAACCTCCCCAACATAGCCTCAGAACCAAACAACCAAATTATCAAAGGTACCCCCAGCAAACCATCCCATCATTTGAAAAAAACAATATAGCACTTAAAACATTGCGATTTCCACCTCCCCAAACCCATAATTGATTTATCAGAGTTACCCATCCGTTTGGCCTCCGTGGCAGCTCCAATCCGAAAGGAATGTGTCCCATAATATCGAGAATCAAAACCCAACAAACCCATAGACCTTTTTAAAACCACAAGTACTTGATGTGCCCTTAACAGAGAACCATCCTGGTGAATAAATACAAACCTTGAAAACCCTGTCAGACCTCCCACAAAGGACAACCACAACTTAACCGGACAGATGCAAGACCCGGAGCCCCGCAACACCACTTCTTGACCCCTCCCTAACTGGTCCATCTTAGATGCCCGTAGTCAAAGAACTACATTCCCATTCCTTACCTGCACATTCGAATGAAGTAAGCTCTCATGCCCTTTAAGTCCCAGAAGTTCCGAAACCCGAAACGCTCCCTGAAAAAGCCATGACATACAAAGCAATATTAATTTCACTTCCCAATCTGAAAAACAAACCCTGACCAAACTACCCAATATATCCTGCAATAGTTGCGACGTTATAGGACGCCTACGGTCCATCCTCGCCCCCCCTTCCCTGGCCCAACCAGAAATCAATCTTCTACAAAGTTCACCTTCAACCGGGTCATAACCCCAAAAAACTTACTGTAAAAAGAAATGCCAGATAACTTACCTGATATGGTAACAGAAGATAAACCCATCTCTATTTGCCGCATAATAAATTGAACCGCAACATCTCTCCTTTGTGCAAACACTTCAAACCCCCCCTCCCTTTTAACAGCACCTGAATTCCAAAATTCCAACCATGCCTGAGCATAACTCTTCTGAGAGGATGGAGCTATGGACTGCTGGACGAGCTCCAACATTCTTACTCTCCTAATTCCCATAACTCCCTGGGAACCGCCATCTTCAGCACATCTGATCCCGGTGCCAGCCCACGGAATCTCTGCCACTGAAAACGAGACAGGGCATCAGCCACATCATTGTTGACCCCAGGAACATATTTCGCCTTAAAAATCACATTAAATGTCAAACATTTGAACAAAAAGACTCTCAAAAGCCTGAGAACCCTCTCATCTCTTGCTCTCTGTGAATTGACCAAATTGACCACAGACTGATTGTCCACGTTGAAAATAACATTCCTGTTTGCAAAGGTGGGACCCCAAACCGTCAAAGCTACAAGCAGCGGAAAAAAATCCCAAAAGGCAATGCTATGCTTAGCCTTCTTCCAGCTCAAAGGCCATCTCTTTGCAGCCCAATGTCCATCCCAGAAAAGACCAAAACGTGTGCTCCTGAAGCATCCAAAAAAATGTGAATCTACCAAAGCCAGTCAGAATCATCCACTAACATGGTGACCCCATTACATTTCTGCAAAAATCCAATCCACTTCCTCAAATCCTCTTTAACACTTGCCCGAAGCCGAATGTGATGATGAGGTAAAACCGCTCCCCACATCGCAAAACCCAGGCGCCTACAAAAAGCTCTGCCAACCCGAACCACCTTGCAAGCAAAATTCAAGTGACCAAGTAGACTCTGAGCGCGACGCAACTCCAATTTTGGCTTCGCAACCGCTTCCTCCAACAACAGGATCAACTGCCGCACCTTCTCAGATGGCAACCTCACTTCCATCTTCAATGAATCCAACTCAATACCCAAAAAACTCAAACATGTCGAAGGCCCTTCAGTCTTTTCCCGGGCCAAAGGAACACCAAAATTAGCCATCTCCTGTTCAAAAACCGCAAAAGCTGCACCACATTCACCAGACCGTGGTCTACCCACAAAAAGAAAGTCATCTAAGTAATGAGTAACAAACTTAGAACCACACTGAGCTTGAACAAACCATTGTAAAAATGTACTCAAAAAGAGAACAAGATACTGAACAACCCATTGGTAACATCCTGTCAACGTAAATGGCACCCTCAAACTGCATGCCCAACAAGGAAAAGTCTTCGGGATGAACAGGCAAAAGCCTTAAAGCAGACTGAATATCTGATTTTGCCATTTCAGCTCCACGACCACATCTTCTCACCAAGGAAATTGCAAAATCCACTGATGCATAATGAACCACTGAATCTTCAGGGGCAATAAAATCATTAACTGACGCACCCGCTGGCCAAGATAAATGATGAATAAGGCGAAATTTGCCTTGCTGTTTCTTAGGTACCACTCCCAGGGGTGAAATAGTCAAATTATGTAATGGCCAGCTGTGAAAAGGACCCACAATCCTACCCAATTTCAGCTCCTTCTGGAGTTTAGCCCTCACCACTTCAGGGAACTGTCTCACTGGCTTCAAATTATTGGCCCATCTCCTCAACCTCGGACCTTGATAGCACAATTTAAAACCTTCTTGAAAACCCCTGAGCAAAATTTCTGCTTCGTCCAACTGAGGATAAAATTGTAACCAGTAACTAACAACCTCCAGCTTAATAGGAGTAGGGCCCTTTACCTGCCAGCTGCTGCCCATGCACCCTGCCTCTATCGGCTCCTCTACCCTGCACCCCTTGCCCAGCCCAATTGAACCCTTCAAAACATTGATATGCTGGGTGCCTGCCCCCACAATTGGAACAATCGTGCCTAAATTTACATTGCTGACTACTGCACTGCCCGCTATTAAATGACCAGCATGCTCCATTGTGTGGGAACTGGCCCCTCTGACCATAACCCACCCCAACTTGGGTGGGACGCACCTGAAAGGGCCTATACTGAACCGGTAAACCGCTTGCCGTGTGTGTCATTGGGGCATTCCAGGCCCTCCTCAACCACTGCATCCATAATTCATTATCAATCTCCCCACAAACCTTTTCTGGATACATAGCCTTACGTGCTCTAAATTCCTCATCGTAGCGAAACCAGCCGAACCCTCCATAATCCATCTGAGCCCTTCTCACCACATCCAGTTACTTAAACAGAGCCACACAACTATCCGGAAAACGCTCGGATAAAACACTCGCATAGATCAAAAATGCCAAAGTCCAATTCTCAATTGTTGTTGGAACCTTAGGCCTGCGAGCCAGCTCCCATTCCTCCTCCTTAGAACCTTCCTTAGCCTGCATCTCTCTGTGCAGAAGTTTAAATATGTCAATGAATTCCCCTCTCCATATCTTTTCTATCAAGCATGTATGGCAGTTTTTTGGCTTTAGAGTCACCAGGTGTACCCTCCCCTGACACAGAACCAGACTGCCCCGTACTCACCTGGGCCAACTTCTGCTTACCTGTAACCGAATCCGTAGCACCCTGCAAACTTTCCACCTTACCCACCTGTGCCCCCCACATCTTCAACTTGAATAGCCACATCCACATTGCTCGTATTATCGCATACCACTCCTTTATTACCAGAAACTGCCCCAACCAAGCCAGAGTCATTAGTGACCTCTCCTCTAAGCAGATTGGCAGACAAGACTTTCTGGCCGCCTGCAAGACGATCGCCCTGGACCGCCTGCCTGCTTGGCGTAGCCTTCGTGACTGCAACCGGCCGTGCAACCGTATCATCTTCTTCATAGTCCAATGCTTCCTCCTCAAATGCCAATCCTGACGTAGCGCCCGGCTAGCAGGAATTGACCGAATATCACTCACATTGGTAGCTGAGTATCCTTCTTCACGAACCGATACCTCCCTCGAGGTCAGGCGAACCGCTCCGGGCTGCGCCCTCTCTTCCACCTGGTGTCCTGGAGGTGCCCCGACCTCCACCGGTTGATGAAAAACAGCCGGCAGCCCGAGCCGCTGTCCCACTGCAGCCGTCTCATGCTCGCCCAAAACATGAGCATCATCACACCCAGGACGGTACGCCCTCTCTCTTTGCTGCCAAAAATCAAGCATAACTTGCGCCATCCCTGACGTGCCATCATCCCTTGCAGCACCATAAATAGTGCCCCTAATAACTGTACCCTGCTCATCAACAAATTCCACCTGTTCACCAGCCCTCAAAATCGACTGGTTAGACACCTCCCACTTCTGTACTCTATGCACCATGGGACTCCCGTGCCTTGGAATCCACTGAACTGATCTGTCACCCTGCGCAGACAAACTAACTGATGCTGTTATATTCCTATTACCCCCCTCCCCATAGTAATCATTGCCCTTCTCCACCTCCTCGTCAGAATCTGTCACCAAAATAATATAATCGGAAAACTGGTCATCACGATCCTCTCTGCCAGCCACTGAATGTATATCCTCATTTACTTTCGAAATTGACGAAGCACCCAAGGGCGCCGCCATATTGTCTGCCCCTCCTAAGGTTTGTTACTTTAATGCAGGCAGCAAATTCCCTTCGCTTTCTAAAGCAAGTTGGGAATTTAACACGCAACATCTCCCAGCACGTCTTCGTTTATGCGCATGCGCGCCAACCGTCAAATTTCCTGACCGGCCTTCAGATATAGCGCTTGACTGATGCGCGCCAAAACTATGCGATGCACGCAGCCCTACACCGTGCCCCACCACCTGTCCTGCCTCGGCTACCGCAACCGCCTGCAACGACCCCCACCCGATATCCACCACCCGCTGCCTAAAGGAGGCTCCCGACCTCCTAGGAACTTTAATGCCACCCCGCCTGACGGGGCGACCTCCCGGTAAGTCCTCCCTTCGCTCCCCTTCCTGAAACACACGTTCTGGCGAAACAGATACTTTTCTGCCAGCAACGCTCTTAGCCTTAAACTTCCTGCACTTTCTAGGGCTACCAGCTGGGGACGTGCACGCTAAAATCACTGCCGATACCCCTTCAGCTGACGACCTTTTCGGTCTTTTCAGCCCCACCCATGCCTGCTCCAAAACACCCTCCCTTATAAGATCCTCCCTCCCTTCCTGCTGCAA
Source organism: Pleurodeles waltl (assembly GCF_031143425.1). NCBI lineage: Eukaryota > Metazoa > Chordata > Amphibia > Caudata > Salamandridae > Pleurodeles > Pleurodeles waltl. The sequence continues at coordinate 930,682,498 of NC_090447.1, forward strand.
AATCCTCAACGCTTCCACCACTTTATTAGTCTCCATGACAACTAAGCACAACAACAATCTACAATACACAATATGCAAAAAACTCTCTAACCACACGCCCCAAAAACAGTACCGCCTCCTGGGTGTGAAAACGGCCGAAGAGGCCGCCCACACCCAACCCTCCCATTATGTACCCACCCTTAAGACCCACCCCATCCTGAACAATTAACCAATACCATCCGATCCTTCCAAGCCCTCTGCTCCCCCAAGTCTCAATTGACAGTAATGACTGCAGACACTGTAACGAGTACAATTATCTGTTACCAGCTTTGGAAAGCTTCCTACAGACACAATTTTAAATCCTCTATTTGCATTTCATTAATGACACACTTGAATTCAGAAAAAAATGATGCCTTACTGCCTCAGTAATGACTTGTGTGAACAAACCAAAGTTGGTACACAATGTAAGTATTGACATAAAGCTTGAATGATTGATAACGGAAGCAACAGAAGGACCACTCATTTAATTCTCCCTGATCACAATCAAAAACTGCAATATCTACTTGTTACAGCAGAAAAGAATCATGATTTATTTTCAAAATATATCAACAGACTCAGGTAATGCATTTCTACCTCTTTTGTGTAGAAAACTGCTTCAAATTATAAACAAGCACTAGCAAGGTAAATAGGTAAATATGAAAATGTATAGAGTTTTGTAAACAATTAGCGAGTTTTTGTCTGTCCTTGTTTTGGGTATTCAACTTCCCTCTTCTGAACCTGCCCTCCCTTTCACACTGAACATTCTGATGCGTCAAAGAGGTAACGTGGCTACTTTAAAAATCCTCAAGTACTCAAAATGAACATTTATATGTCATTAAAATTAAGACGAACAATAAGGTGTGACTCTCTAATAAACAATATAGAGTCAGACTATGTCAGCTACCGTACTCAATTATGCCATCTGCGTACCTCTGATCTATTGTTTGATAATGAACTAGGAGAGTCCAGAAGCCACTGTAAGAGACTGGAAAGAGCGTGGGGGATTAACTTTGCAACATACTTAAACTCCAAGATTAAGAATGCCAAAGCTGAATACTTTGCAAATGAGTTTCTGACAACTTTAAATCTTACACTGGCAATGTTATCAATCACACATAGGGGCATATTTATACTTGTTCTACCCCGAATTTGTGTTATTTTTTTTATGCAAATTCGGTGCAAAACTAACTCCATATTTATACTTTGGTGCTAGACCAATCTAGCGTCAAATTTGTCGAGTTAAAGTCATTTTTTGGATGTGGAAACCTACCTTGCGTTAATGAGATGCAAGGAATGCATTCCCGTGCAAACAATGACTCTATGGCCTTAGCGCCATATTTATTCCCGTGCTAAAATCAGGCACTGGGGGGGGGGAGGGGTCAAATAATGGGGCAAAGCTTGCTTTGCCCCATTTTTTAACACCTGGGTCAGGGCAGGTGTTAGGGGACCTGTGGGCCTATTTCCATGGTGGAACACGATGGAATAAGCCCACAGGTGCCCTCCCCAGGCACCAGGGACACTCCCACCCACATCAGAGGGACAACGGAGGATGGAGGACCACATCCCAGGTAAGTATAGGTAAGTATGGGTACGTTTTTTTTTTTTAAGTGCCATTGGGGGCCCTGAAATGGGCCCCCTACATGGCACTGGGAGCAATGTCTATGCCTAGGGGACCCTCGCCCCCTGTTCTAGTCATTTGGGTGGTGGGCATGACCACTGTCTTTTCCAAGACAGGAGTCATGTGGTATGGATGGTTCTGCATCAGAAAATGACTCTAGGCTGGTTAGAGTGATTTGTTTTACTCTAACCTGCCTATTGCCATTTTGTGGAGGAAAACCTGCCTCTCCCAAACCGCCAGCCCCACCCGGCTAACATCATTTTTTTTTACGATAGCCTACCCTTTACACTGGCTTGCACCATTCCAAAAGTATGGTGCCCGTCTGGTGCACAGAAATGCTGCAAGCCAGTGCTGAACTTTTTGGTTCAAGACTGTGTTAGTGCAGTTTTGCACCAAAAAGTATAAAACAGGGTCATAATTTGTTACATCAAACCTGTGTGTCTCATCCTGCCTTTCCAATCTTTATGTGATAACTCAGGTGCCAATTTTGAGAAGAATATAGTGGATATTTTTGCAATCTTCTTTAGTGAGGCCAAGTCTCTGATTGCTATGTCTTCGGCAGAGGACATTTTGCAGGTAAATCTAAATGCATTTTCTACAGTAGCTGTACTTGAAAAATGTTGTCAACTATCACAGATTGAACGTATTATTATCACTGGCTCAAATGTGTCTGGCTCACTGCTAGATCCATTACGTCCTAGAACCTGAAAGAAGCTTGCTGACTTTGTGGAAGACCCACTAGCCATTTTATCTAATTAATCATTGCAGATGGCAATGGTGCTTCCAAATTGGAAAAAGCACCTGCATGGCTCCTTCTGAAGAAACCCTCTGCTGATCCTACAGATCTTAATAACTGCAGATTTTAACTCTTCTGACCTTATTTGGTAAAATTCTAGGAATAATACAAAACTTTTGGATGTTCTAGAAGAGCATAATTTACTAATGAGGTTCACTTTGGTCTTCAACCTCTCCATGGTACGGAAGGAGCACTGGTTATGTCTTTGAATGACCTACGCATGGCAGCAGATGGAGGTGGAAAGTGTTTATGCAGTCTTGGTAATACTTGCTGTCTCTGCCGCATTTGATACAGTTGATCACAATATGTTACTTTTAAGGTAACCTGAAGTAGGGATAAATGGAAGAATGCTTAAATGGATGGCTTCTTCTTTGAATGGATAAATGCAAGCAGATTGTCTTTCCAAATTTCTCTTATTGTTTACAGGAGTTAAATGGGGAGTAGTTCAGGGCTCTTCCCTAAGTCCAACACTACTTAAAGTGTACGTAAGCTCCATTGCAAGAATGATTGTATCCCACAGCCTTACATTTGTGAAGCATGCTGGAGACACCCAGCCAATCCTGAAACTGGACTGTACTTCTGCTGACCCAATGAGTTCCTTTCACAAATTATGAGACATTTTTCAGTGGCTCAATGTCAATTCCATTATGTTCACATGAATTAGACTGAATTAATGAGTTGCTTCACAGAATCTCCAGAGTGATGTCTACCAGTAGACTTCTGGCCTCCCTGAGGGTAATTTAATCCCATCACATCTGGTTTGGTTTGAAATGTAGGAGTATACAGGGATAATAACTTAGTCCTTTTGTCACATGTGAACAAATTATCATCTGACTGCTTTCGAAAAATGAAGGCATTGCGCCAAAAGAAAAAAGTACCTCTGCTCCCCATTCAATGCTGTCCCTTGGTGGTCCAAAGCATAATCGTAAGTAGACTTGACTATGGTAACTCTTTGTTCCTGGATGAACCTAATTATCTTATCCAATCCCTACAGCACATCAGACTGCATCAGCAAAACTTGTGCTTTCACTGCCTCACCACTCCCTTCACTGGCTTTCTGTCAGTTAACGTAATATGATGAAATCATTTTCCACCACTGAACCCAAGAGAAAGTTCCAGATGATACAGAATTCAGTGGCCAGACTGATCCTCAAACAGCCCAAATGGACCCACATCACCTAGGATCTAAGGACCACTGGTTCCTTGTACAGAAAAGATGCCAATCCAAATTACTGATAAACGTATACAAAGCCCTCCACGACCAAAGACCACCATACATGAACTTTTACCAACCATGCAAAAACCTTCAATCCACCTTCCTCTCCATGGCACAGACCCAGTTCATCCACTATAGTGACAGCGAATGTCAATCCTTCTCTCACCTCGCCGCCAAGTCTTAGAATTCCCTCCCCCTTCACCTCTGAACATCACCCTCACTGACGAACATCAGAAACAGACTCAAGACCTAGCTCTTCCACAAAATCCAGCAGCCCAGCACCTGGATACCCTCAAGGGTGATCAGCCATGCTCTACAAGTACCGACTGATTTACTGATTATTCATTGTACTCAAAGCCTTTCATCAAATGGGTCCTCTTCCACTTTGGTATAAATTTTAACAGTATGTGCCTTTCAAACTATTTTGTTCAACCACTGAAAACCTGCTGAAGGTTCCAAAATCAGAGAAAATGTGGATCAGAGGCAGAGTTTTTTATGCCCAGGCATCTAGCCTGTGGAATAGTCTGCCTGCCTTCCAGTTCACAAATGAACTTTTTGTATTCAAGAAAGTCATAGCGATATGCAGTATAAGCTCTTGACTAACCTAATCTGAATTGGAAATCCAATATTTAGTGTCAGGATGCCTTTAAGGTAACAGTTTTGTGCTTTCAAAGTAATGTTAATACCACTCATCATCATCATCATAATAATAATAATAATAATAATAATAATAATGATAGTAATAATGCTTCCTATTCCCTGGTGTACATTTCTGACATGTTAGCCTGTGACGCTGTAAGAAGTGGATAGTGATCCGACAGTGAGAAGCACATTACTAATAATTGATCAATTGTTTATAATGAGAAATTATTAGGCTCATTTTCTGTTTGTATGGGTCACAAAAATGACACTCTTTTCATTATCAAGGTCATTAAGATTTCAATTTGTTTGTTTCATGTTGTACACTTTGAAAGACTTCGCCATGTCTGAGTGTTTTAATGTTTGCTCCATCATTTTCAGTAATCTTTAGTTTTCTAGCTAAAGTCACAGGGTTTTTTCAGTTGAGTCCATTTCAGTTCTCTGGGCTCAACATTAGAAGAGAACACTGAAGAGGAAATTAAGTTGATTGTCCTGTGTTTTTGTTTTACTGTTTCATGCCATAAAAATCTATCACCTCAAATTTTTACAGTTAAGTGCTTCCCATAACTGCAGCACCAGCAATCAGGTTTAATCTTGACTTTAATAGCCTTGATGTTTCTCCTTGTAGGTGGAGTTGATACTCATCAATAAACGCTGCATTTTTGGGAAATGCTCACAGCACATTCTCAAATGAAGCATATGTGTTGCTTGAAGGTGGACTGTCTTACCTGACCCAATGTATTTAATGAAATATGTTTAGCAGCATTTGTATCTAGAACAAATGAAATGTGATCCTTTCCAATAGAATATTGAACTAAACTGCAACATCAGTGTGTGCAAATTTAATTGAGGGGCCTTCAAGCAAATGCAAATAACACAGGGTTAGAGAAAACATTCAAAATCTAGTATATAAATTCTAGTGATTTAAGCAGAAAACTGAAACATCCAACCACAAGCCATTTAATACCCTATAATAGCTACATGTGCCAGAGGGATTTTCATTTACAGGTAATTGTTTTCAGGTGTGCGTGTAAAATTGGTTCAACTGAAGGGACGCTGAACTACATCTTCCAAAATGTATTAAGCTGTTAAACTAAATCCCAGGAGGCGAGCACTGTGTCCTTGATTCCAGAAAGTCCTCTGGTTACTTTAGCCTACTAGAATGCAGCAAAATAAGAACTGTGTGAGTTATAATCAGCTAAAATGGAACATCTTGAGATGTCTGAGGTAGCCCTTCTTGTCTCATTGATGCCAACATCGCCTCAGTAAATTTTGAAGTTTCCCACAGTTGCATCCCATTCCCACACCCCCCTAAAAGTATCATCCAACTCCTAAAATAATTTCAATTTTGTCAAATGACAGACCTTACACCATTACTAGAAAACAACATGCAAACTTTCAAAAATGCACAAAACAATATAGTCAGCAGCTGTGAATATGATGAAGAGTGAATTACTGCACAGCTTGTTGCTGAGGTCATTGACATTCCAGAAGAAGATGTGGGATGTATTCTGTTCAGAAGATACTCCTGATGGTACCATTGGACATGAAAGATCACCATTACGGATGGATAACTAAATTACATTACTCAGAATTTTACTCACAGAACTCAATCACAACCTCACTCTTTCTATCTCAACCACCAGCACTTTCCAACCTGGCTGCTCCACATTGACATTAAAACTCACCACTACCCAACTTCCTATACCAGAAGTATCTGACATCCTCACTTAGCCACATTAATTTAAAAGGTAGCAAAGAAAACAATGTAGAAACAAGATTAAAAACAAAAATAGGCCCACATCAACCCTCTGCCCTTGCTCCTCAAATTAAGGGAAAATTATGTATCCAGCTCACTTCTGTAGAGATTCTTACATCACTGACTTCAGGACCCTTTGACCAATGGGATAAGCAATGTACACATATATAAGATAAAATCTAGTTTCCCCCTTCTCGAAGTTGACAGCAACAAATCAACAGAAAGCAAAAACATAAACCACTTTCTTTCATCAGCTTCAACTTCCTACATATGTGTTGTCTTATGATGGCTGGTGTTGGTCAAAGTTGTCCTGAATCATATTTGGGTCAGTCACAGGCTGCCATTCACCTCTAGGCTCCACCTGTGAATCGGAAAAAAATAATTGGGAATCTCTTCTTCAAGAGTTTTTCACTAAGAGCCTGTCCTCATGAAAGTTCAGTAGGAAGAGGTATGCCATTATCAGTCCTTCATACTCCTTATATATCCAAAGCTGCCTCAGGAATGCTAAATGAAGGTGACTTCCCATTAAAGGTTACCTCCAGCCTGGCAGGATATAGTATAATATAATCTAACTGTGTTCTTGTAGTTTCTGCTTCACTTTGGTGTGTGATTTTCATTCCCTTTGAAGCAACTTGGTGTTCTCTGGCAACAGCATGAATTTAGAAAACTCATATAACACTTGCCCTTTTTTAATAGCAGCTGAAGGATTTCACCTCAGTCCATGAAGCAGAGAAGTCAGGCAAACATCTTCCTAAGAAGAGTACCTGGAAGGGGCTTCATCATCAATGCATAGTGAGCACATTTGTCCAAAAATCAGGAGGGCCTTCTGCACCCTCAAGGATACCCACCATAGTGAAGGTGTAACACATTGCTCTTATTTCATCACCCATAGTTCATGCTTGACAAAACATGGGCAGTCATCTGGCCACATCACTATGCTGTGGAGTCCACAGACCCTGCTTTCCATTTCACATATGCAGCTTCCTGCTTCTGTGACTCTCTCAACAACATTGCAGAGATCCTGACAGAGCAGCAAGACATCCATTTCCATTTAAATAATCACACCCAAATTGAGTGTGATATCTTGCAAATCAAGGGGCAGATTTAAGAGCCCCTAGCACCTCCCTGCGCCACATTAGTGGCATTTGTTTTACGCTAATGTGCCCAACAAGGCTAAAATGGTGCGCCAAATTCATTAAGTGGTGCAATGCATCCATTGCGCCACTCTGTAACCCTTTGTGCTACATTATGCCTGTGCCAGGTATAATGTATGTGTTAGAAATGGGGTTTCTGGTTGGCTAGGGTATGCACCTCAGCCAGGCAGAACTTACCCACTCTAGTCAGGGCAAAGGAGTTACACGTCCAAGAAACCCCCTGCTCACCCCCTTGGTAGATTGGCACGAGCAGTCAGGCTTAACCTAGAGGCAATGTGTAAAGAGTTTGCACAACACACACAACACACGTGACACAATATCCCCACCACAAAGGAAACACAACACCAGATTAAATGAAAATATACTGTATTGTACACAAGGCAATTATCAGACCAAACATCACATATCAGTACTATCCTGCTACCTTAGCAGTTGTCAGAACGTTACACATTAGTTACTCTGCAACCTAGCAGTAGTCACACATAACACACAGGTTACTCAGTATTCTGCAACATAAGCAGTAGTCAGGAAAACACGTTATTACATCACAGCACTTGTCATAAGAATATCATAAAATGCCCATAGTAGGAACATTAAAAAACATATGGCAAGTTAGAAAAACATATTAGCAATCATGTCCATAAAAGGAACATTTGCATACACATATGTAAAAACATCAAACGCAGGTAGGTAATATATGAATCAAACAAAAGTCTGTAGAAATAACTTTGGATTGCAACTATAATGGTCCTTAAAACAGTACCTGGTTGGATGAAGGCACCTCCAGTGCCTAGAAGGCGAACAATGGGGCCCCCGGCGCTCCTATGCGCAAAACAGGGGCCTCCCTTATACTCTGGGGTCAGAGGAGGGCGACATGCACCTCCTCTCTTTTATAGACAGGCCCCTCTGGGGACCGTGATTACTGGCGGCCCCCCAGGGCCCCACCGGCCCTCACGAGGGGGGCCAAAGCCAGCAAAAACAACTTAGGGCAGGAGGGGGCACCACGCACCCCCTCCAGTTTAATGACAGGCCTCTCCCGGGACCCGTGATCTCTGGGCCCCCCCGGGCCTCCACTGGCCCTTCCACCAAGGGGGGGCCCACAATAATGCCTGTTTTACCTAACAGCAGAAAAGGAGCGTCCTGCTCCTAACGCAGAGGCCAGGGGGAAGGGGGCACTCCACGCGCCTTCCCCTGGTCCTGCCGTGAAGCCACAAGAAGATCGGACCCCTCCTGGGCCACAGCACCCTCAGGTCCAAGGTCCTCAGGTGGAGGGCCCAGCTACAGGCCAGCACAAGGGAAAGGCAGCAAGTGGCAAGTCCTTTACAGTGACCAGGCAGGTCACAGGTCAGCACAGCAGCAGCAGTCCATGGCGGTTCCTGGTGAGTCCTTTCAGCCTTTGGTGTCCAGTTCCAAGATGATTCCAAGAGTCTCCAAATTGTGGGGGAAATTCCCCTGTACTTATAGTCAGTTCTTACAGTGTTTTACAATGGTAGGGAGAGGAGGTTGCAGCCAGTTACAACTGGTTCTGGGAGTGCCCCCTCTCTCCTTTCAGCACAGGCTCCAAACATCAGTGGGGGGTTAACGACCCTATTGTGTGAAGCCAGGGCACAGTCTTTACAAATGCAGGTGTGCCCCGCCTCTCCCTTCTCTCAGCCCAGGAAGACTATTCAGTATGCAGATGCACCTCTGTGACACCTCCACCCTCCCTGTGTACAGGCTGTCTGAAAAGTATGCACAAAGCCCCAACTGTCACTCTGCCCAAACGTGGATTGGAGTCAAGCTACAAAACACCAGAGTCATAAGCACAGATAAATGCGCACTTTCTAGAAGTGGCATTTCTGTGATAGTAATAAAAAATACACCCACACCAGTAAGCAGCATTTATTATCACCATCACAACCATACCAAACATGCCTACGCTACCCCTCATAAATCAGACAATACCCCTTACACATAAGGCAGGGCATTTTTAATGCAATCCTATGAGAAGGCAGCACTCACAGCAGTGAGACACCAAGTTAGGCTGTTTGTCACTACTAGGACAGGCCATGCAATATGGCACATGTCCTGCCTTTCTACATACATGGCACCCTGCCCATAGGGCTAGCTACGGCGTACCTTAGGGGTGACTTGCATGTAGTAAAAGGGGAGTTCTGGGCCTGGCAAGTAAATTTAGATGCCAGGTCCCTGTGGCAGAAAACTGTGCACACAGGCCCTGCGCTAGCAGGCCTGAGACAGGTTTGAAAGTCTACTTCAGTGGGTGGCGCAAGCAGCGCTGCAGTCCCACTAGTAGTATTTAATTTACAGGCCCTGGGCATAGAGATACCACTGTACAAGGAACTTATAGGTAAATTAAATATGCCAATTAGGCATAAGCCACTCATACCAACTTTAGATGGGAGAGCACCTGCCCTTTAGCACTGGTCAGCAGTGATAAAGTGCTCAGAGTCCTAGAGCCAACAGCGAGAGGTCAGAAAAACCAGGAGGAAGGAGGCAAAAAGACTGGTGAGGACCCTGCGCAAGGCAAAAAGTCCAACAGTATGCAAAAGGGGCATCCCCCTGTTAGGGGGGGCAAAAAAGTGGTGTAAGGAAATCTAAGAGATTTCTTTGCATCATTTTTTTCGGCACTTTTAACACCTGCTCAGAGCAGAAATTAAAAGGAGGCACACCATTATTTACAATGTGCCTCAGTGGACTTTGGAAGATCAGCATCAATACTTTTTACGCTAATAATGCAATGCTCTCAACTACCATCAAAAATGTTGATGCTAGTTCCCTAACTACAGCCCTGGTGCACCGTATCTTAGATAGAGCGCACACATGGTGGCATTAGGGAGGCGCTAAGGGACGAAGGTGCAGTGCCACTTTTCTTAAATAAGGCCCCAAGTGTCATATTTTGGTTGCAAGATGGTATCCATGGATGTGGCTGAATTGTGTCTCACCATCACCATTCTTCTTGTGTCATCTGCCCCAGTGGTGGAGAGCTCAGTAAGCTAGTCTTTTGTCATGTTTGCCAGACCCACTCATCACCTGGTGCAGGTCTCAATGCACAAAGCACCTTTGCTTCTTCCAATGGCATGTTTGTTCTACACTCCACACCATATCACTAGAGGTGGTCAGCAGCCAGCCGCACTGGATTCCCTTCTGGATTGATAAATATAAAAGGGGGCAAACCTGCATTCCTAGGAACTAGGGTAATATGTTATATAGAAAACAATGACTCTTTCTGAGTTCAGTTGGAAATACTTAGTTATTGTATTATGGAAATTAAAGAAAAACCTCCTTAGTTTGATGTGATTAGTACTAATAAGACACAACTGCAGAAGCAATAACTTATGATGATGCAACACTGTAAAAGTATTCGTACCAACACACAGTAATACAGCGAAAATACCACACAAGGACTCCACACCAGTTTAGAAAAATAGCCAATATTAATCTAAATCAAACAAGGCTAAAATGACAAAAATCCAACATATGCAAACAAAGATATTCATTTTTCGATTAACAAAAACTGTCAATCCATAGAAATCAATGGATGCATTGTTTTTACACAAAGTACCTGGGATTCATCAAAGATAAAGCTGCACAGATGAGCGCATGTCGGAAAAGTAATTGATGTGTCAATTCCTTACTCTCAAGTGAGGCAGTGCGTCGATTCTTCTCCAGTTGGGTAGGCAATAGGTTGTTTCTCTCTACCGCAAAAGACTGATGCATCGTTTTCTGAATGGACAGCATTGGACTGTGCAGGTTCACTGTGTTCACTTGCTCACTGTGCAACTGGATTCAAGCTAGTCTGGCTGTTGAATGGTGATAACCTGAAACTGGTCCCAGGATGCTTGTTTCAAGTCCAGAGAGGACCTGTCCTGGCAGTTCGGACTGGACTGTTTCCATGAGGAACAGGGTCAAGACTGTTTTGCATATGGCTGGGTCCAAACTTGGGTGGCATGGTGAGCAAAAAAACGATGAATTAAACCCAGATCTGTGACTGGGGGTGAGTGTTTGCATCGTCAGCACTCCGTCCATCATCCTTTTGTGTTGTTATGTAGGACACTCCCCAGCTCCCTTTGTGTTACTATCTAAAGGGAATTCACAAACAGTCGAACTGTCAGCCTGACCCAGACGTGGATTCCAGAGGCAGGAGAGTCACAGAATGGTTAAGCAAGAAAATGCCAGCTTTTTAAAAGTGGCATTTTCAAACCGCCAATCTAAAAAACACCTTTACCAAAAGATGTATGTATAAACTGTGAGTTCAGAGACCCCAAACTCCATTTCTCTATCTGCTTCCAATGGGAAACTGCACCTAAGATATATTTAAAGGCAGTCCCCAAGTTAACCTATGGGAGAGACAGGCCTTGAAATGGTGTAAACTGAATTTGACTATCAAAACATGCAAAACCCATCAGTAAATGTTCTACTTTTAACATGCACTGCACCCTGCCCATGGGGCTACCTAGGGCCTACCTTAGGGGTGTCTTATATGTAGTAAAGGGAAAGTTTGGGTTGAATTGACAGTGCAAGACTGCACACATGGACACTGCAGTGGCAAGTCTGAAACTGTTTAAGGGCTACTCATGTGAGTGGCACAATCAGTGCTGCGGGCCAGTAGTAGCATTTGATGTACAGGTTCTGGGCACCTTTGGTGCACTTTACAGGGGACTTTCTAGTAAACCAAATATGCCACTCATGGATAAACCAATCACCAATATAATTTAGACAGAGAGCAGAGAGCATATGCACTTTAACACTGGTTAGCAGTGGTAAAGTGCCCTGTGTCCTACAGCCGATAGAAACTGGTCAGAACAAATTAGAGGAAGGAGACCAAATATTTGGGGATTACCCTGCAAAAAGGGCCAGGTCCAGCAAAACCACTCACCACCAATACCTTGATGGACTTCCCTAACTGGGGAAATAGAACACGGACCCTGCCCTGCAACAGAAGAGGCACGTTCCAGTTCTACACCTTCCTGAACCTAGTTGGATCCCTCTGTTCGTACTCTCTGGGCCCACAAAGTAAACCAATGGGGGACCCCTCTCTTCATCTGCGGATACCATCTGTGCAGCACCTAGACTTACTTTATTCACATATGTATCCTAGTGGGTAGATAGTACCACCATGGCCAACACAGTGATGTGGCCTACTCCACCAGCGGGGTATAACTCAGGGGCAGCTCTGTCTACCAGGACAGCAGCCACTGTAGCTACTGACAGCTGGATTAAATCCAGGCCTCAGGCCTTTCAGGGCACTCTAACCACTGTGACATTGGAGAATAGGGGCAGTAACCCCAGGTGCTTGGCATCCTTTGTCCACTCTCCCTTCCACCAAGTCAGGAATGGCGGCATGACAACACTGGTCCTCCCTTCTGGGGCTCTGTACACTCCCCCGGGAGTGGCACCCCATAGTCCAGAATTGTCATGGAGCTTGGGGAAGCTGTTCTGCACAATTCTTCCTCCAGTGCAGAGATGTTAACCTGCAACTGGTCTTCCAACCTAAGGGCAGTGCCCTCAGGTTGGACTGTGGTCAGGGGCAAGGCTTTCCTCCTTTTGCTCTACCTTCTGGGGTTATCCACCTCTCCACCAAGAGTGCCTCCCCCCAAAATCTAGAACTATGAAGGTGCTTGAGGAAGCAGTCCTTGACAATTCTCCCACCAGAGCAGGAATGGCACCCTAACACTAGTCCCCCAGTCCAGGGTCTGTACCCTGAGGCTGGACCGGGGCCAGAGGTGAGTCCCTCCCTCCCCTGCCCCCACTTTAAGTGTTCCATCCCACCCCACCTTTGAGAGTACCTTTAGAAGTCTCTCCAGGGGGATGACTGGGCCAAACACCTCCCCAACAGCCCATGAACCTGTCCATCCAGCCTAGGGTCTGTACCCTTAGACTGGAGCACTGCCTGGCAACCCAGGAGTTCATGGGGAGTATCCCTACCTCCCCAAGGAAACACCTTCTTCAGGTTTTGCACTGAGTCTATCTGGTGCTGGTCTCCGGACTCCTGCCCATCTGGCAGTACATGGAGCCTCTCCAGACCAGAAGTGGTTTCACCAGGGTCATTCCTGGGAAGCTCTGACCTCAGAGCTGACTCCTGACTCTTGAGGTCTTAACTGGGGACTGCCTCCCACTCCTACCCAATGTCTGGTCTCCTGCAACCTCCACTCTGGAGTGGTATTGCCAGACACCAGGACTGGGGAGAAATGCTGGTGACAGTTGGTCCCCCAAATCCTCCTGACACTATGAGGTCCCCTTCAGCAGATGACTCAGGGTACAGGCTAGGTTCCCCCTTGGCATTCCCTCATGGACTTCCCCAGGATCTGGGACTAGGTCTCGGGCTACCTGGGCCTCAGCTCACTCCCACTCCCTCTCTCCTGAGAGAGGACATGGGACCCCTCACCTATCCCACTACACTGTGACCTACCCGGATCACTGCCAAACTCCACACCACCTTTGGTTGGGAAAAATCTGTGGCACTTCCCTCAGGAGCACCACCAAATGTATTATCAAACTCTCTGGTACTCACCAAGAGGTCTGCTTCCAGTGCAAGTTCCCTGGGGTCAGAGAGCTCACACTCTACCTGGTGTTGGCATAGATCTGGAAAACAAAGACTGAACATATGCTCTGCAGCAATCACATCATACAGCCCCTCACAGGTGTTAACCAAACTATTCTCCACCTCACCATCCAGTGCCTTGCAAAAGTACCCCACATCACCCTCCTCCTGAGACTGGTGAGACAGTATCTGACTCTCTGACACTCAAGCCACACTCTTCTGGGATGTCTCCATATTTCACAACCAGGACTTCAACCTGGGGGAACCCCTCTCTCTGTCACTCTCACCTAGAGCTGGTAGACTGTCCCTCCAACCACTAGGAATATGACTCCCCTGCCAGTGCAAGACTGCACACACAGACACTGCAGTGGCAGGTCCGAGACATGTTTACAGGGCTACTCATGTGGGTGGCACAATCAGTGCTACAGGCCCACTAGCAGTATTTGATTTACAGGACCTGGCACCTCTAGTGCACTTTACTAGACACTTACTAGTAAATCAAATATGCCAAACATGGGAAAGCCAATTACACCTGCAATTTGTACAGGTAGCACTTGCACTTTAGCACTGGTCAGCAGTGGTAAAGTGTCCAGAGTAACAAAACCAGCAAAAGCAGAGTCCAGAACACAATCAAAACTAGGGAAGCAGAGGCAAAAAAACAGAGGAGGCTACATCTAGGATGCCAGGTCTAACACTGACCAATCAGGAAAGGGCACTACAGGGCTTATGTTGGTAACTTTGTAGTGAATCCTAGTTTGTTTTAATGGGATAACAGGAGTTAGCTTAGCCTTTGGCTGGCAGACTCGTGCCCCCCTCACCTAGTGACTTTTAACCTACTTAGCTTGCTCTGTCTTAGCCCCTTTATTTAATTAATTCTTCTAAGATGGCTGCCATGTTTATAGTTAGGCCATTGTGTTTAACTTTATGTTATCAGTGCTACCGCGCTAAGGCATCAAATCAAGCGACAAAGACAAACAAACTGTAGGTGTTCACATTAGGTACTTTTTCTCTTCACGCTTTTGAGGGAATTGTTTATATTAATTACCGTCCCAAGCATGCTGTGTTATCTATTGTTTGGGAACAACCTACGTCAGGGTCCCAACTAGATCTGTATAAATACATCACACTTTAGACAGATAATCAGAGGATTCCGGGCAGCTACCATCGCTGCTATTGATGCTGCACGTTGCCTTGACGCCGACCCGGACTTCGAGTTCCTATGGAGTCTGAGCTCGAGACCTCATCCAAAGGTAACAGGGGTTGGGGGCTCCTTCCAGGGACATGGCATCGGCAGATTAGGTTCAACATACCCAGCTCTTCTCTAAGTAGAAGGTTAGGCCTATTATGATAGGGTACTAGGACATATTATACACTCTGGCCCTCATTACAACCTTGGCGGTCGGTGTTAAAGCGGCGGTAAGGCCGCCAACAGGCCGGCGGTAAAAAAAATGGAATTATGACCGTGGCGGAAACCGCCAACATAGACAGCCACTTTAACACTCCGACTGCCACGGCGGTACAAGAAAACAGCGCGGCGGTAACCGGCAACAGACAGGCGGAAGACAATGTACCGCCCACCCTATCACAACACGGCAATCCGCCACCTTTTCCGGGGCGGAACCAACGCGAATAAAAATAAACAGCATGGCGGTCTCCGGCAACAGACAGGCGGAAGACAATGTACCGCCCAGACTGTTATGAGAGGCCAATCCGACACCTTTTCCGGGGTGGATTCAACGTGAACAAAAACACGGCAGAAACAGGACTTGGAAGGGAAAACGCTCACCTCTACACACCCCACGAGGAACCAGGACCCCATGGAGCCGGAACTCCAAATTCTACCCGCCATTCTCTTCATGCTCCTCTACCAGGAGCACGACCGACAGCGGCGACCACCACGGTGAGTACTGCACCTATGACACAGGGGAGGGGGGAGGGAGGCAGGAAAAGAGAGTGACAAACACACGCAACACCCCCACCCCCACCCTCACCCACAACAACATACACACAAATACATGTTGAAACATTACAGTTACACCCCCCCAGCCCCCCTGGAAGAACGCAAGGACAAAAGGAAATGAGTTGAACGATTGTACTGAGTAAAACTCCATTAGTCAAAAATATATATATACATTATTAACAAATATGTACACCAAGATTTCAAGTCCATGTACTGCACCTACATAGTCCGTGGACCACTGGGCCCAAAATGCATGGGCGAGGCCCACAAAAGATACCCGATCCAAACGGAGAGAACACTGCTGGGGCATCAGATCGAAATAAAACAGGTACCTCAGGAAGAAGGGAAGGGGGGGGACCTCACCTGGAATAGTGCACGACGCCAGCTCCACGAGGAGGCTCCATGCCCATTGAGGTATCCTGGGGAGTGCAAAGCCACAGTCTCTCAAGTCTCGCCAGTGGGTGGTTTGTCCACTGCTTTATCCTGGGGAGTGCAAAGCCACAGTCTCTCAAGTCTCTACAGTGGGAGGTTTGCCTACTGCTTTATCCTGGGGAGTGCAAAGCCACTGTCTCTCAAGTCTCTACAGTGGGTGGTTTTCCCACTGCTTTATCCTGGGGAGTGCAAAGCCACAGTCTCTCAAGTTTCTCCAGTGGGTGGGTTGCCCACTGCTGCATCCTGGGGAGTGCAAACCCACAGTCTCTCAAGTGGCTAACAGTCTCCACTGGTTCTGGAGGGGGCTTTGTGCCCAGAGTGCTTCATCCTGCCAAGGACTGAGGTAGTGGATGTGATATTCCACTGGTTCTGGAGGGGGCTTTGTGCCCAGAGTGCTTCATCCTGCCAAGGACACAGGTAGTGGATGCCTTTCTCCAGTGGTTCTGGATGGGGCTTTGTGCCCAGAGTGCTTCATCCTGCCAAGTACTGAGGTAGTGGATGTGATACTCCACTGGTTCTGGATGGGGCTTTGTGCCCAGAGTGCTTCATCCTGCCAAGAACTGAGGTATTGGATGTGATACTCCACTGGTTCTGGAGGGGGCTTTGTGCCCAGAGTGCTTCATCCTGCCAAGGACAGAGGTAGTGAATGCATTTCTCCACTGGTTCTGGATGGGGTTTTGTGCCCAGAGTGCTTCATCCTGCCAAGGACAGAGGTGGTGGATGCCTTTCTCCACTGGTTCTGGATGGGGCTTTGTGCTCAGAGTGCTTCACCTGCCAAGGACAGAGGTAGTGGATGCCTTTCTCCAATGGTTCTGGATGGGGCTTTGTGCCGAGAGTGCTTTAACCTGCCAAGGACAGAGGTAGTGGATGTCATTCTCCACTGACGGTGGGCCAACATGGAAGCTGTCCAGGCCCCTGGAACTGACCACCAGCCACGTACGACTGACCACTGGGGATGGCAGCCATGTCTGCGGTGGTGCCACTGGCACAGGATGCATCGTGGCCGCTAGTGGTGCTTGCGGCGGCCTCAGTGGAGGTGGTGCTTGTGGCGCTCATTGGGCAGTGGTGCTGGTGGGTGGCTCAGTGAGTGTGCTGCTGGCGGTGGTGTCCTGGGCGGCGGTGCTGGTGGGTGGCTCAGTGAGCGTGCTGCTGGCGGTGGTGTCCTGGGTGGCGGTGCTGGTGGGTGACTCAGTGAGCGTGCTGCTGGCTGCGGTGTCCTGGGCGGCGGTGCCAGTGGGTGGATCGGTGAGCGTGCTGCTGGCGGCGGTGTCCTGGGCAGCGGTGCTGGTGGGTGGCTCAGTGAGCGTGCTGCTGGCGGCGGTGTCCTGGGCAGCAGTGCCCGTGGCGGCGGTGCACGTGGCGGTCTTGTCTGCCGTGCAGGTTGGCGGCGACTTCCCTTTCTTCCTCAGGCCCTTCCCCACCTTGGATGGTGGCGCAGCTGTCTTGCCACTCACAACTGTAGTCCTGGGAGAGCCCTTGGTGGTAGGTGTTTTGGCCTTCTCCCTCTGGGCTGTGGCCAACTTCTTTAGTTTTTGAGGTTGGGGAATGTTCTTATGCTGGCTCCTTGGCACACTGGCTGCCCTGCTGCTTGGCTCACTCCAGAAGCAGGTTACTGCTGGCATCACTGTTCCTGTTGATGTGGTGGCTGAGGTGCTGGGTTGGGACCTGGACTGGCGGGCCCTAGGGGACAGAAGGGGTGGGGGAAGTTTAGGGAAGAGGTCAAGGTTTGACAGGAAAAGTTTTTTAGACATACTGGGACGGGTAGATGGAGGGGGTTTGGAGTGGAGGAAGAGGTAGTGGTTGTAGGAGGTGTACGTTTGCTGACTTTGGGTGAAGGTGCTTGGGCTGGAGGCTGACGTGAGGTGGATGGCTGTTGGGTGGGTGTGTGACTGCGTTTGTGCAGTTTGGGAGGAGGGCTCACAGACACACTGGGAGAGGACGCAGGGAATGTGTGAATGGTAGTGGGGTGGTGAGTGCACGTGCGCGGTGTGTGATGATGGGCGTGCTGGTGATGGACATAGTGACTGAAGACGTAGTGCATGCAGGTGTGAGTGGAGATGTGACAGGGAGGGAGGAGGGAGACGTGGAGGAGGGGAGCACAGTGGAGGCAGTGGATGTTGGGATGTGTGCATGGGTATGATGCTTGTGTGAGTGATTGTGGGATGTGTGGTGCTTATGTTTGCCAGAGCTACCCTTGTGTGTTGAGGTGTGTGCATGCTGGTCTGATGGTGTGCTTGGGATAGGCTGAGGTACTGGGGATTGGGTCTGGGTGGAGGAAGTTGGAGGGGGAGGCTGGACACAGGGACAATGGCTGCCATCAGTGCTGAGGCCAGAGTCTGAAAAGCCCGCTGTTGGGCTGCCTGACCACAATGAATGCCCTCCAGGTATGCATTTGTCTGCCTCTCTACACCCTGAATGGCATTCAGAATGGTAGACTGCCCAACAGAAGGGATCTGAGGAGGTCAATGGCCTCCTCACTGAGGGCAGAAGGGCTGACAGGGGCAGGGGCTGAGGTGTCTGGGGCGAAGGAGATGCCCACCCTCCTGGGTGAGCGGCCACGGGACACACGCTGAGGGGCTGCTGGGAGGGCGGTGCTGGTAGGGGGGGTGGCGGCTGTACCTGTAGATCCGGTGGGTACAGAGGGGCCCGCCACCGCAAGGGAGCTCCCATCAGAGGAGGAGTCGGTGTCGCTGGTCTCAGCCCCTGTCCCAGCCGTGGAGCTCTCCTCGCCCTCAGTCCCACTGGTGAATTCGGAGTCCGTAGTCTCTCCAGGGCCATGTGGGATGCAGCTCCCTCCTGCTCCGGTGGAACGGCTCCTCCGCCTGATGATGCTAATGCACACAAGAACAGGGAGACCACAAAAAGTGGGGGGGAGAAAGTAGAAAGACATGTTCAGTGCATGCAATACCGCTACCGTTGGCGGACACTACAGACACGCCAGCCCTCTGCACTACGCCATGCACTTAGAGTTCCCTAATTATTCAGAGGGCCATGGGGAACAAGGCCTATGCCCGATTGCTGCTCACAGTCACAGGAGCCTGACTAGGGGTAGATGGCTCTTACCACTTGTGGAGATGGGGTGCCACTGAGCCTGCCTCACAAAGGGTCCTTGCCTGCAAAACTCGCCCTGGCCTAGGGTAACCCACTGCCCACCTCCCCCACCCAGACACCTCCCATGCGCGCTGAATCAGCTGAATGAGAGTGTACTCACCCCCTTGTGGCTGCTGTGATGCCCTCAAGTGCCCATCCAACTCCAGATACGCCACCGCCAGAATCCGGAACATCAGGGGGTCATGGTGCGACGGGCACTCCTCCCACGTTGGGAGGCCATCCCCAGCTGGGCCTCCGCTGTCTTCTTGCTCCAGCGGCGAATGTCCTGCCATCTTTTACGGCAGTGGGTGCGCCGTCTGTGGTGGACCCCCAGGGTCCGGACTTCCTTGGCGATGGCACGCCAAATATCCTTCTTCTGGTGGGCGCTGACCTAGAGGAATAGTACAGGGGAAAAGGAGAAAATATAACCATCCGGACCGTTACTGTCATTGGCCCACGTTCCCACCGTTGCCCTCACGCACATACACTCACTGTCGCTTCATGAACGCGTCATCCCCCCCCTATCTCCCATCCACACCACTCCAAACAGGCATTGCCCATACAGCATGCTCACAGTGTACTCACCTGTTTGTCTGGAGGACCGTAGAGTAGCGTGTACTGGGGGAAGACCCCATCCACTAGGTTGTCCAACTCCTCCGAAGTGAAGGCAGGAGACTTTTCCCCAGACACTGTAGCGATTGTCGCTTCCAGACTGAGGTCACAGCAGCACTTGCAGAGTAGGTCCTCTCCTGTCGAAGATCAGGTATCAAGTGAGTGAACAGAGAGAAAATGGCAGTCACGTCCGCAGCGGTGCGTACTGTCAACGCCGGCGTAGATCGTCATTGGCTCCTGGGACCCATAGGGTCCAATGTTAACCAATGCAGGATTGCGCCGCGGTCTTCGACCGCCTACCGCGACGGTGTACAACGCCAGCGCAGTTACCTCATATCCCATTGTCCCACCTTACAGGTCAAGCAGCCGCCATTTCAGGGGGCCACATGGCATTAATTTTCAATGCGTCACACATATCTAGGCCTTGCATACACACTAAGACAGGCACATAGTGGATTGACAAATGTGTGGAATAAAGTTGTGTTTTCGTACCTCAGTGTTGGCTGAACCTCTGCTCGCTGTTCTCATCCATAGAGCACGTCCACTGGGGCAGGTGAGGAGATGGTGGCATCCTCCGGTGTACAGGCAGCTGGTGGACCTGTCGACAATGGAAGAGCGATATGTAATTGTGACCTACAGACTTGACCATGCCACAATCCATAAACTGTGTGCCCAGTTGGAGCCAGACCTGATGTCAGCTATCCACCATCTCACAGGTATCCCCCCTCTAGTGCAGGTCCTGTCAGTACTCCATTTCCTGGCAATTGGGTCTTTTCAAACGACAGTGGCCATAGCATCAGGGATGTCCCAGCCCATGTTCTCCAACGTGTTGTCCAGAGTGTTGTCTGCCCTGCTGAAACACATGCACAGCTACATAGTTTTCCCTCAGGTGGAGGATTTGCCTACAGTGAAAGGTGACTTCTATGCTTTGGGACATATCCCCAACATCATAGGTGCCATTGATGGGACACATGTGGCCTTGGTCCCCCTGCAGGAGTGAACAGGTGTACAGAAACCGGAAGAGTTACCATTCTATGAATGTGCAGATGGTGTGTTTAGCTGACTAGTACATCTCCCATGTGAATGCCAAGTTTCCAGGCTCAGTGCATGACGCTTACATTCTGAGGAATAGCAGCATCCCTTATGTGAAGGGGCAACTCCAGAGGCACCGTGTGCGGCTATTAGGTGAGGACATGGACCCTATACAGTGTGAATATTTGTCTGGGTCTGGGGTTGTCCCTAAGGGTTTGTGTGTGTCTAACAGTTGTCCCTCGACATTTGCAGGTGACTCTGGCTACCCCAACCTTTCATGGCTACTGACCCCAGTGAGGAATCCCAGGACAAGGGCAGAGGAACGCTACAATGAGGCACATGGGCGAACTAGGAGGGTTATAGAGAGGACCTTCGGCCTCCTGAAGGCCAGGTTCAGGTGCCTCCATATGACAGGTGGTTCCCTATTATACTCACCAAAGAAGGTGTGCCAGATCATCGTGGCCTGCTGTATGCTGCACAACTTGGCTTTGCGACAACAGGTGCCTTTTCTGCAGGAGGATGGTCCTGAAGGAGGTGTTGTGGCAGCTGTGGAGCCTGTGGACAGTGAAGAAGAGGAGGCAGAAGAAGAGGACATAGACAACAGAAACACTGTGATTCATCAACACTCCCAGTGAGACACAGGTAAAAAGACATAACTGCCTCCTACATCTGATACACTTGTTCTACCTCTCATCTGTCTGTCACTTTCACCCAGTGTATGGACCCTGATTTGTCACTTTCCCTTTCAATTTCACAGATGTGGGTCCCACTGTGTGACCTCTGCTATGTTTCCTCATGGACTAGAACTGTGTGACATAGGTATGTTGACAATACAATGGACATTGCTATTTACCTCAGTTATTGCAAATACACATTTATGAAAGCACAGACTGACTCCAGATAGTTTTGTGATTTAAGGGTGTTTATTTAAGTGCTAAATATTGGGGGGGGTTGTTAAATGGTCAGGGGTGATAGTGGAGGAATGCCCATGGCAAAGTCCAGTCTATTAGTCTCATAGGTGCATTGTCCAAAGGGGCATAGGAAGTGGAGCTGGGGCATTTTAAGTATGGACAGGGTGACAAAGTGGGACAGAAGGATCACAATCAGTGTGGTCTCATTTCTTGGCGGGGGTCTTGGCATTGTTCTCTGTCTTTGTCCTGGATCTCAGGGACCGCTTGTGGGGTGGTTCTCCATCTGCAGGGGGTCGGGTGCTGGTGTTGTGGTCCTGTGGCAGTGCCTCCTGTCCACTAGCGCCGGCGGAGGTGGTGGGCAGTTCATTGTCCAGGCTAGTGTCAGGGGCCTTGTTGTGCCACAGTGTCCCTCCTGGTGTTGACGAGTTCCTTCAGCACCCCTACAATGGTGCCCAGGGTGGAATTTATGGATTTGAGTTCCACCCTGAACCCCAAATACTGTTCCTCCTGCAGCCGCTGGGTCTCCTGAAACTTGGCCAGTACCGTTGCCATCATCTCCTGGGAATGGTGGTAGGCTCCCATGATGTTGGAGAGGGCCTCGTGGAGAGTGGGTTCCCTGGGCCTGTCCTCCCCCTGTCACACAGCAGCCCTCCCAGTTCCCCTGTTTCCCTGGGCCTCTGTCCACTGAAGGGTGTGCCACTGCCACTGCCCCCAGGTCCCTGGTGTTTTTGGGGTGGTGGGTTAGCCTGGGTTCCCTGTAGTGGTGGACACACTGCTGCTTGACGTGTCCTGGGGACAGAGGTATGGGCCGCTGGGTGGGGAGGCTCTGTTGTGGCCTGTGCCAGTGTGAGGGGAACCAACTGTCCCAAGGTCCCAGATGGGCCGGGCTGGTCATCTAGATCAAGTTGGACAGAGCTGCTGTCATCACTGTGGGCCTCTTCTGTGGGTGGAGTGGACATGTCTGGACCCTCCTGTCCGGTGACGTTGGGTAGGGGTCCTGCAGGGGTTTAAAGGCATGATTATTGCATCGGTGTGTGCCATGGTGTGCAATGGGTGGGTGACCCTGTACCCCAGTGCTTGCATTCCTGTGTAGGACTTTTTGTGATAATGGTTTATGGAGGTGTGTGGGTATGTGCAGTGGACATGCTTTGGTGATGGGTGTCCATTCTTTGGTGTTACATGCAGGGCTTGGGTTTGGGATGTGTGGTTTGTGATATTGGGACATACGTGAGGAGTTGGAGTGATGGGGGTGAGGGTAAGGGTGGGGGTATGTAATAGCATGCAGGCGGGTGGGGGAATGAAGTAATGAAAGATTTGACTTACCAGAGTCCATTCCTCCAGCTACTCCTGCGAGGCCCTCAGGATGCAGTATAGCCAAGACCTGCTCCTCCCATGTTGTTAGTTGTGGGGGGAGGAGGTGGGGGTCCGCCGCCAGTCCTCTGTACTGCGATGTGGTATCTTGAGACCACGGAACGCACCTTCCCCATAGGTCGTTCCACCTCTTCCTGATGTCATCCCTAGTTCTTGGAAGCTGTCCCACTGCGTTGACCCTGTCTACGATTCTGCGCCATAGCTCCATCTTCCTAGCTATGGTGGTGTGCTGCACCTGTGATCCCAATAGCTGTGGCTCTACCCGCATGATTTCCTCCACCATGACCCTGAGCTCCTCCTCAGAGAACCTGGGGTGTCATTGCGGGCCATGAGGTGGTGTGGGTGATGTGTTGGGTGGTGTGTGTTGTGATGTGTGGGGTGATATTTAGTGGTGTGTTGTGTGAGGTGTGTGGATGTTGTGTGAGTGATGGTGTAGTGTGCCTGTGCCCACCCGTCTCCTCCATTCCTCGGGCCTCGTGCTCGCTGCCGTCCCTCGCATCCGCCGCTCCACGGCGGGTGGGAGGTCCTTCTCCTTCCTGGCAGCCAAGACCTGGAACTCCCTCCCCACCAGCCTCAGAACCACCCAGGACCACTCCGCATTCCGGAGACTCCTAAAAACCTGGCTCTTCGAGCAGCAGTAACCCCCCCCCCTTTTTTCCCCTAGCGCCTTGAGACCCGCACGGGTGAGTAGCGCGCTTTATAAATATTAATGATTTGATTTGATTTGGATGCTATTGTTCTTTTAGGTGGTGTCTCTTTCTGTCCTTCTGTCGCAATTGTGGTCGTAAGGGTTTGTGGGTGATGTGGGTGTGTTTTTATATTGTATTGGCTGTGTGGGAGTGGTGTGTGTATGTGTATCAGGTGTGTGTATTTCGAATTGTCCAATGTGGTTGTGTTTTGTAAAGGTGTGTGTATTTTGAGCGCGGTGGTGTGTACCGCCAAAATAATACAGCGGTTAAAAGATCGCCAGGTGGATTCGTGGGTCGTGATAGTGTGGGCGTATTCCTGTTGCCGTGATGGTGGAGGTTTTGTTATCGCCAGTTTATCATTGACCTTTGGTGTGGCGGACTTGTGTGGGTATCTGGATTTTGGCGGATTCCGAGCTGTGGGTCATAATGACCGTGGCGGAATTCCGCGGCCGCGGTGGTGTGTTGACGGTCTTCTGCACGGCGGTAAGCAGCTTTTACCACCAATGTTGTAATGACCCCCAAAGTGTCTAATGTTAACCTATGGAGGCCCATTGACTACAATGGGCGAAAAAAACTTTGCCAGTTTTTCCCTTGCCAGGGCTTATAAAACATATTTGATAAAGTCCCTGCTTATATTTACACTGCACCCTACCCTGGGGGCACTTAGGGCAGATCGTAGGGGTGGCTTACCTGTAAAGACAAGGTAGTTTAAGACTTTCAAAGTTTAATTTGGGGTTAACTTACAGGCAGCAGTAAGGTAGGCCTACCTTTAAAATGACACGGACACCCCAGAAGTGTACCTATGGGTGCTCTATCTATACAGGGGTCCCTAAATCTACATGCCCTACCATATACTAGGGACTTACAGGTACACTGTCAGAGCCAATTACAAGTAGGTCTCATTGCATATACCATTTTATTCAGAGCACTGGACCTGGGACTGATCAGCAGTGCCCATGACACAGTCAGTCAGTAACCTCCTGTATCAGTCCAATGTTTTGGGGTGTGGTCAGGGCAAAAAGGATGACTTTCCCACCGATCCAATTTCAATGTGAGATAGCGTTTTCAAACTAAAACTTTACAATTATTTTTTGAGAGTCTTTTCAGATGAAATCTCTTGCCACATCTCTTTCATCCCTGTCTTTTCTGTCTTTGTTCTTTAAGGAGTGACATGGTGAGCTATATCAATAGAATAATCTGCAACAAAATGTACATCCATCTTTGCATTCCAAATCTTTAGAGTAACAGTGTTGTAGTTGTTTATATATTTTGAAGCTTCTGTTCTTCTGAGGTTGCACATATTTTATTTTTTGGTGGTTTCTGTTTCAATGTGTGTCTCACTGCAGACAAAAAGCTATTCATTCTTCCTTCTGAAATAACAGGACGCGAAAATCCAAAACAACATTGTGTATAACATTTTGCTTTTGATCCATATTTTCGACAACAGTATTTATCACACCGGTGAGTTTGAAAAGTACCTGTTGTCTCAATCCCTTCTCAGAACCTTCTTTTGGGATTGTACATGTTACATATTGTTCTATAAAAGTCAGACTCATCAATGTCTGTTCCACATTTTAGTTCATCTTTTACCCATAACAGCACATTATTATGTGGAGCACATCTAGTCTGGTACTCTTTCGGCCAAAGAAATCCGTGACTTCGTCAAGAGGTGGATTTGTTTTTTTACAGATGAAAGTCATCATTGCTTGAAATTGGTTAAAATATCTGCAAACATTTGTGGGATCCAATGAACAAAGTTCTCCTGGTGTTTTCAGCTTGATATATTTTATATTAGAGTTCGCTCTAGGAGATTATCCCATGCAAAATCAGCACAACTGAGCATCACAAAACAAGTAGGTGATCCTAGATTTCTTGAACATGCATTTCAGCTCACCAGGGCGAAGATACCGATATTCATTTGTACCACGTTGACATGCCATCAAATTGATTAAGCTGCATTCAAGGTGAAAAAAACTTTATCAACAAATTCCCTTGCTGTCATGTTCTGGAGATGTACTCCTGTTTTTATAATGTGATTTACTGCATATGATAACCCAGGCAAGTTGCTCTGAAATAGTAAATCAAATATATAAGGAATACATTGTCACAATCTAGGGTCCTCTCAATATAGTCTAAGGGATCTGTACTTGACTGCTGGTATTTGTACACGGCAGTCATCATACCTACCACCTACTCCAGTAGGAAACAGATGTGGAAAACAACAAGCTTCTAAGCGTTCGACTGACCATTTGATGGAGCTCCTTTTATTTCTTTCTTATGAAATTTCTCTATAGGATCTCCAATAATCTCTTTAGCATGTAGAGGATAAACACGGTAGTGTTTCTAAACTTCCTACCCTCCTTTTCAATTTGCCTGTTGATGTTAGTGTATCATCATCTACATGTGAAATATCTTGAGGGGCATCTACATTTCTATGGTAAATGTTATTTTGTACCAGATAATCTGTTGCTTTTTTACCTTTACTAACATCTACTAACTCTTCCCATATCTTTTTACTCTTAGTAGGCATGCCATTGACTAGAACTATAAGCCCTTCTTCCAAATCTTTTTCCACACCTACAGTTTCAAAACTCTGTATAAAATCTAATGGAAAATAATCAACTCTACCTTTTAGACCCTTCAGGATCTCAGTTGGAGGCAACTTTCCTGTCCTTGGCTCCATACAGACAATTGCTTGGAATGGATGTATACATTGTTTAAGTATAGACTCATGAACATTCAAGCCTTGCAGGTCTTGTGGAATAGAAACTATTTTTAACTTGTTATACGCTGCTGTAGCTGGCATTTCATTCTCCTCGAATTCATTATAACAGTACTGACATATAATTTGTTGTTTGCAACAATCAAAGCGTTCTTCTACAAATAAATAAGCTGCACATTTTTGCCACTGATCTCTGTTATCTTATTCAGTTTTTAAGACACAATAATGTTACAAGTTTGAGTATGTAGTGAGTGCATCAACAAGAAACAGAAATAAAGTCAATTTTTTATGGACACAGTTTTAAACAGTCTAATCTCTTCATGAAAATTATCAACAAAAATAGAGGTCTCCATTTCATCTACTCTCCTGTTCAGATCCACAGAAACAAAATTGCACATTGTCACACATCTTTTCTAACTCTGCCACTCTGCCATAAAAAAGAACCCTATTCAATTCCTCTAAACATATTATAGGACTCTTAACATGGTAAAGCCTCCTAACTAGAGTGCGCATTCATGAGTGATGTAGAGCTAACATTCTAAATTGAGAGGTGCTTTGGCATACTTTCTTTGATAAACTTGCTAGTGTTTTTTTACTTTGCATGGATCTAGTCTTTGCAAAAGTACAATTTTCTATTTAAGACTTTTGCATGGAAACATAGGTAAAAAAAATCTGAGTGTGTCAATTGATTCCTGGTGAAGAGTACAAATATTACTACAATTCCACTTATATACAGTGGCCCATGCACACCTTCCCTCTACCTCTTCAACTATTACTTCCTCTACTTTTCCAGGCACCATTACCTCTTTCTCAGTAGGAGAACTAACTTTCATTTCATAAAACCATCCAGATTTATCAACTGCATGTACTAGTCTGTTCTCTTGAAAGTAGCTTTCTTTATTAAAGAAAGGGTCAGTACTAGAAGTATGTCTCCATTCATCACTAAAAACTTTTGAAAAGTTAGTTCTGTTTATAACTCTTTTCTTTTGAATTGTTCTCCTCATACTCAACGCTATTTTATCTAGTGTTTTCATTCTGTTTAAAATCAAAATAAATAACTTCCTCTTCAGAGCAAGGGCCTTATCAATATATTCTCAACACGTTTCTTTTGTCTGATAGCTTCTCTCCTTCTTTTATTTTTCTTAATACTTCTCATTATATTTAAGATTTCTCTGCTCCTGAACATTCTAACTCAAATTGTCTTAAACTGGCGCTGCCTTCTAGTTAAACTCTGTGTTTGTAGGATTTTTTTACTTCTGCTATCATGTACTCTTACTCCGCTCTTAGTTGATGTAAAATTTGTCTCCTATGCACTTCATTTTGCTGTCTTTCAAGTTGACCACATACTATTTTAAGAAATGTATTTGTTCTCTTACCAGCAGCTCATTTTTCTCTTACTACTTTTCCAGCATTTGCCACTTTTGTTTCCCAGTTTTAAGCAGGTAGCATTTGTGTCTTTCTTTCTTTCTTTACTCACTTTATGATGCCATTGCACCTCTGTGTAACTAAGTAGAATCGTCCACCTGAAAACTGATCAAGAGGTCAATTTATTTACTTATATATGAAATATTTTAAATATTTAAGTACAATATAAATAATTGCCTTATTGTGATTCCTAGCATTATATATTGTATCACACAGCTGACTTATTTCCAGTAAAATGTAGCTTTAAGACTTCAGAAACCAAGACATGTTATAGTACATCTGCCAATATGTTACTTTGTTTTACTACCTGTACAGCACAGAATATGTGTACCTCAGTAAGTGAACAAATACCTCACTATGGGGTCATTACAACATTGTAGGTAAATGCCACTTACAGCAGTGCAGAAGACCGCCAACACACCGGCGCGGCCGTGGAATTCCGCCACAGCTATTATGTCCCACAGCTCGGAATCCGCCAAAATTTAGACACCCACACAAGTCCGCCACACCAAAGGTCAGTGATAAACTGGCAATAACAAAACCTCCACCGTCACGGCAACAGGAATACGCCCACACTATCATGACCCACGAATCCACGCGGCGGTCTTTCAACCGCGGTATTCAATTGGCGGTACACGCCACTGCGCTCAAAATACACACACATTTACAAAACACTACCACATTGGACAATTAGAAATACACATACCTGAGACACATACACACACCACTCCCACACATCCAATACAATATAAAACACACACCCACATCACCCACAAATCCATACGACCACAATTGCAACTGAAGGCCAGAGAGAGACACCACCATCTACAAACTAGAATCCACAGGCACTCAACCCCATCACTCACACAACATCCACGCACAAAACACCACACACCCCTAAACATCACCCCACACATCACAACACACACCACCCCACACATCTCCCACACCACCTCATGGCACCGCAAAGACACCCCAGGTTCTCTGAGGAGGAGCTCAGGGTCATGGTGGAGGAAATCATCCGGGTAGAGCCACAGCTATTCGGATCACAGGTGCAGCACACCACCATAGCTAGGAAGATGAAGCTATGGTGCAGAATCGTGGACAGGGTCAACGCAGTGGGACAGCACCCAAGAACACGGGATGACATCAGGAAGAGGTGGAACGACCTACGGGGGAAGGTGCATTCTTTGGTCTCAAGACACCACATCGCGGTTCAGAAGACTGGCGGCAGACCCCCACCTACTCCCCCACAACTAACAACATGGGAGGAACAGGTCTTGACTATACTGCATCCTGAGGGCCTCGCAGGAGTAGCTGGAGGAATGGACTCTGGTAAGTCAAATCTTAACTATTACATCCCCCACCCTACCCACATACCCGCACCCTCACCCCCATCACTCCAACTCTTCACATATGTCCCACTATCACAACCCAACCATCCCAACACTAAGCCCTGCATGCAACACTAAAGCATGGACACCCATCACCAATGCATGGCCACTGCACATACCCACACACACCCCTAACCAATTATCACACAAGGTCCCACACAAGAATGCAAGCACTGGGGTACAGGGTCACCCACCCATTGCACACCATGGCACACACAGATGCAATAATCAAGCCTTTACACCCCTGCAGGACCCCTACCCAATGTCATCGGACAGAAGGGTCCAGACATGTCCACTCCACCCACAGAAGAGGCCCACAGTGATGACAGCAGCTCTGTCCAACTGGATCTAGATGACCAGCCCGGCCCGTCTGGGACCTCGGGACAGTCGGTTCCCCTCAGACTGGCACAAGCCACAAGCCACAACATAGCCTCCCCCCTCTGGAAACACCAGCACAGCACCCACCCAGTGGGCCCATACCTCTGTCCCCAGGACACATCAAGCAGCAGTGTGTCCACCACTACAGGGAACCCAGGCTAACCCACCACCCCAACAACACCAGGGAACTGGGGACAGTGGTAGTGGGAACACGGTTCAGGGGACAGAGGCCCAGGAACACAGGGGAACTGAGGGGGCTACTGTGCGACAGGGGGAGGACAGGCCCAGGGAACCCACTATCTACGAGGCCCTCTCCAACTTCATGGGAGCCTACCACCATTCCCAGGAGACGATGGCAACGGTACTGGCCAAGTTCCAGGAGACCCAGCGGCTGCAGGAGGAACAGTATTTGGGGTTTGGGGAGGAACTCCAATCCATCAACACCACTCTGGGCACCATTGTAGGGGTGCTGAAGGAACTCATCAACACCAGGAGGGACACTGTGGCACAACAAGGGGCCCCTGACACTAGCCTCGATGATGAACTGCCCACCACCTCCGTCGGTGCTAGTGAACAGGAGGCACCGCCACAGGACCACAACACCAGCACCCCACCCCCTACAGAGAGAGAACCACCCCGCAAGCGGTCCCTGAGATCCAGGACAAAGACAGAGAACAATGCCAAGACCCCCGCCAAGAAATGAGACCACCCTGATTGTCATCCTTCTGTCCCACTTTGTCACCCTGTCCATCCTTAAACTGCCCCAGCACCACTTCCCATGCCCCTTTCGACAATGCACCTGTGAGACTTATAGATTGGACTCTGCCATTGACATTCCTCCACCATCACCCCTGACCATTTTACAACACCCTCCAATATTTAGCACTTAAAGAAACACCCTGAAAGCACAAAACAATCTGGAGTCAGTCTGTGCTTTCGAAAATGTGTATTTGCAATAACTGTGTAAAAATGCTATATCCATTGTATTGTCAATATACCTATGTCACACAGCTCTAGTCCATGCGAAAACAAAGCAGATGTCACACAGTGGGTCCCACATCTGTGAAATTGAAAGGGAAAGTGACAACTCAGGGTCCATATACTGGGTGAAAGTGACAGACAGATGAGAGGTAGAACAATTATATCAGATGTAACAGGCAGTGATGTCTTCTTACCGGTGTCTCACTGGAAGTATTGATGAATCACCGTGTTTCTGTTGTCGATGTCCTCTTCTTCTGCTTCCTCTTCTTCACTGTCCACAGGCTCCACAGCTGCCACAACACCTCCATCTGGACCATCCTCCTGCAGAAAAGGCACCTGTTGTCGCAAAGCCAAGTTGTGAAGCATACAGCAGGCCACGATGATCTGGCACACCTTCTTTGGTGAGTAGAATAGGGAACAACCTGTCAGATGGAGGCACCTGAGCCTGGCCTTCAGGAGCCCGAAGGTCCTCTCTATAACCCTTCTAGTTCGCCCATGTGCCTCATTGTAGCGTTCCTCTGCCCTTGTCCTGGGATTCCTCACTGAGGTCAGTAGCCATGACAGGTTGGGGTAGCCAGAGTCACCTGCAAATGTCGAGGGAAATCTGTTAGACACACACTAACTCTTAGGGACATCCCCAGACCCAGTCACCAAGTCACACTGTATTGGGTCCATGTCCTCACCTAATAGCCACACACGGTGCCTCTGGAGTTCCCCCATCACATAAGGGATGCTGCTATTCCTCAAAATGTAAGCGTCATGCACTGAGCCAGGAAACTTGGCGTTCACATGGGAGATGTACTGGTCGGCCAAACTCACCATCTGCACATTCATTGAATGGTAACTCTTCCGGTTTCTGGATACCTGTTCACTCCTGCGGGGGGTACCAAGGCCACATGTGGCCCATCAATATCATGTATGATGTTGGGGTATGTCCCAGGGCATAGAAGTCACCTTTCACTGTTGGCAAATCCTCCACCTGAGGGAAAATGATGGAGATGCGCATGTCATTTCAGCAGGGCAGACAACACTCTGGACAACTCGTTGGAGAACATAGGCTGGGACATCCCTGATGCTATGGCCACTGTCATATGAAAAGACCCACTTGCCAGGAAATGGAGTACTGACAGCACCTGCACTAGAGGGGGATACCTGTGGGATGGCGGATAGCTGACATCAGGTCTGGCTCCAACTGGGCACACACTTCCAGGATTGTAGCACGATCAAGTCTGTAGGTGACAATTACATGTCGCTCCCCCATTGTCGACAGGTCCACCAACATTCTGCACACCAGAGGATGCCGCCACCTCCTCATCTGCCCCAGCAGACGTGCTCTATGGAGGAGAACAGCGAGCAGAGAGTCAACCAACACTGAGATACGTTCACACAACTTTTTTCCTCAATTTTTTTTAAACCGCTATGTGCCTGTATTAGTGTGTATGCAAGGCCTAGATGTGTGTGATGCATTTAAAATTAATGCCATGTGGCCCCCTTAAATGGCGTCTGCCTGACCTGTAATGTGGGACAAGGGGATATGAGGTAACTGCGCTGGCATTGTACACGTCGCGGTAGGCGGTCGAAGACCGCTGCGCAATCCTGCATTGGTTAACATTGGACCCTATGGGTCCTAGGAGCCAATGACGATGTACGCCGGCGGTGAAGGTACGCACCGCCATGAACGTGACCGCCATTTTCTCTCTGTTCAATCACTTGATACCTGATCTTCGACAGGAGAGGACCTACACTGCAAGTGCTGCTGTGACCTCAGTCTGGAAGAGACAATGGCTCATGTGTCTGGGGAAAGGGCCCTTGCCTTCAGCACGGAGGCATTGGAGAAACTAGTGGATGGGGTCCTCCATAGTACACGCTACTCTATGGTCCTGCAGACAAACAGGTAAGTACACTATGAGCATTCTGAAAGGGCAATGCCTGTGTGGAGTGGTGTGGATGGAAGATTGGGGGGGGAGAATGAGGTGTGCATGTAACGACGGTGAGTGCATGTGCGTCATGGCAAGGGTAGGGATGCGGGCCATTGACTGTGACGGTGCAGGCGGTTATATCTTCTCCTTTTCCCCTGTACTATTCCTGTAGGTCAGCGCCCACCAGAAGAAGGATATTTGGCGTGCCATGGCCAAGGAAGTCCGGGCCCTGGGGTTCCACCACAGAGGAGCACCCACTGCCGTAAAAGATGGGAGGACATTCGCCGCTGGCGCAAGAAGACGGCGGAGGCCCAGCTGGGGATGGCCTTTCAACGTGGGAGGGGTGCCCGTCATACCATGACCCCCCTGATGTTCCGGATCCTGGCAGTGGCGTATCTAGAGTTGGATGGGTGCTTGAGGGCATCACAGCAGCCACAAGGGGGTGAGTACACTCTCATTCAGCTAATTCTGCGTGCAGTGGAGGTGTCTGGGTCGGGGAGGTGGGCTGTGAGTTCCCCTAGGCCAGGGCGAGTTTAGTAGGCAAGGTCCCATCGTAAGGCAGGCCATGTGGCACCCCACCCCACCTGTGTTCAGAGCCAACTACACCTAGTCAGGCTCCTGTGACATCCATGTGTGCAGGAATAGTGCATAGGCCTTGTAACCCATGTCCCTGTGATTAATTAGGGAACTCAAAGTGCACGGAGTAGTGCAGGGGTCTTCTGTGTCTGTAGTGTCCGCCAACAGTAGCGGCATTGCATGCACTCAACTTGTCTTTCTTCTGTCTTCCCCCCCTCTTTTTGTGGTCTCCCTGTTCTTGTGTGCTTTAGCATCCTCAGTCGGAGGAGCATTGGCACCAGAGCAGGAGGGAGCTGCATCCAACATGGCCCTGGAGGGCGAGACAACGGAGTCTGAAGCCACCAGTGGGATGGAGGGCGAGGAGAGCTCCACGGCGGGGACAGGAGCTGAGACCAGCGACACGGACTCCTCCTCTGATGGGAGCTCCCTTGCGGTGGCGGGCCCTTTTGAGCCCACCGCATTTACAGGTACAGCTGCCACCCCCCCTACCAGCACCGCCCTCCGAGCTGCCCCTCAGCATGTGCCCCGTGGCCGCTCACCCAGGAGGGTGGGCATCTCCTTCGCCCCAAGCACCTCAGCCCCTGCCCCAGTCAGCCCTGCTGCCCTCAGTGAGGAGGCTATTGACCTCCTCAGATCCCTCACTGTTGGGCAGTCTACCATTTTGAATGCCATCCAGGGTGTAGGGAGGCAGTTGCAACAGACGTATGCACACCTGGAGGGCATTCATTCTGGTCAGGCAGCCCAACAGCGAGCTTTTCAGACTCTGGCCTCAGCACTGATGGCAGCCATTGTCCCTGAGTCCAGCCTCCCCCCTCCAACTTCCTCTACCCAGACCCAAAACCTTGTACCTCAGCCTATCCCAAGCACACCACCAGACCAGCATGCACACACCTCAACACACAAGGGAAGCTCTGGCAAACATGAGCACACAAGCATCATACCCATGCACACATACCAACATCCAATGCCTCCACTGTGTCCCCCTCCTCCACGTCTCCCTCCTCCCTCCCTGTCTCATCTCCACTCACACCTGCATGCACTACATCTTCATCCACTACGTCCATCACCAGCACACCCATCACCACACCCCGCTCACTTGCACTCAACACCCCCACTACCATTCACACATCCCCTGTGTCCTCTCCCAGTGAGCCCACCTCCCAAGGTACACAAACGCAGCCACACACCCACCCAACATCCACCCACCTCACGACAGACTCCAGCCCATGCACCTTCACCCAAAGTCAGCAAACGTACACCTCCTACAACCACTAACTCTTCCTCCACTCCCAAACCCCCTCCATCTACCCGTCCCAGTGTGTCCCAAAACTTTTCCTGTCCAACCTTGACCTCTTCCCCTCACTTCCCCCACCCCTTCAGTCCCCAGGGCCCGCGTTTCAGGATCCCAACCCAGCACCTCAGCCACAACATTAGCAGGAACAGTGGTGCCAGCAGTAACCGGCTTTTGGAGTGCGCCAAGCCCCATCCAGAACCAGTGGAGTTTCCCATCAACCACCTCAGTCCTTGTCAGGATGAAGCACTCTGGGCACCAAGCCCCCTCCAGAACCAGTGGAGAGATACATCCACTACCTCAGTCCTTGACAGGATGAAGCACTCTGGGCACCAAGCCCCCTCCAGAACCAGTGGAGAGATAAATCCACTACCTCAGTCCTTGGCACCAAGTTCCCTCCAGAACCAGTGGAGACTGTTATCCACTTGTGAGACTGTGGCTTAGCGATCCCCAGGATAAATCAGAGGGCAAATCACCCAATTGAGAGACTTGTGAGACTGTGGCTTTGCACTCCCCAGGATAAAGCAGTAGGCAAACCACCCACTTGAGAGACTTGTGAGACTGTGGCTTTGCACTTCCCAGGGTGCAGCAGTGGGCAAACCAGGCACTTGAGAGACTTGTGAGACTGTGGCTTTGTACTCCCCAGGGCCAGCTGTGGGCAAACCACCCACTTGAGAGACTTGTGAGACTGTGGCTTTGCACTCCCCAGGATAAAGCAGTGGGCAAACCACCCACTTGAGAGACTTGTGAGACTGTGGCTTTGCACTCCCCAGGATAAAGCAGTGGGCAAACCACCCACTTGAGAGACTAGTGAGACTGTGGCTTTGCACTCCCCAGGATAAAGCAGTGGGAAAGCCAGCCGCCTGAGAGACTTGTGAGACTGTGGCTTTGTACTCCCCAGGATACATCAATGGGCATGGAGCCGCCTCGTGGATCTGGCGTTGTGCACTCATCCAGCTGAGGTGCCCCCCCTTCCCTTCCCCCTGAGGTGCCTGTTGTATTTTGAACTGATGCCCCAGCAGTGTTCTCTCCGTTTTGATCGGGTATCTTGTGTGGGCCTCGCCCATGCAATTTTGGCCCAGTGGTCCACGGACTTTAATGGTGGAATACCTTGGACTTGTATTCTTGGTGTATATATTTGTTTATAGTGTGTATATATATATATATTTTTGAGTACTGGATTTTAATAGATTACAAACGTTCAACTCATTTCCTTTTGTCTTTGCATTCTTCCAGGGGGGTTGGGGGGTGTAACTGTAATGTATCATGATGTATTAGTGTGTGTGTTGTCGTGGGTGAGGGTGGGGGTAGGGGTGTTGCGTGTGTGTGTCACTCTTTTTTCCCCTCCCCCCTCCCCTGTGTCGTAGCTGCAGTACTCACCGTGGTCTTCGCCGCCGGCGTTCGTGCTCCTGGTAGAGGAGCAGGAAGACAAAGGCAGGGAGTATCTGGAGTTCCGGGTCCATGGCGTCCTGTTTCCTCGTGGGTTGAGTAGAGGTGAGCGTTTTCCCTTCCAAGTCCTGTTTCCGCCGTGTTTTTGTTCGCGGTGAATCCACCCCAGAAAAGGTGGCGGATTGGACAGTTGTAATAGTGTGGGCGGTACATTGTCTTCCGCCTGTCTGTTGGCCGTTACCGCCGCAGTGTTTGTTTGTACCGCCATGGCGGTCAGAGTGTTAAAGTGGCTGTCTATGTTGGCGGTTTCCTCCACGGTCGTGATTCAGAATTTTTTTTACCGCCGGCCTGTTGGCGGTTTTACAGCCGCTTTAACACCGACCGCCAGGGTTGTAATGACCACCTATGTCTCTTAGCTAATACAGAACTATATGAGTGTATGTATAATTAGATTTCATATTGGTACATATATAAATAGTTTGTGACCATTTGACTGAATATAGAACTGTCTGTGTCACTCTATAACTGGCCGAGACAGAGGATACAGTTTTTTTAAAGATGCACGTCAGTTCCTTCCTGAGTGCTATCCGCAATGTAGTGCTTGACTTAGGGCTCTGCAAGTGTGTGAGTAAGTTTCTAAAACTGAAAATATTATCTCTCAATTATTTAAGCACAAAGCACCATGCTTGATGGCATACCCACAGCCTATCTCAGCTGTCAGTTTTTTCTAGTAAACCTTCGGTTTAGGACTTGACAAAGGGCTTTTAAAGGCCAGCTTGATTGGGCAGTAACAGTTCACATTCAGGCTCTGTACTAGTAGGCCTCGCTCAAGATTAAATCAGTATTTGACTAAATACATGACAAGATTGTGCCACTACTTTGCCGTATATTTGAGTGAATATAAGAGTACACCTGTAGTAGTGCCATGAGATGTTTTAGGACATGTGCTGGCATGTGACTACCTGTTTTAGTACCTGTATGACTCTGTAAATGTGTATGCAAGTGGCTGAACAAGTATCTCAGTGCCTATCAAAGTATTACAGGAGTATGTGAGTGTGGCTAAATTTCCATTTGATAGTGTTTCATATATAAATACTTTCAAAGTATGTAAGTGAATGTAGAAGTCTCTGTGTTGCTATGTCAGTGACACAGTATCCATCCTTTGGACACATGAATGCTAGTTCTTTTATGAGTGTTATGCTCCATGTAGTGCTTGTCATACAGGTCTGCAAATGCGTGAGTAAGATTATAAACCTGAAAAGTATATATCTTAATCACTTAAGCACAATGTACCATGCTTGGTAGCATACCTACAGTATATCACCAAGGTCAGTTATTTGCAATAAAACATGACCTTGAGACTTAAGAAAGAGACTTCACAGGCCAATGTGAGTGGCAAATTACAGAGCACAAACTGACTCTGCCTACTACTAGGCCTTACCCATGATTAAAGCACTATTTGTCTGCATAAATAACAACATTCTGTTCCTGCTAGCTTATATATGTCAGTGCTTGTGTTAGTGTCTACAGAGTTATGGAGTGGGTCTACAATTACCTCAGATAGTGCTACATATATAAGTGTTTTCTGAGTATGTCAGTGAATGTAGAAGAAGCTCTGTGCACTGTCACTGTTCGGGATAGTGCATTCATCCTTTAGAAACATGAATGTCAGTTTCAAGGAGTGAGGTATACTCAATGTAGTACTTGGCTTAGGGGTCTGAAAATGTACTTCAGAAAGTGTAACTTAAGAACATTGCACGTTGCTTCATCACATATCTTCAGCATATCACAAAGGTGAGATATTTGTACTAAACTGTGATTGAAACTTAAGAAAAGGGGTTTTACAGGTCAATTTCAGTGGCTAGTGACACAGGACTGACAGGTTTAACATTAGTAGGCCTCACTCTTAACTAAAACAATATTTGTGAGGATCCATGAAAATATTGTGTCAGTACTTGCCTACATATCTGAGTGAGTGTTGGTGTCAACCTGTAGTAATGCCATGAGATATTTTAGTACATCTGCCAGCATGTGACTGCCTGTTTGAGTACATGTATGACTGCAAATAATTACTTAAGTGGTTGAATAAATACCTCAATACCTGTGTTAGGAAATACAGGGGTATATGAACGTATCTGCAATTGCCTTTGATAACGCTGCATCTATAAGTACTTTCTGAGTACGTGAATGGATATGGCACTTTCTCTGTTGCTCTGTGACTGATTGAGACACAGGATCCATGCTTAGGAAACATGAATGTTAGTTTCTTGGTGAGTGGTATATTGTATTTCAGGCTTAGCTTAAGGGTCTGCAAATGTATGTGTAAGTTTCTGAAACTGATGCACCATACTTGATGGCGGGTCTACAGCCTGTCATAAAGGTCACCTCTGGGGAATAAAACATCATTTTTAAATTGTAGAAAGGGGTTTTACAGGCCAATTTGAGAGTTCACTGACAGAAAACTCAATCTTCATTAAAGCAGTATTTATCTGAAACATGACAAAATTCTGTTGCTACTCGACTTTATATATCAGTGCTTGTGTTAGTGAATACATGGGTGTGTAAATGTGTTTGCAATTACCTTTGATAGTGCTACATATATAATTGCTGTTTGAGTGTGAGTGAATGTAGAAGTCTCTTTGTCGCTCTCTCAGTGGCTGACACACAGGATCTATGCTTTGGAAAGATGAATGTCAGTTCCTTGGTGAGTTGTATACTCTATGTAGTGCCTGGCTTAGAGGTCTGCAAGTGCATAAGTAAGTTTCTAAAACTGAAAAAAAATGTTTTTAATCACTTAAGCACATTGTATGATTCCATACCTTCAGCATATTACAAAGGTGAGATATTTGAACTGAAACAAGACTTTCATACTTCACAAAGGGGTTTTACAGGCCAATTTCAGTGGCCTGTGACACAGCATAGACAAGCTATCCACTACTAGGCCTTACTCATAATGAAAGAAGTATTTGTCTAAGTAAATGAGTACATTATATCACTCTTCCCTATATATTTGAGTGAATGTAGCTGTTCACCTATATTAGCACCAGGATATTTTTTAGAACATTTCCTAGTATGTGAGAGCCTATTTTAGTACCTGAATCGCTTTCTAAAAGTATACATAAGTGGCTGAACAAATACCTCAGTCCATCTGTTACAAAAAACAAGAGTATGTAAGTCTCAATGAAATTGCATTTTGATAATTCTATACATATAACTGTTTTCTGAGTATGTGAGTGATTGTAGAAGTGTCTCTGTCACTCTGTCACTCTGTCACTGCCTGAGACACACATTCCATGCTTTGGAAAAAAGAAAGTCCGTTCCTTGATGAATGTTACACTCTATGCAGTGTTTGGCATAACCTTCTCTACATGCATGAGTAGCTTTTGAAAACTGAAAAGTATATTTCTTAATCTCTTAAGCAAATTATAGCATGCTTAATAGCATACCTACATCATATAACACAAGTGAGATATTTCCACTAAAACATGAGGACCATTTAAGTACACACTCACAAACCAGACACAGGCTCTCCACTCCTAGGCCTTTCCCATGAATGAAACAGCATTTGTCTGTATACATGAGCAGATTGTATCACTACTTGCGTATACATCTGAGTGCATGTAGGTGTGTACCTGTAGTACCTACAGATGATCCAAAAAAAGAGTAATATCTACTGAAATATCTATTTCATACTTCTCAAAGAGGGTGGACATTACATGAGAAATTGTCAGTGTAACACCATAAACACCATCTGCAATACCTGACTCACTATTACTTTATAGAACATATATTACAAATCAAGCACATATAAACCTACTCTATAATTTATTTAAATAGGACTACAAGTCTCTGAATTCTAACCAATACATTCTTTACAAGCCGCACACCATATATAGACATGTAAAACTTTCATATTTTATATTACATTGTGAAATTTGACTTTAACATTTAGCATACACATTTACTCTAGCAATTAGAGCATGCAATAAAATAGCACATTTAGAATATGGAGCTCCATGGCAACATATTGAATACAAACTTCTCACACAGCTACTCTTACCTCAGACAAAGTGTGTATTACTTACCTATTAATAAATATATAAAACTATTCACAATACCACTGATAGATCATATCACCTGCTTTAATATAATACTATGTATTTCATACTATTTAAACAAACTGACATACAAATACATATTTTATTTTTTTCTCTCAATTAAATGTAATTCACATACCTGAAAATTGAGTATGTTGGCAAAGTATGATTTTGTTGCTGTTATCAGATATATTCAATATTCTCAGGAATTGTCAAAAATAATCATAAGAATGGGTTAGCACTCTTACACATAGCAACCATAAATGGCAACCTTCTCACCTTTGCACTGTGTCATACTGCAGATGTAAACAAATACAAACATGCCTTTCATTGTTTAATTGTCTAAGGCCAACTCTGAATGGTTAGTATGTGTTAACTCTTTCATTTACTTTCCTGAAGAACCTCAGTATGGTAGGCTTCTTATCCTTAAATGGGGGTAATCATGATCATTGCAATGAATCTGAGAAAAAAAATAGGTGTCCAAAAACTAATTTAGCATGGTAGTTTTATAACTTCAAGAGCATTCTACACATCATTAGCTATTTCTCTGTAGCAAAGTAAATCCTTAACCCACAATAATAAGTACAAACCTTTTTGATTTTTTTACAAAGACTGAACTCTGGGGGTCATTTTGACCCTGGCGGTCCGAGACTGCCAGGGCAAAAATGACAGAAGCACCGCCAACAGGCTGGCGGTGCTTCCAGGCGTATTACGAACGCGGCGTCACACCGCCGGGGCTGGCGGTATTCTGCCACTTTTGCCCCAGTGTTGATAATCTGCCTGGGCAGCGCTGCTTACAGCGCTGCCCAGGGGATTACGAGTCCCCGACCGCCAGCCTTTTCCTGGCGGTTTGCACTGCCAGGAAAAGGCTGCCGGGACGGGGAGTCATGGGGCCCCTGGGGGCCCCTGCACTGCCCATGCCACTGGCATGGGCAGTGCAGGGGCCCCCTGACAGGGCACCATGCGGCTTTTCACTGTCTGCTATGCAGACAGTGAAAAGCGGGACGGGTGCAACTGCACCCCTCGCATGGCCGCAACACCGCCGGCTCCATGTGGAGCCGGCTCCTATGTTGCGGCCGTGATCCCCGCTGGGCCGGCGGGTGGAAACCAGGTTTCCGCCCGCCGGCCCAGCGGGGATCTCCAAATGGCCGCGGCGGGGGTGCGGCCGCATTGGCGCCCGCGCGACAGTCAGATCTGGGCGGGTGGCTGATGCCGCCCACCAAGGTCGTAATGACCCCCTCTGTCTTTAAGACCCTTCCCATGATACTCTCTGAGCACAGTGACCATAGCACCCATTAGAACCAGTAGGCCACAGCATTTTCTAGAAGGGACATATTAGTTACAAAATGAGCTGCAGCAGGTGTGGTTTACTATAAAGATTTTACACCATATCTACGTCTGCAGGACACCTTTTATGTCTGCTACAGCCAGTTGAAAAACTACTTACCTGCATATTCACAGTACCCAATCAAATCTATGGGCCTGATTACAACTTTGGAGGAAGGTGTTAATCCGTCCCAAATGTGACGGATATACCACCAGCCGTATTACGAGTCCATTATATATCCTATGGAACTCGTAATACGGCTGGTGGTATATCCGTCACATTTGGGACAGATTAACACCTCCTCCAAAGTTGTAATCAGGCCCTATGTGTTTTTTTAAACACTAGGAACTCACCTCCATTTTAACAACATCCCATTCCAAACACTGCCTCATTCAGATCCAGCCTTCCCCTGACCGCTACTACTGTCCTACTGTCATCA
Source organism: Pleurodeles waltl (assembly GCF_031143425.1). Taxonomy (NCBI): domain Eukaryota; kingdom Metazoa; phylum Chordata; class Amphibia; order Caudata; family Salamandridae; genus Pleurodeles; species Pleurodeles waltl. The sequence goes on from NC_090447.1 coordinate 930,724,274, forward strand.
ATTGTGCAAAGGTTTCCTTCAATAGGATTTCCAGTCCTACCCCAGTCAGGGTGCCCAGGTCATTGCCACCACAGTGCAAAATCATTAGGTCAGGGTGTTAGGAATCTATAATGCTTTTAACCAAGAGAAGCAATTGATTCAACTTTAACCCTCTCTGGACAGTCCAATTAATGTCCACAATTGCCAAACCCAAGTCCCAGTCAATACCACTTTCTAGCAGCCTCTCCAGCCCAAAACATATAGCTGTGCCCAATAATCCACACTCTAACCATTTTGTGGGACAGTGGTAACAGTCAGGAGAAGGCTGGGTCTGAATGAAGCAGTGTTGGGAATGGGATGCAGTTAAAATGGAGGTAAGGTTTTGTTTCTTAAATAGTTTTGATAGGGTACTGTTAGTTTATGACTGGGTCTGTGATTGGGTGTGTGAGACTGTGACTAGGTCTACACATGGGCATGTGAGGATATGACTGGGTCTGTGAAAGGATGTATGAGGGTGTGAGTAGGACTGTGAATGGGATCATCAGAGAGAGCCTAGGTCTGTGAACGGTTGCATCAAGGTGTTAGTGTATCTATGAGTGAGTGCATGAGGGTGTGACTGGGTCTGTAAATAGGTGCCTAAGTGCCTGAGTGGATGAGTGGATGGGTGTGTGAGGGTATGACTAGGTGTACCAATGGCTGCATAAGGGTGTAAATAGGTCTGTGAATAGGTGAGTTAGGGTGTGAGTAAATCTCAGAATGTGTGCATGAGGGTGTGACTAGCTGTATGAATGGGCGTGTGAGGCTATGTCTGGGTCTGTGAATGAGTGCATGACACTAACGAGTGGTTCTGTGAATGGGTGCATGAGATTCTGAGTGCCAGTGTAACTGGATGAATTGGTATGTGAATGAATGTAAACCTTTTTTTCATTGTAGCCGATATTTGCGAATCAGACGCAACCATACATGGGGATCTGCACTAAGTATTGCAACGTATTCGTGAATATTGCATAGCATGGAGAAAACATTCTAAGGTCATAGATTGACCTACAAAAACTTCTATATCACAGCCCTGGGGTCAGAGTAACCAAACACTGACCCCTTATGATACATTTTTGGTCAGTTTTCCCATTATCTAAAATGACAGCCACAATTTTCGAGTTAGGTTGTGGCAAGCTAATCACATCATCTCTGTTGTTGCGTGCATTTGCGATTATGTCATGATCACCGCAAAAACGTTGCGATGAATATGCAGCCCTTGATGTACAAGTTTGTTTTCCCTTTAAGACCTCCAAAACTACTTGACAGATTTACATCAAAGGAGCGAAACTGTAATCTGTGTACCAAAAGCTTGCATTTTGGCACAAATTTGAAGTAATTCCATCCAGTGGTTTAGGCGCTATTGCCGTCCAAAATCTGAATGGAAAAATGAATGGTTTTGGGACCCCCCTTTTTATCTGCCCCCACTTGACGGCTCACCCCAAAACATTTTAGACAGCAGCTCACGTGAGTGTGAAATGTTTGGAGAAAATTGTTGAAGATTCAGCAACCAGCGCCACCGATCTAGGCAAGTAAAAAAAGCTTTTTCTGGGGAAACTATGTCCTAGCTGTAACCGCCTAGTGGTGAATGGTGATTCTTGTTGCACACAGGAAGTTTCAGGATGATGTGTCAAGCGGGGGCCGAGAAAAAGGGGTCTAAAAAAATGACACATTTCCCATGTTAATTCCCATAGGACCAGTCAACACGTCTACAGCCCCACCACTGGTCGGAATTACACCAAATGTGTCTGAAAGCTAGCTGCCAGTAAGAAGATTGTGCTTTTTGTTATTTGGTGTAAATCCATTCAGTAGAATAGGAGATATTTAAGAAGAAATAAATTGTATATAGCTGGCTGGGAATATTTCCCGAAATTCGTGAATTTTCACGAATATGCGTGGGAAAGGAAGAATTGCAATAGACTGACAGCAATCAGACTTGAAATTTGTGACAGCAATTTTATTTCACGAGACACGGTCCCCAGGAGTGAAAATTTAAATTGAAGGTGACATAAGAGATCAGGGTGAAAGTACCATGACCCCAGGGTTGTGATATGGGTGTGTTTTAGTGAGAAATTATAGGTTTAAAATATTTGTGTGTCACAGAATGTGATATTCATGAAAATTTGCAAGTTTTTGTGAATTATTTGCAAAATATTCTCAAATATAGAAAAAATTATTCACTCATACATGCACTCAGAAATTCAGACACCCACTCACACACCCATGCAGACACTCATGTTTCCACTCACACCCACTCGTAGACTCACACACCCACTTTCAGAAACACTCAGACACTCATGCACCCACTCACACAACCACTGACAGAGACAGGCCCTGTGGCCAATCTGCACTGGGCACAGACAAAGGCCATGCACAGCATGGGGTTGAGTGGTTATAAGGGCTTGGCTTCAAGGGGCGGTGGTGGTTGGAATAACTTATAGTATTTAAAATTACTTTATGCGAAAAAACGTAGAAATTCCCAGAAAACAAACAAAGGTTAGAGGGTCATTGTAGTTAGGTACTGAATTTCCTCGTACAAAACCATAGGAATTCAGCAGTTATAGTTAGCGTTAGAGTTCTTTTCAAGTAACTATTACTCACGCCCAAAGGTAACTATAATTTGTGCTTTTGCAATGCACAGCTAAGTAATCATTGATGAGATCTTGTATGGCATCTTTGATATCACTGCGATGTTTTCAATAACATTAATCGAATGGCAAGGGCGCGAGTTTCTTGAAAGAACGCTAATTATAACTGCTTAATTTCGGCTGAATTTCTATGGTTTTGTATGAGTAAATTCAGAACTTAACTATAGACTTGCAGTAACCTTGTGTTTGTTTCAGTAAAGATGTATCTATATATCCATAAATCTGTGAAGCGCTATAATTAGGAAATAGAATTAAAAAACATAGATAGATAGATAGATAGATAGATAGATAGATAGATAGATAGATAGAATCATAGATAATGTTTCCACCAAGGGTTGTCGCTCAAGGTGGATGCTCCGCTTGTGAGGGTGGACTCGCTTAAGTATCATAAATACCACCAAGTAGAAGGACAGGCACTCGTGGGATCCACAATTAACTTTATTCATCGGCATCAGACCCGTTTCAGCATTTTGCATTTTTCAATAGTCACTGCATTTGAGGACACTAATGCAACAGTTACTTTAGAAGGAGCTTGCCGTGCTCCTATTGGAAAATTGGAAATAGACACAAAGAAGGGAATTAACCATCAAAATCAAATGCTGTGACCACATTCACCATATTGATACGTCTGATAGTCCAATAAACACCAATGTCAGACTTTATGTTGAATGGATAGTATTTAGATATAATGTCGAAACAGTGAACCAATGTCATGGATATTAACCACAAAACATCAAAGAAACTCATATTTGCTGCCCCCATATCGATTGGCAATGTCCAAACCTCCTTACAATCATGCTCTTTGCAGGCAATCCTTAGATGTTCCATGGTGCAATTCATTTATCATTCCACGGCCGCAGCGTAAAATTCAATGCGCTTGTGTCTTTTGTGTCCATTCACAGAAGCAATATCCTATTGTCTTCCCTTGCTTGCCACAAACACTGTTATTAAAAATCCTTAGGCACATTTCTGCAGGAGTTGTACCAAATGGACATACTTAACCAGGTTAAATTACCCGACCTCAAGTCAGCGGAACATGTGTCCTCAACTCCAACTGCGACGGTACAGATAGCTTAATCAATCATAGATAGATAGATAGTTGTTCACTGAAAACAACAAAGGTTACAGTGGCGTTATAGTTAGGTTCCGAATTTCCTTGCACAAAACCATCGAAATTTAGCAGTGATAGTTATGGTTAACTCAACTAACTATAACTGGCACCTTAAGGTAACTATAACTGGTACCCACATCATGCACAGACTCCTCATCAATAATTTTATAGAAAATGTTGCAGTAATAACATTGATGACACCATTGAAGATATAATCAATGATGTAATATGTGGAGTGAGTAGCTATGCAGGTGCAAGTTATAGTTACCTTGGAGTGCGAGTTAATAGTAAAATAATGGGGGGGTGTCCTGCGGACCCATCAGGCCCCAGGGACTAGCACATAGCCAAGACTATGTTAATAAAGTATGCAGGGGGGGCATGCAACCCCCCACCCCCAGTGACTACCACCTCAACGAGATAATATCTAAATGTAACAGGGGGGTCTTATGGATGTATAATATTGAAATATGAAGGGAGGCCAGTAGGCCTTCCCGCAACCTGGGGACCACCACCTCCCTGGGAGAACAAAGAAGAAGAAAAAAAGTTGGTCCTATGGACTCCCCCTAGGCCCTAGGGACCACCATCTCCCCGGGGCTACAAATAGACAGAAAAAGGGGGTCTGTTTTAGTCCTCCAGCATGGGGACCACCAGCTTCTAGGACACAACTTCAAAGTTGCCTCCCCCCTCCGAAGCCATAAATGGCCCTGGGGCCTGGCACCCCCATGGCCAGCTCCTGCTGGTTCCTACCCTTGAGGTGCTGCCAGGTTCTGACAGCTCCCACCAAACAAAAGCAAACATAACCCAGCTCCCGCTTGTTGAAAGCAGAGTTTTCATCTCTTTCCCTGCAAGCAAACATGCATGCAGGGCAAGAGATGAAAAAAAAACATAGCTCCTGCAAGCAGGGAGCTGCTACTTAAAGAAGCTCCCTGCTTGGAGGAACAATGGCAGTTCACGCAGGATGCGGGGAGCAGGTTAGGCCTGCAGGGCCTTCAGGATCCCCACGCGGTTCTCTCCCAACGACAAATATTTTGCTTGTGCCATTCTATGGAGAGAACATTGAAGCAACAAAAGCAAAGGTCTCTACATAGAATCACTTTGAAGTGCCACACAAGCAAGATGTTTAGTATGAATGTTATAGTTAAGTTTTGATGGACAGCAGACTGGACTCACCTGTGACCTACTGGAGAATCTCTCTGATTGTCACTCAGTAGATTGAAGGTTCAAATTCTGGTATCTCGTGGCAGTGTGTCTGTTTATTTACTATTGTTTTGACTGGTAATCTCCCATGGTAACAAAACATTGAAGACTGTTTCCCGGCAATATCTTTGGATTGAATGTCATAATAATGTCTGGACACTATAACCAGGAGTAGCCTGTGGTGTCGTTGTTAAGGTCTTATGCACACAGACGGTTGAGAGTTCTAGTAGATGTGTGTTGGGGTCATTTCCTTCCTTTAGTTTCTTTTCAACTTCAAATCTTTAAGGTACATACTGAAGGGAGAACTCACTGGTTTTAATTAACAAGTACATTTTTCTTTTCAAATTGTCCTAAAATGTCTCATTCTAAGTATATAATTAATCAAAGTCTAGAAAAGCTCTCTCTCTATCAATTTCTCCCTAGCAACGTCTTCCTCTAAATGTCTCTCTCTCTCAATCTCTCACTTCCTCCCTCCATCTTTCTTCTATCCCAAAATGGGATGGAATAGAGAGCAAGAGAGATTGGTGTGGCAATGGTCTTTCTATACAATGACTTCAAAGTGTCACACTAGCAATATGCTAGGTTCAGATATTATAGCTATGTTTGCACTGTACAGCAGAGGCTCTTGTGGCCTACTTGAAAAGCTCTTGGACTGACACAAAGTAGGTTGAAGGTTCTAATCCTCCTATCTCATGGTGTTTTGTCTGTTTGTTTACTATAGTTTTGAATGTTAAACATTCCTTGTGATGGAAAATTGAGGTTGTTTTCCTGTAAAATATTTGGGTTGTGGATAACCCTCCATAAACACCAAACCCCAGGCCAGGACCTGCGGCGCACAGTCAGTTGGTAATAGGGTGTTTGTCGCACAGCCCGGCTGCGGGCCAGGCCCAGTGGCTAACACACACAGCCAAAGCCAATGCATTGCATAAGCTATGCATGGCAGTCATTGGATTAACATATAGGGGGTCATTCTGACTCCCACCGGGCGCGGTCACCGCGCGCCCGGCGGGAGCCGCCAAAATACCGTACCGCGGTCGGAAGACCGCGGTGGGTATTTTGAGGTTTCCCCTGGGCTGGCGGGCGGCCTTCAAAAGGCCGCCCGCCAGCCCAGGGGAAAACGACCTTCCCACGATGAAGCCGGCTCGTAATCGAGCCGGCGGAGTGGGAAGGTGCGACGGGTGCTACTGCACCCGTCGCGTATTTCACTGTCTGCTATGCAGACAGTGAAATACAAGCGGGGCCCTCTTACGGGGGCCCCTGCAGTGCCCATGCCATTGGCATGGGCACTGCAGGGGCCCCCAGGGGCCCCGCGACACCCCCTACCGCCATCCTGTTCCTGGCGGGCGAACCGCCAGGAACAGGATGGCGGTGGGGGGTGTCAGAATCCTCCAAGGAGGCGCAGCTTGCTGCGCCGCCTTGGAGGATTCTGACGGGCAGCGGAAAACCGGCGGGAGACCGCCGGTTTTCCTGCACTGACCGCGGCCAAAGCGCCGCGGTCAGAATGCCCTGCGGGGCACCGCCGGTCTGTCGGCGGTGCTCCCGCCGACCCTGGCCCCGGCGGTCTGAGACCGCCGGGGTCAGAATGACCCCCATAGTAATTAAAATGGCTTTAAATTAAAAAAAATAGAAGGTTAGGAAATAGAATTTGAGAAAACATAGAAATTCACTTAAAAACAAAGGTTACATTGACATTATAGTTAGGCTCACATTTTAAACGTTCTAACGTTTTAACACTACAGAAACCCTTATTTTTTTAGAATACTCTACCAACTGTCTGATTTATTTCGCTGGTTCTTTGTATAATTTTTTAAAATATAAAAAATACAAAAAGTACCATTACACGTACAAGAAGCCATAGCCTTTTGGGTTTCTCAATGCTGTTTGTTGTGTAAAATAAATGAGAAACACTGGCTTTGTATAATTTACATTTGAAAATACTTTACAATTAAAATAATTAGACTCAAATAAGTATAATAATATTTTTTTAGTTATATATGTCGGCAGAGGGTAGTACTACTATCAAAACAAGATATTGTCATCAGAGCAAAAATGGAGACAGTGATAAACAGCAATTTGTGCATCTGCTTTTTACAAGTGCTTGTCCTAAACACTGGAAGACACAACCTACATGCAAATCTGATTGTTGGCAGTATATGCTTATATTGCAGTTAAATGCAGTGTTTTTTTATTTTTATTTTTTACAAGAATGTTAGGGATTGCCCACCCGTTGTGAACCTCCGTAGAGGGTACGCGACTCTGGTGTAGTTTTCTTAGCATGAAAATACATATATAGAGAGTTTAAACATTCACTTTTTGGTAAGAGGTTTACTAACAAGTTAATAAAAATGGTGGAAAACCAAGATAAAAGCAGTGTTGTGATAGTTTTAGTGGCTTTTGGGGAGTCACGATGCCATCGCGCATCTTGCTGGAAGGTATTTCTGGAATTGCGGTGGGTACATGACTCCGATTTTCTAAAAAAATATCAAAATACCATGACACACATTTCTAAAGTTTACTTTAAGGTAACAGTTTTAGTAATAGTAATAATATAATACTATAGGTAGCGAGACCATTTATTTTCAAAGTTGTTTTAATATATTTTAGTGAGTAGCAAGGCATGCATGACAGAGCTGCACACACAGGGGCAGTGCATCCCATGTGACACAGTAACAAGTGGTTCTGATATGTGAAACATCTTTTTATCATAAATAGAGAAAGGACCCACCGCTTTTCCCAATAATTTTGGGTGTGGCTGTACATGTGCACATCTTCATAGGAGACTGGGAGTTTACATTTTGACAGATATTTTGTTGTTGCAGTTTTCTTTATTGAAAAAAATGCCATCTACACCAAAAGATGTCAAGGAGGAAGAAAAGAGCATTTTGCTGGAAGAAGAAGAGTTCCCAAAGAAAAATGAAAAATATAATATGAAAGTTGTTTAGCACTCCTGCGAGTGAGAAGAAAGTGAATGCTAGAAAGGTGACCTGAACTTTGTGCCATAAGTGATTTAATTGGGGCGGGGTGATAACAAATAGTCCTGTGGTACATCAAGCATATACAAGCACATCAGAACTATCCACTCCACTCAATTGGCTAGAGCAGAAATGAAGAGCCTAGAGAAGGAAGAACAAAGGATGCCGTCTTCGAATAATCAGCCAAGAACATCTTCCACCAGAGCTCATGTTTCCCATGTGCCACTTTTTATTCATGAGTTTGCCAAGGTTGGAATATTTTGCCCTAAGTGTGCTGCTACTCTGAGCATGGGAGAGCAAGCAGTCTCAACACTTGTGTAGATAATTAATGCACACCATTGTTAAGTTTTGTTTTTAAGATACAGATCTGTAAAGAAACAAAATAAACACCAAAATACATAATTTTTAGAACCAGTTACTCCAGTTAAAGAAAGAAATGTAATATGATTTAAGTATGTTTATAATAGTGTTAATGTCCTGAATAGATGATTTGCTAAGTGTTTAAGTAATGTATTGTTGAGTAACTATGTACATCTCTAGTATATCAGTGACTGACTGTATTAGATGTGCTGGAAGGTAGATTACTGGTAAGAGCAGGTGTGAGAAGGTAGCCTCTTTCTAGCCTTGTTACCCCCACTTTTGGCCTGTTTGTGAGTGTATGTCAGGGTGTTTGTCACTGTTTTCACTGTCTCACTGAGATCCTGATAGCCAGGCCTCGGTGCTCATAGTGAAAACACTATGTTTTCAGTATGTTTGTTATGTGTCACTGGGATCCTGCTGGTCAGGACCCCAGTGCTCATAGGTTTGTGGCCTATATGTATGTGTCACTGGGACCCTGTCACACAGGGCCCCAGTGCTCATAGGTGTGCATGTATATGTTCCCTGTGTGGTGCCTAACTGTCTCACTGAGGCTCTGCTAACCAGAACCTCAGTGGTTATGCTCTCTCATTACTTTCAAATTGTCACTAACAGGCTAGTGACCAATTTTACCAATTTACATTGGCTTACTGGAACACCCTTATAATTCCCTAGTATATGGTACTGAGGTACCCAGGGTATTGGGGTTCCAGGAGATCCCTATGGGCTGCAGCATTTCTTTTGCCACCCATAGGGAGATCTGACAATTCTTACACAGGCCTGCCACTGCAGCCTGAGTGAAATAACGTCCACGTTATTTCACAGCCATTTTACACTGCACTTAAGTAACTTATAAGTCACCTATATGTCTAACCTTTACCTGGTAAAGGTTAGGTGCAAAGTTACTTAGTGTGAGGGCACCCTGGCACTAGCCAAGGTGCCCCCACATTGTTCAGAGCCAATTCCCTGAACTTTGTGAGTGCGGGGACACCATTACACGCGTGCACTACATATAGGTCTCTACCTATATGAAGCTTCACAATGGTAACTCCGAATATGGCCATGTAACATGTCTATGATCATGGAATTGCCCCCTCTATGCCATCCTGGCATAGTTGGCACAATCCCATGATCCCAGTGGTCTGTAGCACAGACCCTGGTACTGCCAAACTGCCCTTCCTGGGGTTTCACTGCAGCTGCTGCTGCTGCCAACCCCTCAGACAGGCAGCTGCCCTCCTGGGGTCCAGCCAGGCCTGGCCCAGGATGGCAGAACAAAGAACTTCCTCTGAGAGAGGGTGTGACACCCTCTCCCTTTGGAAAATGGTGTGAAGGCAGGGGAGGAGTAGCCTCCCCCAGCCTCTGGAAATGCTTTGTTGGGCACAGAGGTGCCCAATTCTGCATAAGCCAGTCTACACCGGTTCAGGGACCCCTTAGCCCCTGCTCTGGCGCGAAACTGGACAAAGGAAAGGGGAGTGACCACTCCCCTGACCTGCACCTCCCCTGGGAGGTGTCCAGAGCTCCTCCAGTGTGCTCCAGACCTCTGCCATCTTGGAAACAGAGGTGCTGCTGGCACACTGGACTGCTCTGAGTGGCCAGTGCCACCAGGTGACGTCAGAGACTCCTTCTGATAGGCTCCTTCAGGTGTTAGTAGCCTATCCTCTCTCCTAGGTAGCCAAACCCTCTTTTCTGGCTATTTAGGGTCTCTGTCTCTGGGGAAACTTTAGATAACGAATGCATGAGCTCAGCCGAGTTCCTCTGCATCTCTCTCTTCACCTTCTGATAAGGAATCGACTGCTGACCGCGCTGGAAGCCTGCAAACCTGCAACATAGTAGCAAAGACGACTACTGCAACTCTGTAACGCTGATCCTGCCGCCTTCTCAACTGTTTTCCTGCTTGTGCATGCTGTGGGGGTAGTCTGCCTCCTCTCTGCACCAGAAGCTCCGAAGAAATCTCCCGTGGGTCGACGGAATCTTCCCCCTGCAACCGCAGGCACCAAAAAGCTGCATTACCGGTCCCTTGGGTCTCCTCTCAGCACGACGAGCGAGGTCCCTCGAATCCAGCAACTCTGTCCAAGTGACCCCCACAGTCCAGTGACTCTTCAGTCCAAGTTTGGTGGAGGTAAGTCTTTGCCTCACCTCGCTGGGCTGCATTGCTGGGAACCGCGACTTTGCAGCTACTCCGGCCCCTGTGCACTTCCGGCGGAAATCCTTCGTGCACAGCCAAGCCTGGGTCCACGGCACTCTAACCTGCATTGCACGACTTTCTAAGTTGGTCTCCGGCGACATGGGACTCCTTTGTGCAACTTCGTCGAGCACCGTTTCATGCATCCTTGTAGTGCCTGTTTCTGGCACTTCTCCGGGTGCTACCTGCTTCAGTGAGAGCTCTTTGTCTTGCTCGACGTTTCCTCTCTCTTCATGTCCAATTTGCGACCTCCTGGTCCCTCCTGGGCCCCAGCAGCGTCCAAAAACGCCAAACACACGATTTGCGACTAGCAAGGCTTGTTGGCGTCCTTCCGGCGGGAAAACACTTCTGCACAACTCTCCAAGGCGAGAGGGATCCGTCCACCAAAGGGGAAGTCTCTAGCCCTTTTCGTTCCTGCAGAAACCTCAGCTTCTTCTGTCCAGTAGAAGCTTCTTTGCACCCGCAGCTGGCATTTCCTGGGCATCTGCCCATCTCCGACTTGCTTGTGACTTTTGGACTTGGTTCCCTTGTTCCACAGGTACCCTAGATTGGAAATCCACAGTTGTTGCATTGCTGGTTTGTGTCTTTCCTGCATTATTCCTCTAACACGACTTCTTTGTCCTTAGGGGAACTTTAGTGCACTTTGCACTCACTTTTCAGGGTCTTGGGGAGGGTTATTTTTCTAACTCTCACTATTTTCTAATAGTCCCAGCGACCCTCTACAAGGTCACATAGGTTTGGGGTCCATTCGTGGTTCGCATTCCACTTTTCGAGTATATGGTTTGTGTTGCCCCTATCCCTATGTTTCCCCATTGCATCCTATTGTAACTATACATTGTTTGGACTGTTTTCTAAGACTATACTGCATATTTTTGCTATTGTGTATATATATCTTGTGTGTATTTCCTATCCTCTCACTGAGGGTACACTCTAAGATACTTTGGCATATTGTCATAAAAATAAAGTACCTTTATTTTTAGTATAACTGTGTATTGTGTTTTCTTATGATATTGTGCATATGACACTAGGTGGTACTGTAGTAGCTTCACACGTCTCCTAGTTCAGCCTAAGCTGCTCTGCTAAGCTACCATTATCTATCAGCCTAAGCTGCTAGACACCCTATACACTAATAAGGGATAACTGGGCCTGGTGCAAGGTGCAAGTACCCCTTGGTACTCACTACAAGCCAGTCCAGCCTCCTACAGCAGGTAAGTACCTACGCTTAGCAATAGGCCACTAACCTCCACTTAGGTCCAGTTAGGTCTCAATAAATTAAACCCAGTTCAACCTTTGGTAGCTTGGCAACAAGCAACAAGGCTTAACTTAGGAGACAAGTGTGTAAAGCATGTAAAAATCACAAAACAGTAAATAAGTAAAACACAAAACACAATAAAAACCCAACACCAATTTATAAAAATTGATTTGATATTTTATCTTTAAAATGACACCAAAATGATTAAAGTCAGATAAGGGAAACCGGAGATATAAATTTTTTAAAGAATTAGGTGGTCATTACAACATTGGCGGTAAAAGCTGATTACCGCCGTGCAGAAGACCGCCAACACACCGCCGCGGCCGCGGAATTCTGCCACAGCTATTACGACCCACATCTCGAAATCCGACAAAATCCAGACACCCACACAAGTCCACCACACCAAAGGTCAGAGATAAACTGGCGAAAACAAAACCTCCACTGTCACGCCAACAGAAATACGCCCATACTATCACGACACACGAATCCACGCTCCGGTCTTTCAACCACGGTATTCCATTGGTGGTACACAAAATACACACACATTTACAAAACACAACCACAGTGGACAATTCCAAATACACATACCTGATACATATACACACACCACTCCCACACACCCAATACAATATAAAACACACACCCACATCACCCACATCACCCACAAACCCCTATGACAAAAACACAGAAAGAAGGCCAGAGAGAGACACTACAAACTATTACCAAGCATCCACAGGCACACCAGACCATCGCCCGCACTACTTCCACGCACAAAACACCACACACCACTACATATCACCACACTTATCACCACATACACCACCCCACACATCACCTACACCACCCCATGGCACGGCAAAGACACCCCAGGTTCTCGGAGAAGGAGCTCAGGGTCATGGTGGAGGAAATCGTCCGGGTAGAGCCACAGTTATTTGGAGCACAGGTGCAGCACACCTCAATTGCAAGGAAGATGGAGCTATGGCGAAGAATAGTCGTCAGGGTCAACGCAGTGGGACAGCACCCAAGAAATCGGGACGACATTAGGAAGAGGTGGAACGACCTACGGGGGAAGGTGCGTTCCGTGGTCTCAAGACACCACCTGGCGGTACAGCGGACTGGTGGCGGACCCCCACCTTCTCCCCTACAACTAACAACATGGGAGGAGCAGGTCTTGGCGATTCTGCATCCTGAGGGCCTCGCAGGAGTCGGTGGAGGAATGGACTCTGGTAAGTAAAATCTTAACTATCATATCCCCCACCCTACCTGCATGCTATCACAGACCCCCACCCTCGCCCCCTCCCCTATCACTCCAACTCCTCACAAATGTACTAATAACACAAACCACACATACCAACACCAAGCCCTGCATGACACAACAAAGCATGGACACCCATCACTAAAGCATGCCCAGTGCACATACCCATAACACCCCCTCAACCATCATCACACAAGCCCCCACACAGGAATGCTAGCACTGGGGCACACGGTCACCCACCCATTGCACACCATGACACACACAGCACTGATGGGCCCTGCTGGGCAATGAAGTACTGCCTTGGCAAGCACCGCTGAACAGGCCAGGGACCGCTGAACAGAGCAAAGACCGCCATGGAATGCACCACTGAACAGGTCTGACACTGGCAACGCAAGTACCGCTGAACAGGCCAGGGACCGCTGAACAGGGCAAAGACCGCCATGGAATGCACCGCTGAACAGGTCTGACACTGCCAACGCAAGCACCGCTGAACAGGCCAGGGACCGCTGAACAGGGCAAAGACTGCCATGGAATGCACCGCTAGCCCATTTGCGGCAGGGGCAGTGACGCAACTGGGACGTCACGGGGTGTGTGCTGCACTCTGGGCACCAGTCCCTCTCCAGAACCAGTGGAGACTGTTATCCACTTGAGAGACTGTGGCTTTGCACTCCCCAGGATGGTACAGTGGGCAAACCACCCACTGCAGAGACTTGAAACACTGTGGCTTTGCACTCCCCAGGATTGAACAGTGGGCATACCACCCACTGTAGAGACTTGAGAGACTGTGGCTTTGCACTCCCCAGGATTGAACAGTGGGCAAACCACCCACTGCAGAGACTTGAGAGACTGTGGCTTTGCACTCCCCAGGATTGAACAGTGGGCATGGAGCCCCCTCGTGGATCTGGCGTGGTGCACTCATCCGGCTGAGGTGCCCCCCCTTCCCTTCCCCTTGAGGTGCCTGTTGTATTTCTATCTGATGCACCTGCAGTGTTCTCTCCATTTTGATCAGGTATATTGTGTGGGCCTCGCCCATGCATTTTGGGCCCAGTGGTCCACGGACAATGAATAGTGCATTACCTGCACTACTAATCGTGGTGTATATTTTGTTTAATGTGTATATATATATATATATGTATATATTTGCTTACTGTATTTTGATATATTACAATGGTTCAACTCATTTCCTTTTGTCTTTGCATTCTTCCGGGTGGGTTGGGGGGTGTTACTATAATGTATAGATATGCATTGGTGTGTGTGTTGTAGTGGGTGAGGGTCGGGGTGGGGGTTGGGATGTTGGTTGTGTGTATTCCTGTGTTTTTGCCTCCCCCCTCCCCTATGTCGTAGGCGCAGTACTCACCGTGGTCCTTGCCGCCGGCGTTGATGATCCTCGTATAGGAGCAGGAAGACTATCGCTGGCAGAATATAGAGTTCCGGCTCCATGGTGTCGTCGTTCCTCGTGGAGTATGTAGAGGTGAGCGTTTTCCCTTTGAAATCACTGTTTCCGCCATGTTTTTATCCGCGGTGAATCCGCCCCGGAAATGGTGGCAGATTGGTAGGTTGTGATACTGTGGGCGGTACATTGTCCTCCGCCTGTCTGTTGGCGGTGACCGCTGCGCTGTTTGTCTGTACCGCCGTGGCGGTCGGAGTGTTAAAGTGGCTGTCTTTGTTGGCGGTTTCCGCCACGGTCATAATTCCAATTTGTTTACCGCCGGCCTGTTGGCGGTTTTACCGCCGCTTTAACACCGTCCGCCACGGTTGTAATGACCACCTTAATGTTTTCTAGCGCATAGAAGCAACTAGTGCTCAAAGGGTTAAAAAAGGTCACACTGGACAGGGACAAAGTCCAGAGGTCAGGCCGCCCATATGGTAACACTGTTACACTTACTTTCAGAAGTGTTTCTTGATTCAGGAAAGTGGTCCACAGCAGCAGCCAATGTCACGGATTCGGGCGGGTCTGATCAGGACTCTGGTTGGGACACCCCTTGAGGTCATTGAATATCCTAAAGAGGTAGTGTACTGGGGCAGAAGAGCAGCTAAAGGCATACACGGAAAGGACAGCTATGGACAGGCACAGGAAACAGGAAAGTAAAAGCAGAGCAACCCTTGTGTGAACAAACAGGAAACGGATTACTAATGGACAAACGCGCTGGGGTTGTACACAGAGTAGGGCGCAGAACCTTCCACAGTGACAGGGAATATCAGTACCTCTGTGCAGTTTACTCTTACAGATAGTCACCCTGCCAGCCCCATAGAAAGGAGGCAGCAGAAGTGATTCTGTCTCTGGACCCTAGAGCACAAACAAGGATAGTACTTACATATACATGACAAGCTCTTGTGGGTCCAACTGGAAACACAGTGGCGATTCCTGGAACAACAGCAATAGCACACTGTCACTGTTAGGCACGAAAGACAACGTATAAAACTAGACAAGGATGGGGGCTGGAATTGCCTCCTGGAAACCAGGAACCAACCCCAGTACACAAGAGGACACTTATACACTGGTCAAGACTCATAGAGCACTTACCAGACACAAATACAGAGAGGAAACAGAAACAGAAGAGACAAACTAAAAGACAGAGGCAGGAACTGGGAAAAGTCTCAGGCTGAAGCAAAGGCAGGTCTAGGACTGGAAAACACGGCGCAAACTTCTGGCTGGGACCAACAGAGACAGGACTGGGAAACTGAGAGCAGGCTCTGGCTGGAACAGACAAGGACGTGGCTGGAATACAGGGAGTAGGAAAAAGCAGTAAACAGGACTGAGAAACAGAGAGCAGATTCAGGCTAAAATAAGGCAGAAGCCGGACAAAGAAACAGGGAGCAGACTTTGGAACAAACAAACAGGTACAAGGCTAAGAGGTAGGGAGCAGACTCTGACTGGAACAATCAGGAACAGGGCAGAGAAACAGGAAACAGGTTCAACCTGGAACATAACAGGAACAAAACTGGAACACCATCCGATAAAGGGTCTGTAACACAAAGGAATCGAACTCCAATGCACAACGGGGATCTTGAGGAAATGGCTGCTTATAAGCAGTTCCAAGCTGGGTTGCACAGGAGAGGTCTCAGGTGTGTGTAGTTTGAGACACTTGCAAGTCCTGGAGGAGAGGATCCAGTGAAAAGGAGCAAATGGACTTCTCCCATAGAAAACAATGGGAAACAGAATCCAGGCTTTCCTGACTACCAGGCTGTACATTATGGGATTTGCAGTCCCAGGAAGCAAATTAAGTACTACACAAGTATACCATGGCGAAAAGAGAAACAAACTGGAGTCAGCAAGGGAGTCTAGATAAGTGTTCAAGGTGATTCCCAGGCTACCGAGAGTCCCCTTACAGCGCCCCATAGAAATGGGACGACAGAGTCGTAACAGCCAGGTGTCCAGAGGTTCTGGTTTGCCTTCTCGGGGTCTGGGACTACAACTCCCACAATGCACCTATTCAACTTATGGAGTTGCTCCAAATGTCTTCAGACTTCTGGATCTTCTTCCAGAGTTCTTTTTTGGGTCCTTGATGTGTCCACAACTTGATCCAAGGTTCCAGAAGCTCAGAGTTGCTCCTTGGAATTTGGGACTACAATTTCCAGAATGCACCTGGTCAAATTCCTGAAATGGCCACTGGATGCTGGTCAGTTGGGCTCTGCTTGCAGGACTTGATGCAGGGGACTCTGGCTAGCTCCTTTGTACCTTCTTGAAGCAGTAGAAGACACGCAATGTCCTTTCAGTGGTGAAGCCCAAGTGTGCAGCTGGTGTAGTCCTTCAGAGTGCAGTGTCCTGGTGCAGGTCAGTGGTCAAGCAGGGCAGTCCTTCTTCTTCTTTTTCGTATTCTTTGTTGGTATCTGAGGTGTGGGTGCTGCTCTGCCATATATATCCTTGCTCCTGGTGTGGAAAGCGGGGGTGACTGTCCCATCACAGGCAGGCTCCTTCCCCCTTTGACGACCACTTCTTGGGACATGTGGCTAAAAACAATCCCAGGGAGCAACATTCTTCAAAAATCCATCATGATGTAAACTGATTTGTGGAGGTTAGATCTGTCTGAGCTAACCCGCTGGTGTGGCTAAAAAAGCCTAAACACACCCCTCTCCTGCCCTCTCCTAATCTGATCAAGAGGGTATCTAATTGTCTGGGGTTGCAGGAAATGGGGTGATTCCTGAGCTGCCTCAAATGTTCTTCCCTGCCTTTGAAGATTAGTTTGGCTGCCCTCCCCCCATCCTGTTTCACTATCTGCTGAGGCAGATCTCCACTACCAGGCACATCCTTTGTGTTCAACCCAAGCCACTTCACACCTCATCAAGGCAGCCTGGCCATGCTTTCAGAGGCTGACCAATCAGAGAAGGGCACTACAGAGTTGAAGTTGGCAACGTTCAGTTAGAGTTTTAAAACTCTTTACCTGAACTAGTTATTTTAAAGCTAACAATGGAAAGTTGTGGGCTTTATTATAACAATTAAGTTGATACCAAACTCAAGGTACCTGTCTCTTGTGGGGACGTTGTTAATTAAAATAAAGTCTCCCCATTTTAGCCTATGGAGGCCATTCACTACGGTTACGGGAAAATGAATTTGACTATTTTACCTCACTAGGGCTTATAAAATGATTTCTATATGGTTTCAGGTTATAGTTACATAGCACCAAACACCAGGGGCACGTAGGGCATACCTTAGGGGTGACTTACATGTAAAAATAAGGTTTTTTAAGACTTTGGAAGTACATTTAGTTCCAAAGTTGAATTTGCATATAACTTTAGTTTAAAAGTAGCCAGCAATGCAGATCTGCCTTTAAAAAGAACTGGACACCTCAGCAGTGCACCTATAGAGGCACTACCAATGATGGGGTCCCTGAACCTACATGCCCTACCATACAGTAGGGACTCATAAAAAGGTTGACCTAGCCAATTATAATTAGTCTAATTGCCATACTCATTTTACACAGAGCACGGGTTCTGGGACTGGTTAGCAGTACCAAGGCACCATCAGAGTCAGGAAAACACCATCAAAAAGTGAAAAATGGAGGCAAAAAGTTACAGGGGCTCTGCAATTAGCCCTGTTTTCTCACAAGTAGAGTATACCTGAGTGAAGTGTTGCCTGAGTGAGTGTATGAGTAACTCAGTGGTTGCATGATTGCATGTATGGGTGAATGAGTGAGTGTGTATGTAGCTTGATGAGGGAACAAATGGGTGCATGAGTAGTTGTGTGTGTGTGAGAGAGGGTGCATGAATGGCTGTATGCATAATCACATTAGTGAGTGCATGAGTTAGGGTATAGGGAAGTGAGAGGGTGCATGAGTGCTTGTATCTGTGAGTGAATATGTGCATAAGTGGGTATATAGATAATCTAGTGTATTTGTGGCTCAATGGCTGACAGGGTGCATTTGTGGGTGTCTGAGTCAGTCATAGGGTGTTTGAGTGGCATGAATGAGTGAGTGGTTGAATGAGAGGCTGCTTATGGATGAGTGGGAGGGTGCATATGTGGTTGTATGCATGATTGAGTGAGTGAGTGCATGGGTGGGTTTATGGATGCGTGAGAGGGTTTATGCCTCATTTAATGGGTGAGTGAGTGGGTGCATATGTGGGTGTTTAGGTAACTGAGTGTGTGGATGACTGAATGGGTGCCTGACTAGGTGCATCAGTGGCTGTGAGAGCGAGTCACAGGGGGTTTGAGTTGCTGTATGAATAAGTGAGTGATTGAGTGAGTGAGTGGGTGAACGAGTAGCTATATGGGTGAGTGAGGGAGTGTGTGAATGGTTGCATGGGTGAGTGAGTGGGTACTTCAGTGGCTGTATGGCTGAGTGACAAGGTATGTACTGGTTGCATGGGTTGAGTGAATGGGTGCATGAGTGGTTGTATAGGTGAATGAAAGGGTTTGTGAGTGGCTGAATGTGTGAGTGAGTGGGCGTGTAAGTGAGTGTATGGGTCAGTAAGTGCATGAGTGACTATGGGTGTATCAGTAGGTGGATAAACTGCTGCATGAGTGAGTGAGTGGGTGCATGAGGGACTTTAGGGGTGAGTGCGTATATGGGTAGGTTTCAGTGCATGAATGGGTGCATGGGTTAGTGATAAGATGCATGAGGTGGGTGTTGGGGTTGATTTGTGGGTGTATGCCTGAGTGACAGTGCATGAAAGGTTGTGTGAGTAGAGGTTGCATTAATTGTTGAATGGTTATTAACTATATGCATGAGTTTCTATATGGGTGTGTGAGTAGATGAGTAGCTGTATGGGCGAGTGAGTGAGTGCATGACTGGGTGTATGGGTGAGTGATAAGGTGCATGAGTGGCTGTATAGGCTAGTGAATGAGTGGTTTTATGAGTGAGTCATTGTTTGCACAAATAGGTGTATGGGTGCCTGAGAGAGTGCATAAGTAGATGGATGATGGAGCGAATGGGTGCATGAGTAGCTGTGTGTGTGATTGAGAGGGTGCATAATTGGTTATATGCATGACTGAGTGAGTGAGTGCATGAGTGGGTGTATAGGTGAGTGAGAGGGTGCATGACTCCTTGGCTGGGTGAGTGAATGGGTGCATAATTGGGTATATAAGTAACTGAGTGTATTTGTGGCTGAAAGGGTTACTGACTGGGTGCAAGAGTGGCTGTCAGAGCGAGTCATAGAGTGTCTGAGTTGCTGTATGAGACAGTAAGTGGGTTCAAGAGTAGCATATGGGTGAGTGAGGAAGTGTAAGAGGCTGGCTATCCATATAGTGTGAGAAAATGACATGCACTGTGCAGAGAGTCCAAGCAACCCACCTTTGATATCCAATGCTCCACCTAATGCTCTGTTTTTGTGGTACTTTGGGTGAGCAATTAGGCTTATCTAGGAGATGTGCTAAGCATTTGTTGTACTCACACCATCAATAAATGTGGACGCACAATCAGAAGTATAACTCGAGACCAATTTACAAAAATACTTTTATAAAATGTTTAAGACCAAGATCATCAATATGTGGTAGGTACTTTGGCTCTTATGAATTTTCTAAATTTAGAAAATGTTCTCTTTTTTGCATAATTACGCAGCATAGGAATCAATGGGGTGATGTTTAAAAAGGCATATAAAATCAGGCAATGTTCTCACAAATGCCACCTTCTACTTTTAGGTTGAGGTTGTCAGAGTGTGTAATGAGTTAGCCAGAGAACGTCGGGTGTGTCCCAGTTCAAGCGGGAGCAGTGGCTGAAGATCTTGGAGCTTGCACCCTTAGGAGAAGGGGATCACTTGAAAACACACATCAAATTTGGACCTAAAGGTAAGTCCTCTGGGTCTCCTTGAACAGTGAAGGTTGCAAGGGGTTAAGGACCCCTAAAACACAGCTTGTGGTTGATGCATGGGCCAGGGAGGCTGGGTGCAGCACACATAGATCAGCCAGCAGTTGTGTGTCTTAGGGTCCTTGCAGTCAGGAGCAGGTGACTTTGAGGATGGATTTCAAGTCTGCAGGGCCACTGAGGGGGGTGGTACTTGGATGTCCTGAAGTCCCGAGACTGGTGCTTGCTTCTGACTTTCAAGAGTCCGGAGTGGACTTTGCTCCTGGGTGTCCGGTGTTTGGGGTCTAGTACCCTATGTGGTGGTACACCACAGCCCTGGAGAGATACAGTGCCACCAAATGTGGCATGTCTTTTCCTTAGGGGCTAAAGTACAGAATTTGGTGGGACTGCTGGGTCCGAATCATTGGTCAGCAGCTGGTCACTTTACTGTACTTCACGGGTTCCTTGCCTGCATGGTGCAAGAGATTGATACCTTCACTCTGATGAGGGTTCTTGGCAATTTTGGAAATGAATGCTGGCCGTGCTCTGGGGATTTGTAGAGTCCTTCGGGTTTCCAGGTAACACTGCAGTGGTGATCATTGAGTCCTTGAAGCAGCAGGCAGGGATTGGTGCATTTTTCTTTGTACAGCAGGGCTTCAGTTCTCGTGCCTTGGGTCTTCTTTGTCCTGGTCTTCTTTGTGGCCCTCAAATCTGAGGTATTGATCTAGGAATGCCCTCTAAATATTGCATTATGGGGGCTTTTAGGGAAAGTATCTGGTGGTGGCCAATGGTCATCCTATCTTAGGGTAGCTATACCCATTAAGGGACCACTTCCTGCTAGAATGGGTCACATTCCTATCCCTAATTGCCTATTTTCCTACCATCCAAGATGGAGGAAACTGAACTGGAGCGGTCACCTCTCCTGCCACACCTGGTGGCAAAAACATTTGTGGCCAACTGCTACTAGTTGCAGAGGTCAGATTTCGAAGGCAGCAAAGCCTATGAAGCTGACCACTGTTGCAGGATGACACCTCTGCCAAAGAAAGGCTTTGGGTTCAGGCTCCTGAGAGCACAGGCTCTCATCCAAAAGTCCATAACCATTTCTTGTGGTGGTAGACTGGTTAGGACCAGTCAGCAACCCTTCCAGGGCAAATCCATCATTGGCATCAGTGCAGGTTTATTATTCTGACTTGCTTGATACCAAACAACCCAGGGTTCAGAAATGCCATCATGTTGCTGGGGAACTCGTGATGACCAGTGTTCTGCACATGCATTTGCTACAGCTTCCCTGCATACTTACTATGTGTTAAGAATTAGCAAAGACACGGTAGGGGCATATGTGCTCAAGCACACATATGCCCTCACACGCTTTACAGTGCACCCTGCCTTAGGGCTGTAAGGCCTTCCAGAGGAGTGACTTATGTTTATTGCATGCAGTGCTAGTGGACATGGTGCTCTTGGTGAGTGCCATGTCGAGTATGCAACTTTGGATTCACCTTGTCATGCACTTGCAATGGCAGTCTCCATAAGGCTGGAATGGAGCCTCTCAGAGTGGCACAATTGGTGCTGCAGCTCTGGGCGGCCCACTTCAGTACCCATGCCCCAGGTACCAGGGGTACCATTTACTAGGGGCTTACAAAAGTGGCTGGCGTGCCAAACATAGTACAGTTTTGGGCAAAGAGATCTTGCACTGGGAATCTGTTTAGCAGAGGCCCAGGACACTTACAGTTCACAACAACATCATTTTGTAGGCAAAAAGTAGGGCACTAACCATGTCAAAAGACGTCCTTTCTCACAGGAAGTGTGTGAGTGGTTGTATGGGTGAGAGAGCATGTTCATCAGTGGCTGTATGGCTCTGTGTAGGAAAAAACTACTAAACGAGATACAACAATAAGCCTGAAGATATAATGGTCTTCAGGGATGGATCACTATGGATACGGATAACTACAACATGATATACTGGAACCTAACCATGACACATGATACAGAGCGGCTGAACATAAATAGATAATAGCAAATGAAAGTGTTCTATCACAAAATTGTATAATTTTATTAAATAATTTTACAAAGATTAAAATACATCGAAGACAAATTAGAATGTGAGTCAATGAAAAACAAAATACCTAACTCAGACAAACCACACTCATACTTAATGAAATTATACAATGGAAGAAATACATAGGTGAAGATCTGCACTGAATGTGCTAAAATTTACATAATAACACAAAAGACTAGGAAAAGCAACAATGACAAGTCAATACAGTGAAAAAAATCTAGTCAAAAGAGATACAAAAATAGTTAATATTCTGGTACAAAAATAATCTATACTGGAAAAAGAACAGTAATGACGTGGGGACCAAAGGCCTACGCATGTTTCGGTGTTCCTCAGTGATAAAGGTCACCTTCTTCAGGGCCGTTCCCAATGGTACAATCCAATGATAATCTAATTTTAGCAGCCGAGCTTCCTGGTCAATTTAGTAATAGGTTCTGGATATGCATGGATAATGCAGTCATGATATCTAGTAAAGAAAAATATAGTTATATAAAGATATAATGCTAGTGTCCTGAAAATCACCAATTCTGTTTTATATAAAAACAGAGGAAAGGGAAATGTTTTTTTAGAAATTAGTATTTATAAGTCTATCATTGGTCCTTACTTCGTCATATCCTCATTCAATTGTAGATAAATGATGGACCAATCATGTAGTAAAAGAACATATTATTCTGTAAGGATCGATACCGTAGGAGTCAAGATAGATATTCAACTGTAGGATTAGTAGAAAAGTTAAAGAATGAAAAAATGAAAAATGAGAACTAACAAAGTGATTAGGATAATTAGTTCAGAGTAGCACGAGAGAGTCAGGTGATTAGTATGTTCAAATTTAAGGGTGCCTTGTGTAGTGCTGCTTCTACTCCTTATCCCAATTCTATAAGGCCATGCATCCAAGTGTATAGTGAGATTAGTTATGGTGGACTAATAATTATATTCTTACTTATAGTACCTTTTATATCAGTCTGTACAATACGGCTGGCAAATAGCTGTTTCATTCTCGTAGTGAGGCATAGGAATGCCTGTTGTTGTTAATGGAGATGGACTGACTAGTGGGCAAAGAATAAGTATTCCAATCAAAAAATGAAGAAACTCAGTGGCAGAATGTCAATATAGTTATGCACTGAGTAGTCACCTGGAATTCGATAGGATGGAACGGACTAGTGGGTTCCGTTCTATAGTTTTTACGGATCCTCGAGTCCAAGTTGTGTCCGATAACAATTTCGAAATATATATATGTGATGGAAGAACTGAACAAAATAAAGAAGAGTTACTTGAATAGTCTGCTAGTACAATAAGGGAATCCCATTCTAATATGGGCTGGTCAATAAATGGGGAAAGTAGGGCAGGGACCCTTCCTAGAATGCTTAACTGTGTGCTGGCTGGCTTCGCGTATGCTGGTTAGAATCGGCGACGCCGGTCGCATCGGTTTTATCGGGAGTCTAATTAATGGATTCCTGGCGGCACTAGACCGCACACGAAGAATGTAATGTGGCGATCCACGGCGGCCTTTGCTGTATGGCTCTGTGACAGGGTGCGTGACTGATTGCATGAGTGGGCATATAGGTGAATGAGACAGTGTGTGAGTGGTTGTGTGTGTGAGTAAGTGGGTGCATAAGTGAATGTATTGGTGAGTGACTGGGTGCTTGAATGGTTGTATGGCTGAGTGAATTTTTCCATGAGTGGTTGTATGGGTGAGTGACTGGTTGAGTGAGTGGCTTTATGGGTGAGTGAGTGTGTGTATGAGTGGGTGTGTGGGTGAGTGAGAGGGTGCATGAATAGTTGTATGGGTAAGTCAGTGGGTGTATCAGTGGGTGTACACGTGAGTGAGTGTGTGAGTGGCTGTATGGGTGACTGACTGAATGGCTGTGTGGGTTAGTGAGTTGGTGTGTGTGTGGGTGTACATTTGAGTGAGTGTGTGACTGAATATATGAGTGAGTGAGTGTTTGCATCCGTCGGTGTGTGGGTGCGTGAGAGGGTGCATGAGTGATTGTATTGGTAAATCAGTGGGTTTATGAGTGGGTATATGGGTGAGCGAGTGAGTGTATGAGTGACTGAATGGGTGAGTGACTGCATGAGTGACTGGATGGGTAAGTGAGTTGGTACAAGAGTAGCTGTATGGGTCAGTGAAAGAGTGTACTGATTGTATTAGAGAGTGAGAGTGATGGGTGCATTATTGAATGTAAGGGTGAGTGATAGTGTGCTTGAGTGGTCCTAATGGTGAGTAAATGGGTGCATGGATGAGTAGCTGTATGAATAAATGGGTGCACCAGTAGCTGTATGGGTGAGTGAGAGGATGCATGAGTGACTGTACGCAAGAGTGACTCTGTCCATGAGTAGGCTGTATTAGAGAGTATGTGTGAGCCCTTTAATAGATTAGTGGGTGTGGGCATTAGTGGCTCTTTCTGTGAACAAGAGGATGCAAGAGTGCCTGGGTGCATGAGTGATATATGGGCATAAGTGGCTTTATTAGTGAGTGAGAGGATAGGCAGGTGTATTGGTGAGTGAGTTGGTGTATCAGTGGCTGTATGGGTGATTAGGGTATGCATCAGTAGTTGTATGTGTGAGTGACTGAGTGCTTGAGTAGGTGTATCAGTGAGTGGGAGGGTGCATTAGTGTTTGTATGGATGAGTGATTGGGTGCATGAGAGGCTGTATGAGTCAGTGAGAGGATACCTGAGTGGGTTTATAGATGAGCAAGTGGGTGCATCAGAGGCTGCATGGGTGCATGACAGAGAGTATCAGTGTATGTATAAGTGTGTGTTTGGGTGTGACAGTGTATACATCACTGTGTGTCTGGGTATATTTCTGTATGTGCATGGATATGTGTATCAGGTATGTTTTAATTGGTCTTTATTGCTGTTGTAGAATTATTGAATACTTGTAGAAAGAATATATGCATGGATCATATATTATTTAACCAATATAAAATTAGTTCCCTATATAATTGCCAAAGAATATGTCCTTTAATCTTCATTGAAAAAGAAAAAAAGACAAATAATAGTTAAAGTTTGATATTATTAATTTATCTATTAAAACATGTTATTCTGTAATAAAACCATATTGTTAATAAGAAAACACAACAAACTTATTTCATTATATAGCAATTATACATATTATTTACACATCTCCTGAGCTCCTGTACACATGCTCTCAGTTTCTATACTTTTGCTCTATAAAAAAAATTCTATAGATGACCCTTTGTGCAGGGTCATCCCCAAACTTTTTGCCTCCTTCCTCCTATTTTTCTGACCTCTTGTTGTTGGCTCTAGGACACTGAGGGCCAGATGTAGCAAAGAAAATTTTGCGAGTTGCAAATTGCGAGTCACAGCGACTCGCAATTTGCAACTCGCAAAATATTATGCAGAAAGGTGTCTCAGACAACTTCTGCGACTCGCTATGGGGTCGCAAAGACCCACCTCATGAATATTAATGAGGTGGGTCGCAGTTTGCGACCCCATAGCGAGTCAAAGCACTCACAGGGATGGTGGCCTGCTGGAGACAGCAGACCACCATGTCTGTGACTGCTTTTAAATAAAGCAGTTTTTTTTTTTTCTTTTTGCAGCCCGTTTTCCTTAAAAAAAACGAGCTGCAAAACGAAAAACTTCCGAAACCATTTAGTTTCGTTTTTTGCCTGCTCTGAAAAAATATTTTTGGCCATTCACAAAGGGGAAGGGGTCCCATGGGGACCCCTTCCCTTTTGCAAATGTGTTACCATCCACTTCAAGTGGTAACTGCGAGTTGGTTTGCGACCGCATTCGCGGTCACAAACCAACTCTGCATGGCGATGCGGTCGCAAATAGGAAGGGAACACCCCTTCCTATTTGCGAGTCGCAGCCTCAAATTGTGAGTCGGTACCGACTCGCAATTGGAGTTGCGCCTTGCAAACTGAGTTTTCGCAGTTTGCGAGGCGCAAAAGGCTTCCTACATCTGGCCCTGAGTGCTTTATCACTGCTGGTCAGTGCTAAATTGCAGGTGCTCTCCCTACTACAGTTGGTATGATTGGGTTACACCTAATTGGCATACTTAATTTACCTCCAAGCTCCTTGTACAGGGGTATGTCTATAACCAGGACCATTAAAGTAAATGCTACTATTGGGCCTGCAGAGCTGTTTGCGTAGCCCACAGAAGTAGACTTTCAAACCTGTCTCAGGCCTTCTAGCACAGGGCCTGCATGTGCTGTTTACTGCCACAGCGACCTGGGATCTAACTTTACTTGCCAGGCCTGGAACTCCCCTTTTACTACATGCAAGACACCCTTAAGGTAAGCCCTAGCTAGCCCTACAGGCATGGTAGTATGTTTGTAGAAGGCAGGACCTGTGCCCTGTTGTGTGGCCTGTCCTGCTAGTGACAAATAGCCTATTTGGTTTCTCACTGCTGTGAGTACTGCCTTGCTCATAGGATTGCATCGGAAATGTCCTGCCCTGCCTTATGACTAGGGAGAATTGTATGATTTATGAGGGGAATTTCGACATTTTTAGTATGGTTGTAATGGTAGTGAGAAATGCTGCTTACTGGTGTAGGTAGAATTTGTATTACCATTATAGAAATGCAGCTTCTAGAAAGTGAGCATTTCTCTGTTCTTATAACTCTGGTGTTTTGCAGGTTGACTTCCAATCCACATCTGGAGCAGAGTGACAGCTGGAGTTTGTGCATACTTTTCATACAGCCTGCACACAGGGAGGGTGGAGGTGTAACAGAGGTGCAACTGCATTTTGAATGGTCTTCCTGGGCTGCCAGAAGGAGAGGCAGGGCACACCTGCAATTGTAAAGGCTGTTCCCTGGCCTCACACAAAGAGCTTGTTTACTCCCAACTGATGTTTGGAGCCTGTGCTAGAGGAGAGAGATGGCCACTCCTATCACCAGTTGTAACTGGTTGGAACCTCTTCTCTTCCTCTTTGGAATTGCTTTGCAAAACTGAGTATAAGAACAGGGGATTTTCCCTCTGTAAAATAAACAAGAAACATCTTGAAGAAATGGACACAGAATGCTGCTAAAAGGCTTCACCAGGAAATGCCTTGGACTGCTGCTGCTGTGCTGACTTGTGACATTCTGGGCCACTAGGAGGAACTGCCACTGACTGCATCTCCCTTTCGCTGGCCTGTTGTTGGGCCCTGCTGCCCTATTCTTCACTTGTGTACTTGAGGGGCTGTGGCCCCTGTGCCCTGTATCTACGTGCTTCTCAGGGCAAAAGAATACAATGCCCTTGATTGCTGCAACGTAAAAAAGAGTGCTTTATTTTTTTGAGCAAGCACCCGGAGAGCGTTTTACTTTTGTGGTTGCCCTGAAGCGATATGTCAAGTCGATAACTGCGTTCAACTACCGGAGGAAGCCTGGCAAGTCCGAAGCACTCCCTGTGATTGGCACCCCTGGGGCACTAAAGCACATTTGAAAGTGCCCCCGGGGCTCAGGAGGGCTTCCGGTGGTTCCTCTGGGGCACAAGCAGGAACTGTTTCCCGGAGGATGACCGTCGCAGCCCGGATTGAGAAGTGAGTGTGTCTCTCTCGAAGTGGGGGATCTGCTGACCAAGGCCTCCATCTTGCCAGGTGGGCTCATATCCCGTTCTGAGAGGAGCACACCATCAATCCAAGTTGCTGTCTCGTCAGGGGCAAAAGGCCACATCAGAGCAGTGCACAGCACAGGAGGGGCTCCTGAGCGGTCTCCTTGTTGACCTGGGCAGTGATGGTGCCCCCCAAGTCATGGCGCTCCTTTAGGGGACACCATAGTTGTTTGGTGTGGCTTGCGACAGAAGCTTGCCACCCCCCCTGAATGTTGTTGTGGCTCGTAGGTGGGGTAAAAACCTTATCAGAGGTCCCCTATTACTGCTGGTCCCCCATCCCTTATATTTTGGTGGCATACAAGCAGGCCAGAGTGGTGACCCTCGACGGTGACCCCCGGTCCAGCGGAAATTAACCTTACCTCACCATGGGTGCTGAAAGTGGAGCAGAAGATCTCCACGGTTAGGACACAGATGTCCCCATTTTCCTATGCTGTTTCAGGTTTGTGGCAAAACTAGAAATATGCTGATGAGGATATGAGAATTATCCATGATATGCATAATTTCAGTGATGATGTTTGGGCATGTGGAATATGTGTTTTGCTATGATGCTTGCAATGGTGGGAGTATGTTTTTATGACTTGCCATGTGTTCTCTAATGCCAGGATGTCTGTTTTATGGGCATTTTTTGTTGGAATGTTCAGAAGGGCAAGTGCATTTTTAGTAACGTATTTACTGTGGCCTTCGGCCTTTCTGGTAATATGTACTTTTACCCTGATATGTGCATTGTGGGAATGTTTACCTGATTCCTGCTTATGTTGCAGGATAACCAGTAACATATATGTTCCACGTGACTACTGCTGGCTTTCGCAGAGTAATATTATCGGGTAATGTTCCGACAACAGCTTAGGTAGCAGTAGCAGGGTTTTGCTGACATGTTATGTTTGGTCTAATGATTTTGTGTACAATACAGTTCATTTTTATGTGGCTTGGTGTTGTGTTTCCTTTGTGGTGGGGATAGTGTGTCATGTGTGTATCTAGCAGAGGCATCATGTTGCCCCTAGACCCGCTTATGACATAATACCTGTTTTTCATAAACATGACACCGTCCCAAATGAGGAGCATATCTGCTTCTTTATCCATTATACTCTCTACCACAACTTGCATCTGCACTAACCTTTTTATCATCAACCAAAAACAAACCAATGTTGAAAACTCGTGACAATGCTACATATGACATTCCTTCTTTAAATACTGTACTTTCAATATTAATAAATGCAGCATCTACACTTAAACCCTTGATTGGTAGACAGTGACAACAAATGCAAGACAAACTGGGAATAGCTTCCGCTACACATATAAGTACTTTACAAGCAAAAAACATACACTACATCGAGCAATTTACTTCTTCCTGTAGTGGATCCTATTTTGTTTTAATGGGACTCAGGAGTTTAGCTTAGCCTTCTGGCTTGAGGGGCTTTGCCCGTGCCACAAAGTGACCTTAAATCTACTTATCTTGCTCTGTCTTAGCCTATTTAAGTAATTATTTCTTTATCAGTGCCACTCTGTGAAGGTATCACTATCAGTGTCAAAGTTAAGTGAGATAGGTAGGTATAAACATCATGTCCCTTTCCCACTTAAGTGTGACAGGAACATAATGTACTTTTGGAGGGAATTGTTTATACAATTGCCGCCTCAAGCATACCTCCTTATCTATTATTTGGGAACATACCTGCGCCAGGGGAACTACAGGATCTGTAGAAATACATATGATGCAGACAAAGTTATCAGAATGATTCCTAGCAGATGATATCAAAGCCATCTATCAAAGACATCGCCCTGATGCAGACCCAGCATTCGTGTCCCCTTGGAGTCAGATCTAGAGACCTCATTCCAAGGTAACAAGCGTTGGAGGCACTTCTCATGGCCCTGGTACTGGCAGATTAGGTTTAATACACCTAGCTCTCATTAGGTTAGAGACTAGGTTCTCCATGCTAGAGCATTAGGGATATATTACATTTCATGTTTATTGCAAGATGGTGGCGGTCTTTGTATTCACAACTCTCATCTTTACAATTCTGCTACTTGCATTGTTTATTACTCTAATCATTGCAGCTCATGCATTTTATCATAGAGTCTGGCCTTTTTAATAAACCTATTGAAAACTTTCCTACATCTCCTGCATCTCCTTTATTGCCTGTGACAACAACTACTGACATTCTTGCAGTTGAGACTGCAGACAGGCACGTTTTTCTACCTGACAGGGTGTATGATGTAAATATCCAAATCGAGGGAGCCATTAAGCACACCAATAGTGTACTCTTTTGGGTTGAACTTAATTGTGATATTCTATTCGAAGAAAGAGACTGGCCACCTGAGAATGTCCATAAGCTCCCACATGGGGAAGATGTTATTGTGCCTTCTTTCTCAGATCTTGTTCCAGAAGCAGTAAAACAAGCCTACGCTGTCGACTGGGCTTTGGCTCAAGCACTTGCGCTGTACCACAACCACATAAGGTGGGTTAGAGATTTCCCCTACCACATAATTCCAATTAGGTCTACACCCCAGCCTCAGCCCCAATATCCTGTTAAACCTGAGGCTAAAGCTCCAGTGAGGGACATCCTCACTCAGCTCGAGTACCAGGGAGTACTTGAGCCCTGTTTCTCTGCAATGAATAACCCATTGTTCCCTGTTACAAAACCAGACCATTCATGTCGAATAGTCTTGGACTGCAGTCACCTACACAGTCATACAAACACTTATGCAATTCAAAATTCACACAGCACTACACTAATTAACAACATAGTGTGTAAAAAATACAAAACAATCTTGGATATTTCCAATGTTGTTTCTGCCAAAATCTTAGCACATGAAAGTCTGGACCTGAGTGCATTCTCATTTGGCTATAAGAACAGCCAGGGTTGTTCTCAGCCCATGTAACATCAATATTGCATGATATTGACCCAGAGGCGTTGTTTTATGTGGATGATATCTATCTCACTGATGATGACCTCAACATTCATCCTGCCAGGGTCGATCGGATCGTTCTAGGATTTGTAGCCCTTGGCTACAAATTTTATTTCCAGAAAACTAAAATATCCTTTCTCAGTGTATTGTTCCTGGGATACAAGCTATCAAATGAGGGCAAGATCCTGGCTCGCACTTTTTAGAAAAATGTGCTCAACTCCAACCACCAAACACTGTCAAGAAACTACAGTCATTACTTGGTTTCTTTAACTTTGGCAGAACATACATTCCTGATTATGCACAACACATCAAGCCACCGTATGATCTAATTCACACACATTTTTTAAATAGACATTGGATAATTGAACAGACACACATGCTTAGAGGATTGCAGCATGGCATGTTAGAAGCAAAACACTTCCACACGTGACATCAAAACTGTTGAAAAATGGGTTATTGGTAAGGGCAGGTAAGTACCTACACTTAGCGATAGGCCACTAACCTCCACTTGGGTCCAGTTAGGTCTCAGTAAATTAAACCCAGCTCAACCCTTGGTAGCTTGGCAACGAGCGACAAGGCTTAACTTAGAAGACAGAGTGTAAAGCATTCAAATATCACAAAACAGTAATTAAATAAAACACAGGAAACAGTTTAAAAATCTGAAACGAATTTATAAAAATAGATTATATTTTTATCTTTAAAATGACACAAAATCAAATAAAATGGGATAAGGGGAACCAGAGATATGAATTTTTAAAGAATTATCATTTTTTAGCACCTAGAAACAAAAAGCGCCAATCGGGTCATCTGGTTGCACCTCGACCGGTGCAAAGTCAAAGTTTAAGGCCGACCGCGATAGAACCCTGCTCGGCTATAGCTTGCGGGAGGGCTAGGTCAAACGTTTACCTTCGGACTTAGGGCCTGATTTTAACCTTGGCGGACGGCGGAGGCCGTCCGCCAAGGTTCCGCCGCCAAATGACCGCACCGCGGTCACAAGACCGCGGCGGCCATTCTAACATTTCCTCTGGGCCGGCAGGCGCTCTCCAAAAGAGCGCCCGCCGGCCCAGAGGAAATGCCCCTGCAACGAGGACGCCGGCTCAGAATTGAGCCGGCGTAGTTGCAGGGGTGCGACGGGTGCAGTTTGCACCCGTCGCGTATTTCAGTGTCTGCATGGCAGACACTGAAATACTTTGCGGGGCCCTCTTACGGGGCACCCCCTACCGCCATCCTGTTCCTGGCGGGAGACCCGCCAGGGACAGGATGGCGGTAGGGGGTGTCAGAATCCCCATGGCTGCGGAGCGTGCTCTGCAGCCATGGAGGATTCCCCCGAGCAGCGGAAAGCCGCTTCTGACCGCGGCTGAACCGCCGCGGTCAGAATGCTCGTGGGAGCACCGCCAGCCTGTTGGCGGTGCTCCCGTGGTCGGTGGCCCTGGCGGACACCGGCAGCCAGGGTCAGAATGACCCCCTTAGTCTCTTTTCTGAAGATTGTCTTCAGCGGGACGAACCTGTCAGTCCAATCCGACCTCCTGGAACTCTTCTCCGGATATGCGTCGCGGGAACGAGATTTTTACCTTTGGACTTAGTCATTTTTTTGAGGTGAAAATCCTTCCACCGGGGCAAACCTGGATCTTGATCCGACATCCCTGGAGCCCTTCTCGGATATGCTGGCTGGGAGGTCTCGGTCAACTTTTAACCTTCAGACTTAGGCGGTCATTCTGACCTCGGCGGTAAAAGGCTCTTACCGCCGGTCAGAAGACCGCCATTCTATCGCCGCGGCCGCGGTAAACTGCCACGGTCATTCTGACCCACAACTGCCAAGCCGCCAAAAAACCCGACATCCACGGAAGGCCGCCTCATCAGCGGTCAGCGATAAACTGGAGATGACCAAACCTCCACCGTCACGCCAACACAAACACGCCCATGCCATTACGACCCACGAATCCACGCGGCGGTCTTTTAACCACGGTATTCCATTGGCGGTACACACCGCCGCGGTCAAAATACACACCCAGCTCCAAAACACAGCCACATTGGACAATTTGAAATACACACACCTGATACACATACAAACACCACTCCCACACATCCAATCAACTATAAAACACACACCCACATCACCCACAAACCCCCACTACTAGAAATTCGGAGAGAAGGCGAGAGAGAGAGAGAGAGAGAGCACAGCTATCGAAAACCCCAACACACACAGGAACACAACATCATCACCCACACTACATCCACGCACAAAACACCACACACCACCACACACACCACACTCATCACCACAAACACCACCCCACACCACCCCATGGCACCCCATGACACCCCAGGTTCTCGGACCAAGAACTCAGGGTCATGGTGGAGGAAATAATTAGGGTAGAGGCCCAGCTATTCGGCACACAGGTGCAGCACACCACAATAGCCAGGAAGGCGGAGCTATGGCAAAGGATCGTCGACAGGGTCAACGCTGTGGGACAGCATCCCAGAAACCGGGAAGACATCCGAAAGCGCTGGAACGACCTACGGGGGAAGGTGCGGTCGATGGTGTCAAGACACAACATCGCTGTGCAGAAGACTGGCTGCGGACCCCCACCCACTCCACCCGAATTCACAGCATGGGAGCAAGAGGTCTTGAACATCCTGCATCCTGAGGGCCTCGCTGGAGTAGGCAGAGGAATGGACTCTGGTAAGTCTAATCTCAACTACCTTACCCCCCCAACCACCAGCATGCCAACCCACACCCCCACCCTCACCCCCAACCCCCCAGCACACATCCTCCCTGCCAATGTCTCACCAGCACAACCCACCCAACATAACACCAATCTCTGAATGCCAACACCAACCATGGACACCCATCACCTAAGCATAACCACTACACATACCCATCCCCCCCCACAAACCACCCTCACAACTCCTCCCACAAGGGAATGCCAGCACTGGGGGACAAGGGCACCCCCAAATCGCACGCCATGGCACACACAGAAGCAATAACCATACTCTTTTACCGCTGCAGGGCCCGAACGCCAACACACCGGCCAGGAGGGTCCATATTTGTCCATCCCGCCCCCAGAACAGGCCCCCAGTGATGACAGCAGCTCTGTCGACCTAGAACCTGATGACCAGCCCGGACCATCGGGGACCTCTGGACAGTCGGTTCCCCACACACAGACACAGGCCACAGCAGACCCAACCCCCTCTGGGAATACCAGCACAGCTCCCACCCAGCGGGCCCATGCCTCTGTCTCCAGGACGCGTCAATCAGCGGTGTGTCCGCCACTACAGGGCACCCAGGCTGACCCACCACCCCAACAACAACAGGGACCTGGGGGCAGTGGTAGTGGGCACACCATCCAGGGGACAGAGGCCCGGGAAAACAGGGGAACTGGGAGGGCTGCAGTGCGAGAGGGGGTGGACCGGCCCACGGAACCCACTCTCCAAGAGGCCCTCACCACCATCATGGGAGCATACCACCACTCCCAGGAGACGATGGCGACGGTACTGGCCAGGTTCCAGGAGATCCAGGCACAGCAGGAGGAACGGTACATGGGGTTCAGAGACGAACTCAGGAACATAGGTTCCGCAATGGGGACCATCGTCCTGGCCCTCAACCAGATAGTCACCACATTGCGGGACCATGTGGCACCCCAAAGGGCCCCTGTCACTAGCCCGGACCACGAACAGCCTACCACCTCCGCCGGAGCTAGTGGACAGGAGGCCCCCACACAACGACAGGCCACCAGAACCCCACCTCCTGCTGAAGATCAACCACCCCGCAAGCGGAACCTGAGATCACACAAGAAGACAGAGTAGGATGCCAAGACCCCCGCCAGCATAAGATACCCCCTGATGTCATCCCACTGTCCCACATTGCCACCCTGTCCAACCTTGAACTGCCCTTGCTCCATCCTTCTACAGGCATATGGACAATGCACCTGAGCGACTGAGAACTGGACTCTGCCATGGACATTACTCCACCCCCACCCATCACCGTTTTACTATCATGGACCCATATGCAGCACTTAAAATAAATCACCAATTGCACTTCAAAAATCAGGAGTCTGCTTGTATTCTTTACAAATGTATTACACATAACGGTGCAATAATGTTCAGTCACATTGTGATGACAACATACCAATGTCCATAAGCATTAGTCCATGGGCAAACAAAGCAGCAGTCACGCTGTGGGTCATACAGCTCTGAAAAGGGAAGGGAAAGTCAAAAATCAGTTAAAAGGAACTGGGGGGAAACACAGAAAGTAGAGATGCAGGAGGGCAGAAGTAAATGTAAAATGGCGTGGGTGATTCTTACCTGTGTGCTACTGAAAATACTGTTGTATAACTGTGTCCCTGTTGTCCGTGTCGTCCCCGTCGTCTTCCTCCTCTTCACTCTCCACAGGCTCCACAGCTGCTACAACACCACCATCTGGACCATCCTCCTGCAGGAAAGGCACCTGGCGTCGCAATGCAAGATTGTGAAGCATACAGCAGGCCACGATGATATGACACACCTTCTTTGGTGAGTACATTAGGGATCCACCTGTCATATGCAGGCACCTAAACCTGGCCTTCAGGACCCCGAAGGTCCGTTCTATAATCCTCCTAGTTCGCCCATGTGCCTCATTGTAGCATTCCTCTGCCCTGGTCCGGGGATTCCTCACTGGGGTCAATAGCCAAGGCAGGTTGGGGTAACCAGAGTCACCTATTAGCCACACACGGTGTCTCTGTAGCTGTTCCATCACATAAGGGATGCTGCTATTTCGCATGACATATGCGTCATGCACTGACCCAGGGAACTTGGCATTTAGATGGGAGATGTACTGGTCAGCCAAACAGACCACCTGGACATTCATCGAATGGTAATTTTTTCTATTTCTGTACACCTGCTCATTGTCTTTTGGGGGTACTAAAGCCACATGGGTCCCATCAATGGAACCAATGATGTTGGGGATATGTCCAAGGGCATAGAAATCACCCTTCACAGTGGCCAAATCACCCTTCTCAGGGAAAACAATGTATCTCCGCATGTATTTCATCAGGGCAGACAACAGTCTGGACAAAACCTTAGAAAACATAGGCTGAGACATCCCTGATGACATGGCCACTGTTGTCTGAAAAGACCCACTTGCCAAAAAATGGAGTACTGACAGAACCTGCACCAGAGGGGGAATCCCTGTGGGTTGGCGGATGGGGGACATCAGGTCAGGCTCCAGCTGGGCACACAGTTCATGTATAGTGGCTCGGTCAAGTCGGTATCGAAGTATAATATGTCGTTCTTCCATTGTCGACAGGTCCACCAGCGGTCGGTACACGGGAGGATTCATCCTTCTCCTCGCAAGTCCCAGCGGACGGTGCCTAGGAAGGACAACATGGAGCAGAGAGTCAAGCAACCCACAGGTACGTTCACCCAGATTGCACAGTACACGAATCGCTATGCATTGAAAGGCATGTATGAGTGGCAATGCAAGGCCTAGGCCTGTGTGACGCAGTAGCAATTAAGCCATGTGGGCCCTTGTAATGGCGGCTGCCTGACCTGAGAAGTGTGACAGTGGGATATGAGGTCAACGCGCTGGCGTGGCACACCGTAGCGGTAGGCGGTCGAAGACCGCAGTGCGAAGGCGCCTTGGTTAACATTGAACCCTATGGGTCTCAGGAGCCAATGACGATGTGCGCCGGCGGTCGCAGTACGCACCGCAGCGGTACGCACCGCCCCGGGCGTGACCGCCATTTTCTATCTGCTTAACCACTCGAGACCTGACCATCCACAGGAGAGGACCTATACTGCAAGTGCTGCTGTGACCTCGGTCTGGAAGAGACAATGGCTGCTGCGACTGGGGAAAGGGCCCCTGCCTTCACTTCAGAAGAGTTGGAGAAACTTGTGGATGGGGTCCTGCCCCAGTATGCGCTACTCTACGGTCCTCCAGACCAACAGGTAAGTACACTGGGTGCACGTTGAATGGGCTATGCCTGGGTTGTGTATGGTGGATGTAAGATGGTGGGGTGGGGAGCGAATGAGGAGTGCAAGGCACGACAGATGAGAGCATGTGCCACATGGCAGGGTTGGGGAGGGGGGGGCAATCACGTCTAACATGCAGAAAAATGATGAAAATTCCTTTCCCACCCTGTACATGTCAAATAGGTCAGCGCCCATCAGAAAGTCGACATTTGGCGTGCCATCGCCAAGGAAGTCCGGGCCCTGGGGGTCCACAACAGACAGGGCACCCACTGCCGAAAGAGGTGGGAGGACATCCGCCGCGGGACCAGGAAGACCGTTGAGTCACTGCTGGGGATGGCCTCCCAACGTAGGAGGGGTGCCAGTTGTACCTTGACCCCCCTGATGTCCCGGATCCTGGCGGTGGCCTACCCCGATTTGGATGGGCGCGTGAGGACATCACAGCAGACACAAGGGGGTGAGTACCAGCACATTCTGCTATCTTTACACGCAGTGGAGGCGTCTGGGTGGGGGAGGAGGGCTGTGGGTGACATTAGGCCAGGGCGCTTTCTGTAGTCTAGTCCCCTCCTTTAGGCATGGCCCTGTGCCCCCGCCCCCCACCTCTGTAGGGTGCCAAGTACAGCAATCGATGGTCCAGCATCACCCATGTGCGCATTTGTTGTCCATAGACCTGTTGGCCTAGTCACAAGTACTGAGTAGTGTACCCCGATTGCGCGACGTAGTGCATGAGGCTCCTGTGTCTGTCCTCTCCGCCAACGGTGTTGACAATGCATGCACTCAACCTGTTTTTATTTCTCCCCCCACCCTTTTTCTTTATCTTCTTGTGCATGTGTGCATTAGCATCATCAGGCGGAGGAGAATTGGCATCGGAGCACGAGGGAGCTGCAACTCACAAGGCCCCGGTGGGCCATGGTACAGACACCGAGGTCACCAGTGATACGGAGGGCGAGGGGAGCACCACAACGGGGACCCGTGGTGACACCAGCGACACCGACACGTCCTCGGAAGGGAGCTCCCTAGCGGTGGCGGCAACATCCGGGCCCCCCGCCTCTACAGGTACAGCCGCCACCCAGCGCACCAGCTCCACCCTCCCAGCAGCCCCTCAGCCTTCGCTCCGTGCCCGCTCGCCCAAGAAGGCGGGCATCTCCTTCGCCCCAGGCACCTCAGGCCCTGCCCCTGTTACCCCTGCTGCCCTCAGTGAGGAGGTCATTGACCTCCTACAGACCATCATTGTTGGGCAGTCTACCCTTTTGAATGCCATCCAGGGGGTAGAGAGGGAGGTGCATCGGAGCAATGCATACCTAGAGGGCATTCATTCGGGTCAGGCTGCCCATCAACGATCGTTCAATGCTCTGGCCTCAGCACTGACGGCAGCCATTGTCCCTGTTTCCAGCCTCCCTCTTCTAACTGCCTCCACCCTGTCTCTGTCTCCTGTTCCTCAGCCTATCCCATCCACACCATCAGACCAGCCTGCACACACCTCAACACCCAAGGGCAGCTCATCCAGACATAAACACCACAGATCACACAAGCATTCACCCAAGCAACACCCAGATGCAGACATGCCAACAGTCACTACCACCTCTGTGTCCCCCTCCTCCTCGTCTCCCTCCTCCCTCCCTGTGACGTCTCCACTCACACCTGCATGCACACCACCATCCGCCAGTACTTCCATCACCAGCACACCCTCCAGTACAGTCCGCACACGTGCAGTCACCACCCCCACTGCCATTTACACGTCCCCTGTGCCCTCTCCCAGTGTGTCTGTCACCCCTTCTTCCAAGACACACAAACGCAGGCAGCCACCCACCCAACAGCCAACCACCTCACGACAGCCTACGTCACAAGCACCTGCACCCAAAGACAGCACACCTGACTCTCCTACAACCACATACTCTTCCTCCACTCCCATACCCACTACACCTACCCTTTACATTGGTCCTAAAAAACTTTACCTCTTCAAACTTAACCTCTTTGCCCCACCTGACCCACCCCCTTCATCTGCTAAGAGTCCCAAGAGCACCTCAGCCACCACCAGCCCTGCTTCAAGTGTCACCATTGTGCACAGGTTTTGGAGTCCACCCTTTCCCAGCACTGATACATCGGCCAGCAGCATGGGGACAGCCAGCCCCCCCCCTGGAAAGAGGACCCGTAAAATCAAGGGCCGCCGCGAGAAGACTGACACGGCTGCCCCGAAGGAGCAAAGTCCTGGGCCGTCACCTGCCACAACATCCAGGGGAGGCAAGGGCCAGAGAGCCTCATCGAAGGAGGGCAAGGGCAGCAGGGCGGAGAAGTCAGCCAGCAGGGGCACGGACCAGGAGGGCCCCACAAGCCCCATCCCGGGTGTGAGGGAGGACACCCACGGGCCCAGGACTCCGTCACAGAAGGGTCCAGCAACTGCACGGTCGGAGGGCGACTAAGCAGGGAGTCCTGGCCAGGTCTGGCTCCCTTGAATGACTGGACAAGCACTGCTGAAGAGGGGCCCGCTGTGCAGAAAGGCACCGCTGAAGAGGGCCCCGCCGTGAAGAAATGCACCGCTGAATAGGGCCCCGCCATGCAGAAAGGCACCGCTGAATAGGGCCCCGCGGTGCAGAAAGGCACCGCTGAATAGGGCCCCGCCGTGCAGAAAGGCACCGCTGAAGAGGGCCCCGCCGTGCAGTAAGGCACCGCTGAAGAGGGACCCGCTGTGCAGAAAGGCACCGCTGAAGAGGGCCCCGCCGTGCAGAAAGGCACCGCTGAAGAGGGCCCCGCCGTGCAGAAAGGCACCGCTGAAGAGGGCCCCGCCGTGCAGAAAGGCACCGCTGAAGAGGGCCCCGCCGTGCAGAAAGGCACTGCTGAAGAGGGCCCCGCCGTGCAGAAAGACACCGCTGAAGAGGGCCCCGCCGTGCAGAAAGGCACCCCTCCGCTGGGCCCCGCCGTCTCAAGCACCGCTCCGCTGGGCCCTTCCTGTCAAGCACCGCTCCGCTGGGCCCTGCCGTCTCAAGCACCGCTGCGCTGGGCCCCGCCGTCTCAAGCACCGCTCCGCTGGGCCCTTCCTGTCAAGCACCGCTCCGCTGGGCCCCGCCGTCTCAAGCACTGCTCCGCTGGGCCCCGCCGTCTCAAGCACCGCTCCGCTGGGCCCTTCCTGTCAAGCACCGCTCCGCTGGGCCCCGCCGTCTCAAGCACTGCTCCGCTGGGCCCTTCCTGTCAAGCACCGCTCCGCTGGGCCCTGCCGTCTCAAGCACCGCTCCGCTGGGCCCCGCCGTCTCAAGCACCGCTCCGCTGGGCCCTTCCTGTCAAGCACCGCTCCGCTGGGCCCTTCCTGTCAAGCACCGCTCCGCTGGGCCCTTCCTATCAAGCACCACTGGCCCATTGACAGTGCCGGTTCTGTGTCGAGCTAGTGTTCACGCTGCACTCGGGGCACCCTGCCTCCTCCATTACCTGTGGGGTCTGTAATCCACCTGATGGCCTGTGTCTCTGCACTCCCCAGGATGGCACAGTGGCCAGACCACCCACTGTAGAGACTTGTGAGACTGTGGCTTTGCACTCCCCAGGATGGCACAGTGGGCATGGTGGACCCTTTGTGGATCTGGCGTCGTGGACTCATGAGGCTGAGGTGCCCCCCCTTCCCTTCCCCCTGAGATGCCTGTAGTTTTGTCATCTGATGCCCCAGCAGTGTTCTCTCCAACGGACTCAGGTCTCCTGTGTGGGCTTTGCCCATGTGTTGATACACTTTGGCCCATGGACAGTGGAAATTTAAGTGACTGTGCAGGACTTATTGCCTATGTTTATCGGTTTCGCAATGTTCTTACTTGATTTTTTACAATTCATATTGCTATTTTACCATGAATTCAAAGAACCTCTTTTATACATAAATTTCGTTTCTCACTTTAATTATGTCTTTGCATTATTCCGGGGGGTTTGGGTGGTGTCACTGTGACTTGGTGCTCTGCATTGGTGTGTAGATAGTTGGGGGGGGGTCGCATATGTGTGTGCTGGTAAGCTTTCCTCCTCCCCCCTCCCCTGTGTCGTAGGTGCAGTACTCACCGTTGTCGTCTGCCCCAGAGTTCGTACTCGTGGTAGATGAGCAGGTAGACAATAGCTGGTAGGATGTTTAATTCGGGTTCCATGCTGTTCTCCGTCCTCGTGGAGTGTGTATAGGTGAGCGTTTTCCCGTTCGTAGTCTGTTTCTGCCGTGTGTTTATCGGCGGGGCTCCCGCCCCGGAAAAGGTGGCGGATTGGTGAGTTGTGATAGTGTGGGCGGTACATTGTCTGCCGCCTGCCTGTTGGCGGTGACCGCCGCGCTGTTTGTGTGTCCCGCCGTGGCGGTCGGAGTGTTAAGGTGGCGGGCTGTGTTGGCGGTTCCCGCCAGGGTCAGAATTCCATCTTTTGGACCGCCTGCCTGTTGGCGGGTTGGCCGCCGCTTTATCACCGCCCGCCATGGTTGGAATCACCCCCTTAGTCTCTTTTTTGGAGATTTTCTTCACCGGGATGAACCTGCAAATCAGGCCAGGTCACGGTTGAGGCAAGCCGGCTAGAGTTGCCGCGGCGGGTTGGTCCCTCTATGGAGCTTTTTTTCAAAAGTAATCCAAACTTCTCCAAACTTCTTGGGCATCTCCCAGATGTTCTTTTAAGGTTCATTTGGGGTCCACAGCTCACCCCAAGGGTCCAGAAGCTCTGAGATGATCCTTGGGGGTGCGGACTACAGCTCCCAGAATGCACCTGGTGCAAACTCCTTTTTGGCCACCGGGCAGTGGTCAGCTGGTCGGTTTCTTCAGGAGTTGGTGCAGGGGACTCTGGTTAGCTATTTTTCACCTGTAGCAAACAGGGAGTCCCTCCTTTAACCAGTTGAAGCCAGGCAAAGTCCTTCTTGTGGTGAAGCCCAAGTGTGCAGCTGGTGCAGTCCTTCTGAGTGCAGGTTCCAGGTGCAGGTCAGGGTTCCAGCAGGGCATTTCTTCTTCTTCTGTAGTTCTTCCTGGTAGAGATGTGGTAGGGAACTGAGGTGTGGGTGCAGGTCTACCACTTTTATCCTTGCTCCTGGGTGAAAAACAGGGGGGTCCTGATTCTCCAATCAGGTCCAGGGTCCTTCCCCCTGTGATGACCACTTCCTGGGAAGTGTGGCAAAAATCAATCCCAGGAGACAACATTTTTCAAAAATCCATCATGGCTGAATCTGATTTTTTGGAGGTTACATCTGGCTGAGCCCACCCACTGGAGTGGCTAAAAATCATAAACACACCCCTCTCCTGCCCTCTCCTAATCTAATCAAGGGGGCACCTAGTTGTCTGGGGTTGCAGGATGTGGGGGTGTTGCTGGGTTGCTCCAAATGTCCTTCTCTGCCTTTGCAGACCAGTTTGGCAGCCCTACCCCTTCCTGCCTCGCCATCTGCTGAGGGGAAATTCCCTCCCACAGGCACATCTCTTTGTGTGAAGCCAGGCCACTTCACCCCTCATCAAGGCAGCCTGGCCATGCTGCCAGAGGCTGGCCAATCAGAGCACAGCAGCAAAAACATTGCAGGGCTGAAATTGGCAACTTTTCAGGTAAAGTTTAAAACTCTTCACCTGAACAAGTTATATTAAATCCAACAACTGGAAGTTGTGCGATTTATTAAAACAATTCCTTTGATACCAAACTCTTGGTATCCATTACTTAAGGGGACTTTTAAAATTAAAATAAAGTCTCCCTATTCTAGCCTACGGAGGCCATTCACTACGATGAGGGAAAAAACAAATGTGGCTGTTTTTACCTCACCAGGGCTTATAAAACTATTTGTATAAGGTCCCTGCTTATAGATACATGGCACCCAGCCCTAGGGTCACATAGGGCACACATTAGGGGTGACTTATATGTAAAAAAAAGGTAGTTTAAGACTTTGGAACTACTTTTAATTCCAAAGTCGAATTTGCATATAACTTTAACTTAAAAGCAGCCATCAAGGCAGGCCTGCCTTTAAAATGACATGGGCACCTCAGCAGTGCACCTATGGGTGCACTACCTATGATGTGGTCCCTAAACCTACATGCCCTACCATATGCTAGGGACTTATAGGTAAGTTAACTTAGCCAATTGTAATTAGCCTAATTTGCATATTGATTTTACACAGAGCACAGGCACTGGGACTGGTTAGCAGTACCCAGGGCACCATCAGGGTCAGGAAAACACCAGCAAAAAGTGGAAAATGGGGGCAAAAAGTTAGGGGGCCTCTGCAATCAGCCCTGTTTTCTCACAAAAACACATTTGGTCAATGGAATAATTGCTGGTGCCATTGGTTTCACCTATGTCACCTTTATTGAAATGAAGGCGACACAGTGCCTATAGCATATAAATCACGTTTATGCTCTAATGCTGAACATCACTTTGCACCCACAGAAAAAATTCTAACTGCCGTACAGATGGCTTTCATCAAGGAGAAACCACTTGCCCAAGGAAAACACATTATTGTTGTGACCTTGGTGCCAGCTTTAGAGGCTGCTACCAAAGCAAGCGTTCCCAGCACTAAAGCATTGCATCCACTTTGCATTTAATAGGCAACCTCCCTGACTGCCACTGATATTGATTGCATCTTTGACTCAAAACTTCAAACACAATCTTCATTATGAACAGGAGTACCACTCACCTCTCAATATCTTGCCACTTGACATATATCAAACTGTCATTTGCACTGATGGTTCAGCAGAAGCAGCTGTAGGTACAAAACATAAATACAGAGCCACTTGTGCAGCCTTGAGCGGAGTGATGAGGATGGTGTATTCTACCCTCACAATACCTTCATGCAGACCCTGGGGGACTTCACAGCACAATTGGCTGAACCTAAAGCTCTTATCTTGGCACTGGAATATACAGATCCAGGACAGCTCACATTGATTATGTGTGATTTGTACTACTGTGTCCTGTGTCCTGTACTACTGATTTGTACTACTGTGTCCAGTGCCACAATGATTATCTTAATTATTGCTGATTGCATGGGTTCAGAGACTCAAAAGTGAATACCGTTAACCACAGAACTCTGATCTTAAGGATGAGTTACCTGAAGCTCATGTAGTCCATACATTGTATTATCAACCTGTAGGAGTACACCTTATTAGCAACACTGGCTGATGAAGCAGCCAAATCTGCAGTAGATACAGCTTCTGTTGCTGCAGTGACTCATTCTCAGACAAGATGGGATAATGAAATTCTGGCTAATGTGAAAGCTTCAGCTAAAGGCAAGCCCCTTCCAAAAGCATGCCCCACTAAATATTCATACCATGTCAGTGCACAGAATGTTGCCTTTGTAACAATTCCTGTGGTTGGAGATCGAGTGATCCCCATCAAAGACCAGAGATTTGATCTCATCAAAGCAACGCATGAGGGTGTTGCATCCGCTCATGCTGGTGTTGTGGCAACAACAACACTCTTACAGAAACACTTCTGGTGGCCAGGTCTATACAAACAGAACAAGCAACATGTCCTTTGCTGTGAGATTTGCCAGCAAATAAAGGGCTCAAATATTAAACACCCACCGTGGACATTCCTCCTAGTGGTCAACAGGCCACTACAACGTGTGTACCTGGACCATTGTGGTCCCTTAAAACCTGATGGTACATACATCCTAGTCACTATAGATTCTTGTTCTAGATTCCTGTCGGTATGGCCACAGTGGTCAGCTGACACTCAATCTGCTATAAAAGTCTTGCTTATCTTCATCAGTACATATGCAGTTGCAGCATTCCATTACGACAAATGCCCTGCCTTT
This sequence comes from Pleurodeles waltl, assembly GCF_031143425.1. Lineage (NCBI taxonomy): Eukaryota > Metazoa > Chordata > Amphibia > Caudata > Salamandridae > Pleurodeles > Pleurodeles waltl. The sequence continues at coordinate 930,768,653 of NC_090447.1, forward strand.
GCCTCTAAGGCATTCAGGGACACCATGAGTATGATGGGTGTTGAACTCCATTACTCCTCACCCCAACAACGCGAGGGTAATTCGGTCATGGAGAGGTGGAATCAAGATCTAAAGCAGTCCTCAACACCTAGAGTATTAGGTTCAGGCCACAGTGGACTTCATCACCTATATGCTGTCCAGAGAGCACTGAATAACCTATTAAGATGGTCCTTGGGAGGAGGCACTCCTTTTGAGGTCATCTTTGGGATACCTATGTATGTCCCAGATCTAGATGGCCCTGATATGGTGGCAGCAATTTTGTGATAATTCATCCGCAAGTGCTGCCACCTTAGGAGTAAGGGACTTGCCAACAACTTCTACAGGCTGGATTCCTAGCATTGGGGATCTGATCTGATTTGTGAGAAGATTGCTGTGAAGAAGGAATTCCTACAGAGCACCGGTCCCAGTCCTGGGGATACAAGGCATCAGAACTATCATCTTAGCACCGCTCCCAGGCTCCAAAGTCAACAGATTTGTCTCCATCAACAACATCAAATTGCATCATGTTGCCGATCCTGCACAGTTGACCCAGAGGTCCCTTGGGTTGTTCCCGGTCCCTTCTCACTACCCAACAGGACATACCGCTTTAAGGAAGAAACACAATCTCTTCACACAGAGAAATCCGCCACTATACAGAAACCCACACAAGTCCCCCAGACCAAAGGTCAGTGATAAACTGGCTGTACCAAAACTCACACCTTTATGCCAACAGGAATACGCACGCAGTATCAGGAACCATGAATCACCTCGACGGCCTTTCAACCATGGTAAACCATTGGCGGTACACACCGCCGCGCTCATAATCCACACACACTTACAAAACTCCACCACATTGGACAATTCAAACTACACACACCTGACACACATACACACACCAAACCCACACACCCACACAATTATGAAACACCCACCCACATTACCCACAACCCCTTCAATGAAAAAAAAGATAGCTAACAGAGAGAGAGACAAGCCAGGAGCACCCACCCAATCTGAGACACAGAACACTATCACCCATACACCATCCACGCACCTCGCAGCACACACTATAACACATCACCCCACACATCCTCACACATACCACTCACACCACATCCATGGCACCCCAAAGACATCCCAGGTTTTCAGAGGAGGAGCTAAGGGTCATGGTGGAGGAAATCATCCGGGTAGGGCCACAGCTATTTGGATCAGAGGTGCAGCAGACGTCCATTGCAAGGAAGATGGAGCTATGGTGGAGAGTCGTGAACAGGGTCAACGCCGTGGGACAGCACCCCAGAACAAGGGATGACATCAGGACGAGGTGAAAGGACCTATGGGTGAAGGTGCGTTCCGTGGTTGCAAGACATCAGGTAGCCGTACAGAGGACTGGCAGTGGGCCCCCACCTCCTCTCCCACAACTACCAACATGGGAAGAGCAATTCTTGGCAATTATTATCCTGAGGGACTCGCAGGAGTAGAAGGAGGACTGGACTCTGGTAAGTCAAATCTTTACTACTATATCCCCCACCCTACCTGCATGCCATCACAAACTCCTATCCCCACCCTCACCCCATCACTCCACCACCTCACAAATACCCCACTATCACAACCCACCCATCCCAATACCAAGCCCTGCATGCAACACCTATGCATGGACACCCATCACAGACGTGCGTGGACATCCATCACTAAAGCATGCCCATTAGAGAGAATCAACTAGCCCACAAAATCACCACGCACACAAGGCAAAGCTGACAGGGCGATCACAACCATACAGGGAAACACACCCATGCATAAGATGGCACACGCAGATACAATAACACTGCATTTATATCCCCACAGGACCCCCACTCAACGTCACTGGAGAGGAGGTGCCACCAACATCTAGTCCCCCACAGAAAAGGCCTACAGTGATGATAGCAACTCTGCACGCCTGGATCACGATGACCAACCTGGCCCATCAGGGACCTATGGACAGTCGGGTACCCAGGCACAGTCCCATGCCACCACTGACCCTCCCACCTCAGGAAACACCAGCACAGCACCCACCCAGTGGGCCAATACCACTGTCCCCAGGACACGTCAATCAGCAGTGTGTCCACCACTACAGGGACCCCAGGCAACCCCACAAACCCAATACAATCAGGGACCCGGGGTCAGTGGCAGTGCGCACACGGTTCAGGGGACAGAGGCACAGGACAACAGGTAAGATGAGAGGACTGCTGTGTGACAGGGGGAGGACAGGCCCAGGGAACCCACTCTCCAAGAGGCACTTGCAGGGATCCTGGGAGCATACCACCATTCCCAGGAGACCTTGGGCCAGATACTGGCCAAGTTGCAGGAGACCCAGCGGCTGCAGGAGAGACAGTACCTGGGGATCAGGGAGGACCTGAACGACATCCACACCATCCTGGTCAGCATTGCAGGGGTGCTGGCTAACATGGCCAACACCTTGAGGGAGGCAGTGGCACACCAACAGTCACATCGAAGAACAGCCCTCCACCTCTGCTGGCGCTAGTGGACAGGAAGCCTCGCCACTGGAACAACAGGCCACCAGCACCCCACCCCCTGCAGAAGGAGTACCACCCCACAAACTGTCCCTGCAATCCAGGCAGAAGCCAGAGAGCATTGCCAATACCCCCACCAGGAAATAAGACTGTCCTGATTGTCACCATTGTGTCCCACTCTGTTACCCTGTTCACCTTGAACTGCCATTGCTCACTTCTTGTGCCCCATTGGACAATGCACCTGTGATTCAAAGCGACTGGACTCTAACTGAACATTCTCCACCATCACCCAAGCCCATTGCTCATCCCCCTCAACCTCTTATCATTTAAACACCCTTGGAACAAATTGAAGTATGGAGTCTGTCAATTGATTGAAATATGTATTAGTTCAACAATCTGTAAACATTGAAATTGATATGTATAGTTATATATACATTGGTATGACCTGTAGTGGGCAGCAGTAAACACACCAGGAGCCAGAGTGGGGCACAGAGATCTGAAAATAGAGATGCCAAAGGGTACATTAAGTGGCCATAGACAAAGGGAAATCATGATGCCATGCCCAATGTCCAACACAAAACTGCAATGTAAAGTGAAGTTACAGTGTCTTACCTGTGTATCACTGGAAGTACTGCTGTATGAGACAACATCTGCTATCCACATCTTTATCCTCTGCCTCCTCTTCCATACTTTCCACAGGCTCCACCGCTGCCACAAGACCATCTCCAGGCAAATCCTCCTGCAGAAAAGGCACCTGGGCCCGTATTTATACTTTATTTGCGCCGCATTTGCGTCGTTTTTTGACGCAAAAACGGCGCAAACTTGCAAAATACCATTGTATTTTGTAGGTTTGCGCCGTTTTGCGTTAAAAAGCGGCGCAAATGCGGCGCTAAAAAAAGTATAAATACGGGCCCTGGTGTTTCAAGGCCAGGTTGTGCGACATGCAACGATGATCTGACACACCTTCTGGGGTGAGTAGTACAGGGATCCACAAGTCAGATGGAAGCATCTGAACCTGGCCTTCAGGAGGCCAAAGGTTCTTTCAATTATCCGCCTTGTTCGGCCATGTGCCTTATTGTAACGTTCCTCTGCCCTTGTCCTGGCATTCCTCACTGGGGTCAGTAGCCATGAGAGGTTGGGGTAACCAGAGTCACCTGCAAATATCGAGGAATACCTGTTAGCCACACACTCACCCTTAGGGACAACCCCATACACACACACCAATATATACTGGGTGGGGACCTTGGGCTTACCTATTAGCCACACCCGGTGCCTCTGTAGTTGAGTCATCACATATGGAATGCTGCCATTCCTCAAGATAAAGGCGTCATGCACAGAGCCAGGATACTTGGCATTCACATGGGAGATGTACTGGTCCGCCAAACACACCATCTGCACATTCAGAGAGTGATAGCTTTTTCTATTCCTAAACACTTATTAATTTTTCCAGAGGGGTGGGACAAATGCTACATGGGTGCCATCAATGGCACCAATGATGTTGGGGATATGTCCCAGGGCATAAAAGTCAGCCTTCACTGTGGCCAAATCCTCCACCTGGGGGAATACGATGCAGCTGCACATGTGTTTCGGCCGGGCAGACAACACTCTGGTCAACACGTTGGAGAACATTCGCTAAGACATCCCTGATGCCATGGCCACTGTTGTTTGGAAGGAACCACTTGCCAGGAAATGGAGCACTGACAGGACCTGTACTAGAGGGGGGATACCTGTGTGCTGGTGGATAGCTGAAATCAGGTATGGCTCCAATTGGGCACACAGTTCTTGGATTGTGCCCCTATCAAGTCTGTAGTTTAGAATAATGTGTCTGTCCTCCATTATCACGAGGTCTACCAGGGGTCTGTACAGTGGAGGATGTCTCCATCTCCTATTCATCCTCAGCGGTTCAAGTATAGGGAAGAAAACAGTGAGCCGAGGGTCATATTCACACATCTATTGAAATAATGACACATATCTTAATTTACAGAACCAGTATGTGAATCCGAGAGTCAGTTGATGTGCCAATGTCTGCTGTGACGCAGTTAGGTGCCATGGCCTGTGCCCCCCTGAAATGGCGGCTGCCTGACCTGTGATGAGGGACAAGTGGAAATTAGGTAATTCTGCTGGCGTTGTGCGCTGTTGTGGTCGATGACCACCGAGCAACTTCGCATTTGTACACATTTTGCCCTATGGGTTCCAGGAGCCAGTGGCAATGTGCGCCGGCGGTGACGTTATGCCCCGCTGCGGACGTGACCGCCATTTTCTATCGGTTCACTCACTTGCTACCTGACCTTCAACAGGAGAGGACCTACACTGTAAGTGCTGCTGTGACCTGTGTCTGGAAGTGACAATGGCTCATGTGTCTGGGGAAAGGGCCCCTGCCTTCACTTCAGAGGAGTTGGAGAGACTGGTGGATGAAGTTCTACCACTCTATGATTCTCCAGACAAACAGGTGAGTACACTGTGAGCATGATGAGTGGGCCATGAATGTATGGAGTGCTGTGTGTGTAAGCCACATGAATGGGGGGCTGAGGTGTCCTGGGTAGAGTGCTGCATGAATGGGGGTCAATGTATGTGCGTAAGGGGATGGGAAGGATATGGTGGGCCATGAGTATGTCAGTCCGGATGGTATGACTAATCCCTTTTCTGCTGTCTTTTTCCAGCAGGTCAGCGCCCATCAGAAAAAGGGTATTTGCCGTGCCATCACCAAGCAGGTGCAGACCCTGGGGGTCTTTGACAGGTGGAGCACTCACTGTTGCAATTGGTGGGAGGACCTGCGCCGCTGGGCAAGGAAGACGGCAAAGGCCCAGCTGGGGCTGGCCTCCCAAATAGGAATTGGTGCCCATCATACCCTGACCCCCCTGATGTTCTGCATCCTGGCAGTGGCCTATCCAGAGTTGGATGGGTGCTTGAGGGCATCACAGCAGCCACAAGGGGGTGAGTACAAATTCTGATTCACTACTTTGTGCACATTAAGGGGCATATTTATACTCCGTTTGCTCCGAATTTGCGTCGTTTTTTTCGACGCAAATTCGACGCAAAACGAACTCCATATATATACTTTGGCGTTAGACGCGTCTAGCGACAAAGTTCATGGAGTTAGCGTCATTTTTTTGCGTGAACACCTTCCTTGCGTTAATGAGATGCAAGGTAGGTGTTCCCGTCTTAAAAAATGACTCCCAGGCATGTGCGTGATATTTATACTCCCGGGCAAGAATGACGCCCGGGAGTGGGCGGGGCAAAAAACCCCACATTTGCGCCTCTTTTTAACGCCTGGGTCAGGGCAGGCGTTAAGGGACCTGTGGGCTCTGAATGAGCCCAGAGGTGCCCTCCCCTGCCCCCAGGGACACCCCCTGCCACCCTTGCTCACACCAGGAGGACACCCAAGGATGGAGGGACCCATCCCAGGGAAGAAAAGGTAAGTTGTGGTAAGTATTTTTTTTTTAAAAAAATTGTGGCATAGGGGGGCCTGATTTGTTCCCCCCTACATGCCACTATGCCCAATGACCATGCCCAGGGGACATAAGTCACCTGGGCATGGCCATTGGGCAAGGGGGCATGACTCCTGTCTTTGCTAAGACCGGAGTCATGTTAATGGCGTCTGGGCGCCCCAAAAAAATGGCGCAAATCGGGTTAAGACGATTTTTTTGCCTCAGCCTGACTTGCCCCATTTTGGGACGCCCAAACGCCATTTTTCCCTACGCCGGCGCTGCCTGGTGTACGTCGTTTTTTTTCACGCACACCTGGCAGCGCCGGTCGGCTAACGCCGGCTAACGCCATTCAATAAATACGGCACCCGCATGGTGCTTCAGAATGGCGTTAGCCGGCGCTAATTTTTTTGGCGCAAAACTGCGTTAGCGCAGTTTTGCGTCAAAAAGTATAAATATGGCCCTAAGCTTTTACCTGGGTGGGAGATGTGGACTGTGGGTGCCCCTAGGCCAGGGCAAACATGGCAGGGTAGGTCCCTATTTGGGCAGGCTCTGAAGCACTCCAACTCCAATAGTGTTAGTGGGCATCTACTACTGGGAAGGGTCCTGTGTGTTTCAGGTGTGCAGCTCATGGCATTAGGCATTGTACCCACAGGCTGGTAACTAGCTGAATAACTGGTAGTGCATGGCCTAGTGCATAGGGCAGCTCCCTGTGTGTTGTATACGCCAATGGTAGTGGTGTTGCTGGCATTGACCAAGTGTATCCTCTGTCTTTCCCCCACTTTTTCTTTGTCACCCTGTCCTTGTGTGCATTAGCATCATCTGGCGGAGGAGCAGAGGCACCGGTGATGGAGGGAGCTGCATCCCACATGGGCCTGGAGGCCGAATCCACCAACGGTGAGGGCACCAGTGGGACAGAGGGCGATGGGAGCCCCACGACGGAGACAGGAGGGGACACTACATACAGTGACTCCTCCTCCAATGGAAGCTCACTGGTGGTGGTGGACACCTCCTGCCCACCCCAGCAACAGGTACAGCCGCCACCCCCCCACCAGCACCGCCTTCCCAGCAGCCCCTCAGCATGTTTCCTGTGCCCGCTCACCCAGGAGGGTGGGCATCTCCATCGATGAGGAACCTCAGGCCTTGCCCCAGTCAACACAAAAGGATGATGGACGGAGTGCTGACAATGCAAACACTCACAGATCTGGGTTTAATCCATTGTTCTTTTGCTCACCATGCCACCCCAGTTTGGACCCAGCAATATGCAAATCAGTCTTGACCCTGTTCCTCATGGGAACAGTCCAGCCTGAACTGCTAAGCCAGGTCCTCCATGGACTGGAAACAAGCATCCTGGGACCAGTTTCAGAGTATCACCCTTCTTCAGCCAGGCTAGCTTGATTCCAGTGGCACAGTGAGCAAGGGACCCACGTCTGGGCATACCCTTCCCACTTAGAGCACTTTTAGCAACACAAAAGGATGTTGGACTGAGTGCTGAAAATGCAAACACTCACCCCCAGTCACAGATCTGGGTTTAATCCATCGTTCTTTTGCTCACCATGCCACCCCAGTTTGGACCCAGCCATATGCAAATCAGTCTTGACCCTGTTCCTCATGGGAACAGTCCAGCATGAACTGCTAAGTCAGGTCCTCCCTGGACCAGAAACAAGCATCCTGGGACCGGTTTCAGGGTATCACCCTTCTTCAGCCAGGCTAGCTTGATTCCAGTGGCACAGTGAGCAAGGGACCCATGTCTGGGCATACCCTTCCCACTTAGGGCACCTTTAGCAACACAATAGGATGATGGACAGAGTGCTGACAATGCAAACACTCACCCCCAGTCACAGATATGGGTTTAGTCCATCATTCTTTTGCTCACCATGCCACCCCAGTTTGGACCCAGCCATATACAAATCAGTCTTGATCCTGTTCCTCATGGGAACAGTCTAGCCCAAACTGCTAGGCCAGGTCCTCCCTGGACCAGAATTAAGCATCCTGTGACTGGTTTCAGAGTATCACCCTTCTTCAGCCAGGCTAGCTTGATTCCAGTGGTACAGTGAGCAAGGGACCCACGTCTGGGCATACCCTTCCCACTTAGGGCAACTTTAGCTACACAAAAAGATGATGGACGGAGTGCTGACAATGCAAAGACTCACCCCCAGTCACAGATCTGGGTTTAGTCCATCATTCTTTTGCTCACTATGCCACCCCAGTTTGGACCCAGCCATATACAAATCAGTCTTGATCTTGTTCCTCATGGGAACAGTCCAGCCCAAACTGCTAGACCTGGTCCTCACTGGACCAGAAACAAGCATCCTGCGACTGATTTCAAGGCATCATCCTTCTTCAGCCAGGCTAGCTTGACTCCAGTGGCACAGTGAGCAAGGGACCCACGTCTGGGCATACCCTTCCCACTTAGGGCAACTTTAGCAACACAAAAGGATGATGGACGGAGTGCTGACAATGCAAACACTCACCCCCAGTCACAGATCTGGGTTTAATCCATCGTTCTTTTGCTCACCTTGCCACCCCAGTTTGGACCCAGCCATATGCAAATCAGTCTTGACCCTGTTCCTCATGGGAACAGTCCAGTCCTATTGTTTTTGCTTTGTCGCCCTAAGTGGGAAGGGTATGCCCAGACGTGGGTCCCGTGCTTCCCATGCCACTGGATTCAAGCTAGACTGGCTGATGAGGGGTGAAACCTCAAAACCGGTCCCAGGATGCTTGTTTCCAGTCCAGGGAAGACCTGGTCTAGCAGTTCGGGCTGGACTGTTCCCATGGGGAACAGGGTCAAGACTGATTTGCATATGGCTGGGTCCAAACTGGAATGGCATGGGCAGCAAAAAACGATGGATTTAGGCCCAGATCATTGTACTGGGGGTGAATGTTTGACAATGTTCAGCATTCCGTCCATCACTTGTTTTTGCTTTGTCACCCTAAGTGGGAAGGGTATACCCAGACATGGGTCCCGTGCTTCCCCATGCCACTGGATTCAAGCTAGCCTGGTTAATGAGGGATGAAATCCTAAAACTGGTTCCAGGATGCTTGTTTCCAGTCCAGGGAAAACCTGGTCTAGCATTTTGGGATGGACTGTTCCCATAAGGAACAGGGTCAAGACTGATTTGCATATGGCTGGGTCCAAACTGGAATGGCATAGACAGCAAAAAAACTATGGATTTAGGCCCAGATTATTGTACTGGGGGTGAGCGTTTGACAATGTTCAGCATTCCGTCCATCACTTGTTGTTTTTGCTTTATTGCCCTAAGTGGGAAGGGTATGCCGAGACGTGGGTTCTCTGCTTCCCATGCCAGTGGATTCAAGCTAGCCTGGCTGATGAGGGGTGAAACCCTGAAACCGGTCCAAGGATGCTTGTTTCCAGTCCAGGGAAGACCTGGTGTAGCAGTTTGGGCTGGACTGTTCCCATGGGGAACAGGGTCAAGATTGATTTGCATATGGCTGGGTCCAAACTGGAATGGCATGGGCAGCAAAAAAACAATGGATTTAGGCCCAGATCATTGCACTGGGGGTGAATGTTTGACAATGTTCAGCATTCCGTCCATCACTTGTTGTTTTTGCCTTGCCCCAGTCAACCCTGCTGGCCTCAGTGAGAAGGCTATTGACCTCCTGAGATCCCTCACTTTTGGCCAGTCAACCATACTGAATGCCATCCAGGGTGTCGAGAGGCATTTGCAACAAACAAATGCATACCTGGAGGACATTCACTCTGGCGTGGTGCCCCAACAGAGAGCATTTCAGGCTCTGGCCTCTGCACTGATTGCAGCCTTTGTCCCTGTATCCAGCCTCCCCCCTCCAACTTCCTCCACCCAGTCCCAATCCTCTCAACCCCAGCCAATCCCAAGCACACCTTCAGACCAGCTTTCACCCAAATCAACACACAGAAGTGGCTCAGGCAAACACAAGCACCACACTTCGGCCCATATTTATACTTTTTGACGCAAAACTGCGCCAACGCAGTTTTGCGTCAAAAAAATTAGCGCCGGCTAACGCCATTCTGAAGCACCATGCGGGCGCCGTATTTATTGAATGACGTTAGCCGGCGTTAGCCGCCGGCGCTGTCTGGTGTGCGTTAAAAAAACGACGTACACCAGGCAGCGCCGGCGTAGGGGGAAATGGCGTATGGGCGTCCACAAATGGTGCAAGTCAGGCTGAGGCAAAAAATTCGCCACAACCCGATTTGCGCCATTTTTTTACGACGCCCATCCCCCATTGAAATGACTCCTGTCTTAGCAAAGACAGGAGTCATGCCCCCTTGCCCAATGGCCATGCCCAGGGGACCTCTGTCCCCTGGTCATGGTCATTGGGCATAGTGGCATGTAGGGGGGCACAAATCAGGCCCCCCTATGCCACAAAAAAAAATTAAAAAAAATACTTACCTGGACTTACCTTAATGTCCCTGGGGTGGGTCCCTCCATCCTTGGGTGTCCTCCTGGGGTGGGCAAGGGTGGCAGGGGGTGTCCCTGGGGGCTTGGGAGGGCACCTCTGGGCTCATTCTGAGCCCACAGGTCCCTTAACGCCTGCCCTGACCCAGGCGCTAAAATCCGGCGCAAATGCGGGTTTTTTAGACCCGCCCACTCCCGGGCGTCATTTTTGCCCGGGAGTATAAATACGACGCATATGCATCGCAGTCATTTTTTAAGACGAGAACGCCTACCTTGCATATCATTAACGCAAGGAAGGTGTTCACGCAAAAAAATGACGCTAACTCCATGAACTTTGTCACTAGACGCGTCTCACGCCAAAGTATAAATATGGAGTTAGTTTTGCGTCGAAATTGCGTAAAAAAAAACGACGCAATTTCGGCGCAAACGGAGAATAAATATGCCCCTTCACCTCACAGGCACTCACACAAGCACCATACCCATGCAGACACACCAACATCCACTGCCTCCACTGTGTCCCTCTCCTCCTCATCGTCCACCTCCCCCCAGTTGCATCTCCACTCACACTTGCATGCACTACCTCCTCAACCACTACCTCCATCACCAGCACGCCCATCACTACACACCCCTCACTGGCAGTCACCACCCCCACATCCATGCACACGTCCCCTGTGTCCTCTCCCACTGTGTCTGTGACCCCTCCTCCCAAAGTACACAAACGCAAGCACACACCCACCCAACAACCATCCACCTCACAACAGCACCAGCTAATGCACCTGCACCCAGCAGACTGACACCTCCTACAAGCACTCCCTCTTCCTCCACTCCCAATCCTTCTCCCTCTTCCCACCCCAATGTCCCTAAGAAGCTCTTCCTAGCAATCCCCCCGTCCTTCACCTCAGGCCAAAACCCAGCCCAGCACCTCAGCCACCAAATCCACGTCTGCTGTGGTGTCTGCAGCTGTCAGAGGCTCAAAGGGGGCACCTGTCAGCCCAGCCAGTGTGCCACCAACCCCTGCCAAGGCCAAGAACATTCCGCCACCTGGCAAGGTGAAGAAGGGAACAGCATCCAGCAAGGGGAAGGAGCCACAACCACCCAGCAAGGCCACCTCAAAGACTCCACCTGCCAGACCCAAGGTGGCACCACCATCTGCCAAGAGACGGAAGGGGCACTAAACACCAGTCAAGGCACATCAGCCCTCTGAGCCTGCAAGCACCACTACTGTCAGCAACAGCAGCCCCAGTGGGCAGCCGTCCAAGGTTGCAGAAGAAGGGCTGGAGCCTCCCACCACCACTGGCAGCACCGGCCCCTGCACCGTGGCTAGCACCACAGCCAGCACCGCCACCTGCACTGCCGCAAGCACCGCCTCAAGCACCACCACCTGCACTGCCACCTGCACCGCCGCAAGCGCCACTACTGTCAGCAGCAGCAGCCCCAGTGGGCAGCTGTCCAAGGCTGCAGAAGAAGGGCTGGAGCCTCCCCCCACCACCGGCAGCACCACCACCAGCACCGGCACTACCAACACTGTGCAGCCATAGCCGCAGGCAGATGGACTGTAGCCCTCCCTCCATGGACTATCATGCATCCTGGTCACTGCAAATCTTGTGGCTCTGACACCCAGGTGAGGGACTGTGATCTGGTGCCCCCCATGTGCTGCATCACCCGGCACCAAGCCCCCTCCAGAACCAGTGGAAGAAGGCATCCACTCACCCTATCCTTGGCAGGATGAAGCACACTGGGCACAAAGCCCCCTCCAGAAACAGTGGAGAAAGGAATCTATTCATCCTATCCTTGGCAGGATGAAGCACACTGGGCACAAAGCCCCCTCCAGAACGAGTGGAGAAAGGCATCCACTCACCCTGTCCTTGGCAGGATGAAGCACACTGGGCACCAAGCCCCCTCCAGAACCAGTGGAGAAAGGCATCCCCTCACCCTATCCTTGGCAGGATGAAGCACACTGGGCACGAAGCACCCTCCAGAACCAGTGGGGAAAGGCATCCACTCACCCTATCCTTGCAAGGATGAAGCACACTGGGCACAAAGCCTCTCCAGAACTAGTAGAACAAGTCACCCACTTGAGAGACTGTGGCTTTGCACTCCCCAGGACCAAGCAGTGGGCAATCCACCCACTTGAGAGACTTGAGAGACAGTAGCTTTGCACTCCCCAGGACCAAGCAGTGGGGAAACCACCCACTTGAGAGACCTCAGAGACTGTGGCTTGTGCACTCCCCAGGACCAAGCAGTGGGCAAAGCACCCACTTGAGAGACTTGAGGGACAGTGGCTTTGCACTCACCAGGACCAAACAGTGGGCAATCCACCCACTTGAGAGACTTGAAAGAAAGTGGCTTTCCACTCCCCAGGACCAAGCAGTGGGCAAACCACCCACTTGAGAGACTTTGGCTTTGCACTTCCTAGGACCAAGCAGTGGGCAAAGCACCCACTTTAGAGACTGTGGCTTTGCACTCCCCAGGACCAAACAGTGGGCATGGAGCCCCCTCCAGGAGCAGTGGCGTAGTACCGTCTTCCGGCTGAGGTGCCCCCCTCCCTCTTCCCCCTGATGTGCCTGTGTGTTTTTAACCTGATGCCCCTGCAGTGTTCTCTCCATTTTGAGGCAGGAGTCAAGTGTGGGCTTGGCCTATGTGTTATAGCCACGGGCTATTTTTGTGTGGACATTGTCCCTAATTTTTTATATATTGTATTTATTGTACATACTGTTTATTGTTATATGAAAGTTTTTCTCTGAATTTCTAATATTACACTATTTTGACTCCATTCCTTTTGTCCTTGTTTTATTCCGGAGGGTTACGGGGTGCATATGTAATGTTGTTGCATGTGTTTGTGTGCATGGTGTTGGGGGTGAGGGTGAGGGTGGGGGTAGGGGTGGTGGTGTTGCGTGTTGCGTGCGTGTCACTCTCTTTTTCCTCCCCACCTCCTCTGTGTACTAGGTGCAGTACTCACCGTGGCCGTCGTCACCGGTACTCCTAGTGTATGAGAAGATACACCAGCATGGGTAACACCTGTAGTTCGGGCTCCATGGCATCCTGGTTCTTCCTTGAGTGTCAAGAGGTGAGTGGTTTCCCTTCTGTCTACTGTTTCCGCCGTGCTTTTGATAGAGTGGGTACCACCCCGGAAAAGCTGGCGGATGGGTGGGTTGTAATAGGGCGGGTGCTACATTGTCTTCCGCCTGTCTGTTGACAGTTACCGCAGCGGTGTCTGTTGCTACCGCCGTGGCGGTCAGAGTGTTAAAATGGCTGTATGTGTTGGCAGTTTCCGCTGTGGTCATGATTCCATTTTTGTTACCGCCGGCCTGTTGGCGGTATTACCACCGCTTTAACACCGACCGCCAGGGTTGTGATGAGGGCCATAGTGTCATCTGTGATTGACATCATTCAGAAAGACATGTCCCTTCTACACCATGGAAAAACTGAGCTGAGTTCCATCATGAAGTTAGGTTGGATGTTACAGATTCGGAAAAATGTCTGCATTACATGGAAATACATTAGCAGTAGTGACCTGTTTTCTGCTTTTAATTTATCTAGGGAACAACAGATAACGGCTAAAAGGGAAGCAAGTTACACCATGCTTAACATAGAAATATTAGAAAAGAAAGTCCTTCAGTAGAATGGCACGAACATGGCATTATAAATCTGCCCATTTCCACATTTCAATTCACAAAATGCTTTAACCATCTTGCTGTGGGCAGATATGAGCGGCTAGGAGATATCTTTATTAAAGAAAAGCGGAG